>NC_042619.1:361488051-361791066 GCF_901001135.1 Rhinatrema bivittatum
TTAATCAAATATGTTTGGGTGTACGGTGCATATTGGCGGCAATATGGAAACATGCAATGGTGCCATCATTGGTCGTCTTGCTTCAAAAATTGTAAAAAATGTGTATTTTGTACCAGTTAATGGTCCAGAAACACAACAACTTACCTCGTTTTAATCAGGTATGGAACCCATACACACATTGGAGGAGTAATCCACCCTCTGCGGCGATTGTGACTCAGATGACAACTATTTCAGGCGACTGGAAATGAAGACGCGCAGACAATTTAAACGTACCATATTAATCACCACCGTTTGATTGCTTGTTCATCTGCTTACATTACTGTGCTATGGCTCATTGTTTAGATATCTTCCTGCATATGTTTGTACATTGTTGTTTAGTTATAATATGCTTAATAAAAATTTAAATTACAAAAAAAAAAAACTGAAAGGTTACACAAGGTTAAAATTGTGTAACATGCATGGACATTGTTAAAAAATACCATCTTAGAAGTGCAGTCCAGATGTATTCTACTCATTAAGAAAGATGGAAGGAATGCCAAATAAAAGCTGGCATGGTTAAAAAGTGAAGTGAAAGAGGCTATTTTAGCCAAAAGATCTTCATTCAAAAATCGGAAGAAGGATCCATCAGAAGGAAAAAACAAAGCATAAGCGTTGGCAAATTAAATATAAGACATTGATAATACAGGCTAAGAGAGAATTTGAAAAGAAGCTGGCCAAAGAGGCAAAAGATCATAATAAAAACTTTAAATATATTGGAAGCAGAAAGCCTACAAGGGAGTCGGTTGGACCGAAAGATTATAGAGGGGTTAAAGGAGCCTTAGGGAAGATAAGGCCATCGGGGAAAGACAAAATTTTTGCTTCGGCGTTTACTGAAGAGGATGTTGGGGAGATACCAGTTCCGGAGAAAGTTTTCAAGGGTGACTATTCAGATGAACTATACCAAATCACGGTGAACCTGGAAGATGTAGTAGGCCAAATTGACAAAATGAAGAGTAGTAAATCACCTGGACCAGATGGTATAAATCACAGGGTTCTGAAAGAACTCAAAAATGAAATTTCAGAACTATTACAATTAATTTGTAACCTATCATTAAAATCATCCACGGTACCTGAAGACTGGAAGATGGCCAATGTAACGCCAATATTTAAAAAGGGTTCCAGGGATAATCTGGGAAACTATAGACCAGTGAGCCTGACTTCAGTGCCGTGAAAATTCGTGGAAACTGTTAAAGAATAAAATCACAGAACATTTAGAAAGACATGGTTTTAATGGGACACAACCAGCATGGATTTACCCAAGGGAAGTCTTCTCTCACAAATCTTCATTTTTTTGAAGGGCTGAACAAACATGTGGACAAAGGTGAACTGGTAGATGTGATGTATTTGGATTCTAAGAAGGCAATCAACAAAGTCCCTCAGGAGAGGCTTGTAAGAAAACTAAAAAGTCATTGGATAGGATACGATGTCTTTTTGTGGACTGCAAACTGGTTAAAAGACAGGAATCAGAGAATAGTGTTTTGGTTTAATAGCATTTAGCATAGGTTGTGTATTGGTTTCTCTTCAGTCGGGATGATATTGATTCCAAGTCATTAAACCAAAACACTGATTTTGAATTCACATGAAGTATCTACACTTTTGCGAGCTTAAAAGCTTCTTCATAAATGTAATGGAATAAGTACATCAACACGATATGCTAAGAGACCTACAAGCAATATTGGAGAGATTACTTATCTGATAATCTCGTTTTCCTTAGTGTATGCAGATGGACTCAGAACAAATGGGTATAGTGTGCTCGTGCTAGCAGTTGGAGACGGATCTCACGTCAGCACGGGGTACATATACCCCCGCAGGAAGTGCAGCTACTCAGTAATCTTCCTTGCAAAGCTTTATGGATATATGTGTAACTGACCGATCGATTAAATGAACATGATTAACCTGACCGATTGATAGTAGCTGGAGACCGCAAGTGTTCTCAACCGGAAGGCGTCGACACCCGGCAGGGTGGATGCCCTACATAAGGAAACATGGCTTACCGTGAGTCGGTGAATCCCCACGTATACCGGCAGCCGGGCGGGATGCTGAGTCCATCTGCATACACTAAGGAAAACCAGATTATCAGGTAAGTAATCTCTCCATTTTCTTGCGTGTAGCAGATGGACTCAGAACAAATGGGATGCACAAAAGCTACTCCCGTGACTGGGTGGGAGGCTGCCCGAGGTCCGGTTAGGATTGCCCTCGCAAATGCTGTGTCCTCCCTGGCCTGGACGTCCAGACGGTAGAATCTGGAGAAGGTATGGAGGGAGGACCATGTTGCCGCTTTACATATCTCTGCTGGCGACAGCTTCCCTAGTTTCTGCCCAGGAGGTCGCCTGCCGCTCTGGTAGAGTGAACCTTGACCGTAGAGGTGGTGGTTTTCCGCTTCATTGTAGGCCGCCTTGATAACTTCTTTGATCCAGCGGGCGTGGTTGCCCGTGAGGCCGCTTCCCCTTGCTTCTTCCGCTTTGAAGGACGAACAATGTGGTCCGTCTTTCGTACTGCTTTCGACATTTCCAGGATATCTGGACAGCAGTCCTGCCGATGTCGAAATGGCGCAGTATTCGACCTCTTCCGACCTTCTGCAAACCATCCGTGGTTGGCAAGGATATGGTTTTGGTGAGGTGGAAGTGTGAGACTACCTTGGGTAAGAAGGAAGGAACCGTGCGAAGATGATAGCCCCCTGGAGTGATTCTGAGAAACGGACGCGGCAGGACATTGCTTGTAGCTCAGATGCGGCGCGCGGAGCATGCGGCCAGCAAGACCACCATCTCTAAGGTTCACAAACGGAGGGACAGGCCTCGAAGGGGCCCTGAAGGCGGGTCCTGCTAGGAATTCCAAAACTAGGTTGAGGTTCCACAGGGGCACTGGCCACTTCAGTGGCGGGCAAATGTGTTTGACTCCTTTCAGGAAACGTGAAAACATCTGGGTGGTGTGGCAATGCTGTTGCCGTCACTCTGGGACAGTAGCAGGATAGCGCTGCCACCTGAACCTTGATGGAGTTGAGGGGAGACAGACCCTTCTGAAGTCCATCTTGCAGGAAATCCAAAATGATGGGGATTTTAGCGGCATGTGGATTGGGTGTTGTGAGAGTCGCACCAGGCTTCAAATACTCTCCAGATCCTTATATATGTTAGTGATGTGGAGAACTTGCGTGCTCGGAGGAGTGTATCTATTACCGGCCCCGAGTATCCTCTTTTCTTCAGTCTAGCCCTCTCAATGGCCAGACCGTAAGAGAGAATTGAGCTGGATCCTCGTGGATCCAGCTCAATTCTGTGTGGGACCTTGCCGCAGCAGGTCCCTGTGTGGAGGCAGGGGTAATGGATTCCCTGCCAGTAGTCTTCTCATGTCTGCGTACCAGGGCCTTCTTGGCCAGTCCGGGGCCACCAGAAGTACTAGGCCTCTGTGTCGCTGAATCTTGTGTATAATGGCTCCCAGCAGGGGCCATGGGGGAAAGGCATACAGCAGGATCCCCTGAGGCCATGGCTGTACCAGGGCGTCGATCCCGTGGGAGAGAGGATCTCGCCTGCGACTGAAGTATCTGGGAACTTGAGCATTGGACCTGTCCGCTAATAGGTCCATGCCCGGCGTCCCCCACTGATCCACAATCATCTGGAAAGCTGTGGGCGACAGCTGCCATTCCCCCGGGTTTAGGCTTTCTCTGCTGAGGAAGTCTGCCGTGGTGTTGTCCTTCCCGGCGATGTGGACAGCGGAGATGTCCTAGAGATTTGCCTCCGCCCAAGCCATCAGGGGGGCTATTTCTAAGGATACCTGTCGGCTTCTGGTTCCGCCCTGTCGGTTGATGTATGCCACCGAGGTTGGCGTTGGTCCGACATCGCTCTGTTTCGAAGTCTGTGGGCAAATCGCAGGCAGGCTAGCCTGACTGCCCGTGCCTCTAGTCAGTTGATGTTCCACCCAGACTCTGCTTTGTTCCACCGCCCTTGGGCGGTGAGTTCTTCACAGTGTGCTCCCCATCCGTTCAGGCTGGCATCTGTAGTGAGAAGGGTCCAGGTTGGGGAGGACATTCTTGACCCCCGGCTTGTGTGGCCGGGCTGCAACCACCACCGTAGCTGATTCTGCACTCTGGCTGGTAGAGGTAGGTGTATGGTGTAGCTCTGTGATCGTGGGCTCCACCGAGACAGGAGGGCCGCGTTGTAATGGTCTCATATGAGCCGTGCCCAAGGTATCACCTCCAGAGTGGATTCCATGAGGCCGAGGACCTGTAGGTAATCCCAAGACCGTGGGCCGGGTGGGCGCTCAGCAGGGCCTGCAGCCGATTCCGGAGCTTTGATCTCCTCTTGGAGTTCAGGCTGACTTTGTCTTCCTGGGTGTCGAATCGGACTCCTAGGTATTCCAGTGACTGAGAAGGCTGTAGGGAACTCTTGTTTGTGTTGACTACCCAACCTAGGCTTTCCAGAAAAGAGATCACTCTGTTGGTTGCCTGGTGGCTCTCCTCCGGTGACTTTGCCTTGATCAGCCAATCGTCCAGGTAGGGATGGACGAGAATTCCTTCCTTCCTGAGTGACGCCGCCACTACTACTATGACCTTGGTAAAGGTCCGCGGCGCAGTGGCTAACCCGAAGGGTAAAGCTCGGAACTGGAAGTGTTGGTTCAGGACTTTGAAGCTTAAGTAGCGCTGGTGATCCCGATGGATTGGGATATGCAAGTAGGCTTCTGACAGATCTAGGGATGTGAGAAACTCCCCTGGCTGTATTGCACTTTTGACAGACCGCAGAGTTTCCATTCGAAAGCTGGGGACCCGTAAGTGTCGGTTGACTAACTTGAGGTCCAGGACAGGCCTGAAAGTGCCCTCTTTCTTGGGTACTATGAAATAAATGGAATAATGCCCAGAATTTATCTCCCATGCAGGCACTGGGATTATGGCTTTTAGGGACAGGAGCCTCCGCAAGGTAGCTTCCAGCGCCGCCCTCTTGAGGGGTGGAGAAGGAGATTCCACAACCTGTCGGAGGGAGCCGAAGAAAATCCAGGTAATACCCTTCTCGGATGATAGCGAGGACCCACTGGTCCAAGGTAATCTCGACCCACCTGCGGTAGAAGAGGGTTAGCCTGCCCCCTATGGCTTCTTCCCCCAGATGGGTCGGCTGATTCTCATTGTGGGGTGCGGTCGGGACCCGAACCCGAGCCGGTTCTCCTCTTGTTGTGCTTGGTCCGAAAGGACTGGTTCCTGGTCTGAGGCGAGGTGCTTGGTAGCGAGTCCTGTAAGGTTCGAAGCGCTGAGAGTGTCTACCTCTGGATGGCCTAGGACCAGGGCGCTGGCTCCTCCTTGACCTGTCTTCTGGTAGACGGGGTAATGGAGAGGCGCCCCATTTATCAGCCAGTTTCTCGAGATTGCTGCCTAACAGGAGGGAACCCTGAAAGAGCATTCTCGTGAGGCGTGTCTTGGAGGAGTCGTCGGCTGACCAATTTCGAAGCCAGAGGTGTCTCCTGGCTGCCACTGAGGATGACACTCCCTTGGCTGCCGTACGGACTAGGTCGGAGGCTGCGTGAGGCTGCGTGAGGAATGAGAGAGCGGATTCCATTTCTTCTCCCGGGGTGTTGTTCCTAGCTCATGATAAACAGGAACGCGTCACCACGGTGCAGCAGGTCGCAATTCGTAGGGACATGGCTGCCACCTCAAAGGCTTGTTTCAGAAAGGCGTCCATGCGCCTCCACCGGAATGGTGGTGCGCTTCACAATTGTGGAAACTATGGAGTCTACCTTAGGGCACGCCAGCAGCTCCCTGGTTGCCGGGTCCAGGGGGTACATGCCCGACAAGGCCCGACCCCCTTTGAATGAAGCCTCCGGCGCATTCCACTCCAGATCGATTAGCTGCTGTGCTGCTTGTAGGAGGGGAAAATGGCAAGCCGTTCCCCTGGGTTGCCTTGGCCCGGGATAGCCAGCTCCGACAGGCATTGAGAGACCAGGTCTGGGAGATCCTCCTTCAGAAAGAAGCGTCTCATGGTCCGATATGGTTCCATCCCCGAGGGAAGTTCTCCCTCCTCGGGGAGCTCGTCTTCTTCCACAGAGCAATCTGAATCCCCATAAGTGGGGCTTCCGGGTGACGAGTGGCCGTGCCTAGGTCTCGAGGGTCCAGGGGCCGGGTCATCCAGCACGTATGGGTCCATTCGGGGATCAGACTGCATCTTGACAAAGGCGTGAATCCCCTTGAATAATTCCACCCAGGAGAGCGAAGCAGGTTCTAGCCTTAGGGGCACCAGGTCTCTCGGGTTCCCTGGCTGCTCACCGTGGCCTGCTAGGTCCGGGGTGTTTCCTGAGGAACTGGCAAGTACGCTGGGCTGGGACCGACCCTGGCCTGGAACTCCCAGGGCCTCCTCACAGTGGGCACATAGGGAGTCTGCTTCCTCACTCTGTGTAGCTCTGAGGTTGCATGCTGAGCAGAGGCCTAGAGCTCTCATGCCTGATTCTGGAGGCGCCGGCTCTGCGGACGCATGGGCTCTCTTACGCTCCATCACGTCTGTATGCGATGTGCTCCCAGCCGGAGTACGCACCTTGTAATATGCTCACCTACTAATGTGCGCTTATCAACGCGCGCCTGTCAACGTGTGCCTATCCACCGCTTAGCAACAAGTATTTTCGGGCGCCTAACATATACGCCCGTCGCCTGAGCGTTAGAGCGAGGCGACGAACCAGGGCAGAAGGCGACGGCGAGCAGGCAGGCAAAATGGCGACCTCCTTGGCGGGCTGCCATGTAGGCAGACCCTGCTAATCCTCGCTTCCTCGGAGACCAACAAGTAAAGATGTACGCCTTACCTTGTCTTCGGTGCTTCCCGGCTGCGACCCGGGCGGTCTCCGGCTGCGGGGGGAGAGGGTGATTACCGTCACCGCCGCGCTCAAGGAAGTGCACCCGCTGTCTCTAGGCCGCGCCCGAACTCATCTCGCTTGGGGGCCAAGTCCTCACCGGGACCGAGGCTGCCTCTATGCCGCGCCCTTCTCACTCGGGGGCTAGGTCCCTGCCGCGAGTCGGCCACCGGACCGAGGCTCTTACCTCCGAGGGACCACGGAAATCACCCCGGAAAACTCAACTGGGGGAGGGACAAAATGGTATCACCGCAGGAGTGCGGGGCTCGTCTTCAGGTAGGAGTCTTCTAAGAAATTTAGTCGTCAGAATTTGGAAAAACGCTCAGCGAGCGTGAGGTAGCTCCAAACTGCTTTGGAAACGGAAATTACTGTGTAGCTGCACTTCCTGCGGGGGTATATGTACCCTGTGCTGACGTCAGATCAGTCTCGAACTGCTAGCACGAGCACACTATACCCATTTGTTCTGAGTCCATCTGCTACACGCAAGGAAATCTCTGTTGATGTCAGTTGAATGAGGTATGAGACAACTAAAGTGCTTCTTGTTGAATGACAATCTGTTATTAAAAGCTCCTGAAGCAGCCCTCCATTGGGCGAAACTCAGGCCTTGAGTCGGGCACTCACCGGAATATTGTTTTAAAAATAAATATTTTTGAGGACCTCAGCCTCTCTGTGTTTGTATTTCTCTTTTTTGATAAGACTTTTCACACTTATTTGACTAAATGCTAGGAGGATTATGTAACATTGAATACCACTACTTATGTCACATCGGCTACTTTATGGGAGGCCGGAAAAACAGTAATACGTGGTCACATCATTGCGTATGTTGCAAAATTAAACAGGCAATGCAATGCAGAGATTCTTCACCTTACCAGGATGCTAAAATCAATGCAGCTACAGCATATGCGGCACATGACTGATACTGCATGGCTACAGGAGAACATACTCGGGAAGCCTTGAATCACCTGTTACATCAAAGGGCCTACAAATCGCTGCGGTATTAAAAATACCAACTTTTTAAACATGGTAACCGGCCAAGTTGCCTATTAGCTAACCTAGTGCGGGTCCGTAATCAAAAGTCTGCTATAACGGGGATTAAGGACAAGGCTGGTCAGTGCAAGACCACCCACGCAGACATTTCTGCCCGATTCTTACAGTACTACAGTAAACTTTACCGCGCTTGGGACAGAGATATCTAGACCTCTACTTCCTTTTTCCAGGACATGCCATGGCCAACACTATCCCTTGACCAAACCATGCTTTTAAATGCACCCATTTCATTTCCCCATCAGGGATGGGGAAATCTACTCGATAATACAGGGGCTGACACTGGGGAAAGTGGCGGGACAAAATGGCTTGGGGTCTGAATTCTACAAGTTGCTAAAGTTCCCCCTTTTACCCACATTATCTTTGTTTTATAACGGCCTATTGTCCACTAAAGTGCTTTTGCCCTCTATGAATCAGTCGACTATTATGGTGCTGCCAAAAAAGGGTAAGGACCCATTGGATGTTGGTTCCTATCGATCCATATCGTTAATTAATGTAGACATAAAAATGTTGGCAGCAGTCCTTGCGGCTCGACTGAATAGCATACTCCCTTATGATTCATTTAGATCAGTCGGGGTTTGTTAAGGGTAGGCAAGGGGTAAAAAATGTCCGCCACCTTATAGCAGCCCTCAGTTATCAATCCTCAGTAGAGGCAGTGATTTTAAGCCTAGATGCGGAAAAGGTGTTTGATTCCCTTTCTTGGGATTATCTTTTTTGGTCTATGCAACTATATGGTTTTTCTGGTGCCTTTGTGACATTGCTAGAAGTTCTATATGCTACCCCTACCGCGCGTATTCTCTTAAACGGAGCACTCTCCAACCCTTTTTTTCTTCACTGTGAGGTGCGACAGGGGGTGCCCCCTCTCTCCACTTTTGTTCTGCTGGCAATCGAACCCCTGGTGACACGCCTACGCCGAGAGAAGGATTTTTAGGGCCTCAGTGTGGGGATTCATCCTTTGAAAGTGGCTTTGTTTGCAGATGATATCCTACTGTTTGTGGGGCGTCCTCGCAGCAGTATTCCAATTATAATACAACTTTTTTCTCAATTTAGGGATATTGCGGGATTGACAATAAATTTTTCAAAGTCTGAATCATTAGCATTTGATCCCCAACTCCAACAAAATTGAGTGTGCACTTTTCCTTTCTCTTGGGCCCCTGACAAAATTAAATATTTAGGAGTCTGGATACCTAGAGAATTGAGGTATTTATATGATCTAAATATCCAGAAGACTGTGGTGGCTATACAATCGGCAACTGGCAGCATGGCAACCCCTCCCACTGTCCCTTTCTGGTCGCTGTACCGTTCTTAAAATGATGATCATTCCTAAACTGCTCTATAAACGCCACATGTTACCTTGCTGGCTTACCACTAACGACCTCCAGAAATTTTGAGCTTCCTTCTCCAAATTTGTTTGGGCGGGGAAGAAAGCAAGGATAAAATATACCATCCTTGAAAGCCCACGTGAAATGGGGGGGGGGGGGGGGGGTCCTTGGCCTTCCTGATTTCTGTTTACATAATGTAGCATGCCAGATGTGATTTGTGGGAGAATGGCTCACTGACTCCTATTTTTATTGTGAAGTAAATCTGATTAACCATAAATATGTCAGCTCCATGGTCGCCACTATTTCTTTTACAGGCATGCCCGGCGGTACTACGAGTGTTGGAATTCCCTAAGGTGCTGCTTTCTCCATGTATTCGTGCTTGGAGGTGGCTAAGCACTGCGCAAGGGCTAGGTGACCACAGGTCCCAGCTGGTTCCTCTGGTGGGTAATGCTGATTTCCCCCCAGGACAAGACTGTGGTGCCATTTTCAAGCAGTGGGGACAGAAAGATATCGCTTTTATTTATCATCTTTATGAAAAGGACTCATCTGTGGTGCAGACGTTCCACTCTTTAGGCCAGACTTTCCAAATCTCTTCCTGCCATTTCTTCGCTTATTTACAATCCAGGCACTATCTACAATCCCCTTCAATGGAAGACAGAAACCTTTACAGCGGAACTTGCCTTTGCAACGTTCATCTTTGACACATCTTGTATCTCTAATTCGATTGCTGAGTGGAATAAGCTCGGGAAAAGTTGTCGGAGGCAAGACTGCCTGCCCGCTCTAACTACATATTGGTCTACCTCCTTGGGAGAAACTCGAACGGAAAAATACCTCCAGTGCTGTTTTATCACAATATACTCTCATATCTCCGATCCAGGCTTACGGGAACTGCAGTTTCGAATTATACACCACATCATATGTGACTATGTCAGGAGATTCCGGATGGGCCGTATTATCTCCCCTATATGCATCAAATGTAGCACGACACAAGGCACTTTGGTCCACTGGCTTATAGAGTGCCCGACGCTGGAAAACGTATGGTCAGAAATCCTTGAGATACTTGCTAAAAGCACTGGAGTGCTGGCCAAAAAGGCGGGCCCGATCCTTGTGGGGGGGGGGTGTCTCTCTTACACCAGGCAACAACCCCCTTCTATCACCCGTTTAGGGCGCTTTGCAATTCTTTTGGCCTGCCGCACCATTTTAGCTGTTTGGATCGAGCCCTCATCACCTAATATCAAAGCGTGGCATCAACGGATGGTGCTAGCTATGCAAATGGAATGGATGGATATTATTGTAGGGACCCATAAGCTATACTATAAATGCTGGGGTACCTATTTTACTCTAGTGCCCTTGGACATACAGAGCAGCCTGCTCGCTACTGGATACACCACTCAGTGGTATTGAGGCTCCTGTGCCTCAATACCACAGACTTTGAAACACCTATCTCCTTGTGGTGGAAATTTGGAGGTGTACTCCTATAGTATTACATCCTGCATCTGGGAGGAGGGGCTGCCTACAACAAACTGTGCTCTATAGAAGCGATTGTATTGGTCAACCTTCACTTGGTCTCTTGGGGGGGGGGGGGGGGTGGACGACATTTTGGAGTGAGGATGTTGTGTGTGTGTGTATATATGTATACAAGTGGGTGGTTTAATGAATGATTTGTGGATTGAATTTGTGCCGCTGTTTGCTGATTTGTTCAGATTCCAATAGATGTAGTGCACATGGGTCTGGCTGTTTCTTTAAAAGCAGGGGTTGTAGCTTTGAGGTTATTTGGCCCTCAGGTCTAGATACCACTATATCTCCGTTTTGCTATCATTAGAGTTTCTGAGTTTATTTATTTATTTATTTATTATTTTTATATACCGACATTTGATCTCAATTGAGATATCACACCGGTTTACATTCAGGTACTGTAGAGGTATTTCTCTATCCCCAGCGGGCTTACAATCTAAGTTTTTGTACCTGAGGCAATGGAGGGTAAAGTGACTTGCCCAAGGTCACAAGGAGTGACAGCAGGACTCGAACCCTGGTCTCCTGGTTCATAGTCCACTGCTCTAATCACTAGGCTAATGCATATACTGTGTTGCTGATAGCTATGAGGCCTGTGCTGGCAAACATTTTTTGTTATGTCTTGTTTTTTGCTGCAAACATGTGTTTTAAAAATAGCAATAAAAAGTATTTTGGGAAAAAAAAAAAAAGAATGATGAGGTCTTGGAGTGGGAGTTATCTTGGTCCAGCCGATTAGACTTGGCATATGCTGTGCTGTTGACTAGTGAATAATATGATGTATTGCTTGCATGGCTCTGTGTATAGCTGCAAGTATTGATTTCATGCGCTGTTTTGTATGCTTGTATAATAATATTGTTTCCATAGCCCACAGGGCTATGGGCCAACCAGACTTAGCTGGTTAAGTTATCCAGCTAACTCAACTTCTCCAGTTATGACCCCAGAATGCCCCTAACTTAGCCAGATAAATTCTAGCCGGCTATCTTACTAGCTGGCTAGAATTTACCCAGCTAAGTGCCCAAATCTTCATTTAGTCTGTTAATGTCTCAGTTAGCTGGCTAAATGCTCTGAATATATACCTCTATATTTTTCCATTTTGTAGTCCTACTGTAAAGTTTGCTTTTCTGGTGGGAAGAGGATCAGGAGCAGCAGTATCAGTTCACAGGGGCCCAACCAACTCAGGAAGTGCCTCTTTCTTTGATGCATTCTACTTATGTTTACTCAACCACAAAGATTCAGCTAGTTTCATCAAAGGGAGCAAAATTTTGGAGGCGCTCCTGCTCAACTCCATTTCCAGGTAGACAGATAAGGCTGTGCTTCAGGAAGAGGACAGACTGCAGCTTCTGAGACTTACACAGTTCCCTCAACTTTTGGGAATGCAGGGACATCTGGCCAGAATCCTAACAGTTGGCCTGGTCATGATCCAGTCAGAGGAGGCGGTAGCACAGGCTGTTTACCATAGTACGTAAATATTAAGCGCCCCATAGTCAAATATCATTCTACTAGAAATATTTAAGTCCGAAAATAGAGTGAATTGAGTTTGGAACTTCATGCCAAAGACAAACCTTAGATTTCTTGGCTGAGATGAACAATCTCAAAAACTCAGAGTTGTTTGCTCCTCCATTTACAATGGCATAAAATTCCTAAAAATGTCTAGTTAATTTATCTTTCAATGGCCATGGAAAATCATAGCACTAACACTAAGACAAAAGTACAACTGACATGAGACATGATAGAATACTAGAGGTAAGACCTTTTGGAGAGAGAGAAAAAGTTACCTTTTTACTCCTAAGATTTTGTAGTAATCTCTCTTCTGAGATTGTTTCAACAGCCGTTGTGCTTTTTCAAGACCTTCTCGAATCTGTTGGTCATTTTCACTGTTTGCTTGAGCAGTTTCATAATCTTTAATAGCTGTTCAGAAACAAAATAGCCAAGTTCAGGATATTGTGAGAAAATCTTCTAAAAGGCCTTTATTAGTAGTGGAAAGTTACAGGATAAGGACTTGAACATATGCTGACCAATGAAAGGGCTCAACAATGACATCTTTCCAATATTATATTAAGTTTTAGGTAAAAAATTACAGAAGGATATCAATAGTCTAGGAAAGTATCAAAGAAATCCAAGTAAATTGTCACATTTTAAGGAGCATAGGTGTTTGGAAGTTTTGGAGAAACATGAATTTATATTTTGGAAGTTGTAAGGGGACATAATAGGCTTAAGACACAAGAGAATACAGAAACAGATTATTCAAAGAAAGCAATATGTTACAGTAAGGATTTTGAAAATATGTGAAGGTTTGATTTGATGAAAATATTTGAATCAAAACTAATTATTCAGTAAGAGACAGAAGGGGTACCAGAAAGCATTTTGCCAACATTTTGCAAGACTTTACAGGATAGTAAAAACTGAATGAGGCACTGTGTTTGCTGGTAAAACAAGAGTTGTAAAGCAAGTTTGCTTACCTGTAAATAGGGTTCTCTGTAGACAACGGAATGAATTAGCCATGACACATGGGTGATGTTATATGGCAGCACCAAATGGATCCATCTCTTACAGCTCAGTAAAAGTTTTACTGAACATGCACGGGAGTTCCCATACATACTGCCACATTAAACCCTAACGTACACCTTAAGAAAGGCAGTCACCTCTCTAGGAAGGGGCAGGCAATAAGCATGGCTAATTCATCTTGCTGTCTATAGGAGAATCCTGTTTTCAGGTAGACTATCTTGCTTTCTCCATTGCCAAGCATGGTTGAATTAGCCATGATACATGCTGAAAGCTGGACTGATTAGCAACAACAACAAAAAAAACCCCTGAACCTAGCAGTGGAAAGTAGACTACAGGGTGAACAGTTTGTGCAAAACTGCTAGCCCAAAGTTACTGTCACTTCTTGCCAAGGTGTTCAAACAGTAGTAGGATATAAAGATGTGTACAGACAACCAAGCTACAGCTTTGAAAATGTCCTCAATGGAAACAGCCCAGAGGTAAACAATTGAAGCTATGTGTCTCACTTGAGCTTTGAAAGAGTCCAATCTGTAAGACAGCCAGTGTATAGCGGTGTGTGGGACAATTGGACAGAGTACTCTTGGCTACTGTTACACCCACTGTACTGTGATCAAAGGACACAAATGGTTGAGAAGCATGATAATGAGTTTAATATGCTCAAATAATATGTTAGAGCTCTCTTACAATCCAACGAATAAATATCCTTTTCTCTTTTATGCATGTGTGGTCTCAGAAATAATGTTGCCAGCATGCTGGCTTGGTTAATGTAAAAAAACAGACATTTGGCAGAAATTTAGTGTAAGTATGCAGAGCTATCCTGTTTTGGAAGAAATGAAGTTATGGTTCAAATGAGATCAGCACTTGTAACTCTTTGAACTGAGCAGAACTGCTTTGAGAAAGTTTTCCAAGTGAGAAACTTCTAAATTCCTAATTTAGTTTCAAAGGGAAGCTTCAAAAGAACATGCCATATTGGGTCAGACCAAGGGTCCATCAAGCCTAGCATCCTGTTTCCAACAGAAGTCAATCCAGGCCATAAGAACCTGGCAAGTACCCAAAAACTAAGTCTATTCCATGTTACCGTTGCTAGTAATAGCAGTGGCTATTTTCTAAGTCAACTTAATTAATAGCAGGTAATGGACTTCTCCTCCAAGAACTTATCCAATCCTTTTTTAAACACAGCTATACTAACTGCACTAACCACATCCTCTGGCAACAAATTCCAGAGTTTAATTGTGCGTTGAGTGAAAAAGAACTTTCTCCGATTAGTTTTAAATGTGCCACATGCTAACTTCATGGAGTGCCCCCTAGTCTATTATCCGAAAGAGTAAATAACTGATTCACATCTACCCGTTCTAGACCTCTCATGATTTTAAACACCTCTATCATATCCCCCCTCAGCAGTCTCTTATCCAAGCTGAAAAGTCCTAACCTCTTTAGTCTTTCCTCATAGGGGAGTTGTTCCATTCCCCTTATCATTTTGGTAGCCCTTCTCTGTACCTTCTCCATCGCAATTATATCTTTTTTTGAGATGAGACAACCAGAATTGTACACAGAATTCAAGGTGCGGTCTCACCATGGAGCGATACAAAGGCATTATGACATTTTCAGTTTTATTCACCATTCCCTTTCTAATAATTCCCAACATTCTGTTTGCTTTTTTTGACTGCCGCAGCACACTGAACCGATGATTTCAATGTGTTATCCACTATGACGCCTAGATCTCTTTCTTGGGTTGTAGCACCTAATATGGAACCTAACATTGTGTAACTATAGCATGGGTTATTTTTCCCTATATGCATCACCTTGCACTTATCCACATTAAATTTCATCTGCCATTTGGATGCCCAATTTTCCAGTCTCACAAGGTCTTCCTGCAATTTATCACAATCTGCTTGTGATTTAACTACTCTGAACAATTTTGTATCTCTCACTCATCATATTTCTTTCCAGATCATTTATAAATATATTGAAAAGTAAGGGTCCCAATACAGATCCCTGAGGCACTCTACTGCCCACTTCCACTGAGAAAATTGTCCATTTAATCCTACTCTCTGTTTCCTGTCTTTTAGCCAGTTTGTAATCCACGAAAGAACATTGCCACCTATCCCATGACTTTTTACTTTTCCTAGAAGCCTCTCATGAGGAACCTTGTCAAACGCCTTCTGAAAATCCAAGTATACTACATCTGCTGGTTCACCTTTATCAACATGTTTATTAACTCCTTCAAAAAAGTGAAGCAGATTTGTGAGGCAAGACTTGCCTTGGGTAAAACCATGCTGACTTTGTTCCATTAAACCATGTCTTTCTATATGTTCTCCAGCGCCTTGTGATCCTTATGTGGTGCTTACTAACCAGAGGATTGGAATTCCAAAGCCCTTTCATAAACTTGAAGACTAGAGACTGGAGCTCCTTCCACTAGCTGGTGATACCCTGCAATAGACCTAAACCTCCACTTTGACCGCTCCCCACTTACTCCAGCATGTGAAGCCACACTTTCTACTCTAAATGCCCTCTGATTTAAACAAATGGTCTTGGGCCCCACACACAAGGCAGGACACACCCTGGATATTATTTTCACGAACTCTCTCTTACGCACTGACCACCTCCAATGTACCCCTATACCTTGGTCAGACCACTACCGAGTCGACACAAGCTGAACAGTCAACTGCTACCCCCACAACTCCCTCCCTAAGAAAAGAACCATCAATTTCAGAAAAAAATACAAAACTGAAGACATCATTGATGCGCTTACAGAGGATCTCCATAAACTAGACCTCTTTGATGCCAACTCCGCCTGTGCCTCCTGGCATCTACTTACCAGCAACATTACAAATCGACTCTGCCCTCTTCTAACGAAAGAGATCTGTTCTGAGAAGAAAGATAAAAAACCCTGGTACACCTCAGACCTTAGAACAATGAAACTTGAACTCCGCAAACTGGAGAAGAAATGGCGTAGAAACCAAGATCCAGCACAACTACTAAAATACAAATCTCTACTCCACCAGTACCGTAAATCTACAGATGATGCCAAGAAAAACTATTACACAGCAAGAATACATCAATACCAGTTCAACCCGCGTGCCCTCTTCCAATATGTCGCTAGCATAATTACCCCACCTATTAACATCAACCCAGACAACGAGGATGACAACAAATGTGAGAAGCTAGCTACCTACCTCCACGACAAGGTTGCTAATATCATGGCTCGCTTTACTAATCCCTCTCCATCAGTTTCCCTTACGACCACTAACACCATAATCACCTCAGCCACACTCTCAAACTTCGAAACAACAACAGCATCAGAAATTGAAGTGATCCTCAAGAAAATCAAACCAGCCATGCACCCGATTGATATCATGCCAACAAAAACACTACTCTCCATTCCTACAAGGATTGCCTCTCCCATTACTAACATTATCAACAAATCTATATTGTCTGGTATTTTTCCAACGCAACTCAAGCACGCAATTATAAAGCCCACACTCAAAAAATCTGACCTGGACCCCACAGAACCTGCCAACTATCGTCCAGTATCGAATCTCCCTTTCTTGTC
Source organism: Rhinatrema bivittatum (assembly GCF_901001135.1). Taxonomy (NCBI): domain Eukaryota; kingdom Metazoa; phylum Chordata; class Amphibia; order Gymnophiona; family Rhinatrematidae; genus Rhinatrema; species Rhinatrema bivittatum. Next base: position 361,504,837 of record NC_042619.1, read on the forward strand.
CAAAATCATGGAGAAAGTCATCAACAAGCAACTCACAGACTTTCTAGATGAAAATCTATTACTCTTCCCATCACAATATGGCTTCCATAAGAACCATAGTACAGAAACCCTCCTAGTATCTCTCTCAGAGTCAATACTAAAAACCCTCGATACTGGTCATTCTTACTTACTGGCTCTTCTTGATATTTCTTCTGCATTTGACACTGTCGACCACAATACCCTCCTTACCCGCCTATCACAAATTGGCATTACAGGCACTGCCCTATTCTGGCTCCAATCTTTTCTGATGGACAGGACATACAGTGTTAAAATAGATTGCCATGTTTCGAAACCCAGAAAACTAGCACAAGGTGTTCCACAAGGATCCTCTCTTTCATCTACACTGTTCAACATATACTTATCTCCCCTCTGTCAACTTCTGGTGAAACGATCTCCCACATTTCATATACGCAGATGATGTACAGATCCTCATCCCATCAACGATTCCCTATCTAATGCTCTAAAAATCTGGGATTCTGCTCTGGTGGAAATAAAAAAACTACTTACTGAAAACTTCCTAGCAATAAACACAACCAAGACAGAGCTCCTCATCATCACATCACACAATAACATCTCCTCTAACCCTAATCTACATTCACCTTCGGACTCTCTCAACTTACAGCAAGTCCGCAACCTTGGCGTTATCATCGACAATCATTTCTCATTAAAGAAATTCATCACGGCTACAATCAAAAACAGATTCTTCAAGCTACATATGCTAAAAAGAATCAAACCGCTTCTACATCCACATGACTTCCGGACAGTGCTACAAGCTACAATATTGTCAAAATTGGATTACTGCAGTGCCATACTACTAGGTCTCCCTAAAAACACCATACAACCATTACAGATGCTACAAAATGCTGCAGCACGCTTACTTACTAATACTCACCGCCATGAACACATCACACCAGTGCTCATGTTCCTTCACTGGCTGCCTGTAGCATCTAGGATTTTATTCAAAGTTCTCTCCCTCATTCATAAGTCGATTTATAACCAAGATATGCAGTGGTTCTCCGATCATTTTATCTTCCGCACATCAAAGAGACCAATAAGAAAAATGCACCAAGCCAAACTAGTTTCTTCTTCCCTTAAACACATCAGATATATTACTACAAGAGACTGCTCCTTCACGATTGCGGGAACAAACCTCTGGAACAAAATGCCCACAGACCTGCGTCTAGAACCCTGCCATAAGAAATTCAAGCAGAACCTCAAAACCTGGCTGTTCAAACAAGCTTACACTCAATGACCATCTCTTTTCCTGAAATGCCAGTTATTGCTTATGTTTCTCTGATCCAATGCCACACGCCAATTTATTTATTCCCCGCTGTTAAATTTTACTTGATCGGGCTCTTTCCTCACAGTTATTAGACTCGCCATTAACTATGGAATATGTTTATCATTAGTTTATTTGTTAATTGTTCTTAATTGGTTCTTAATTTATTCTGAATTGATATTTTTTATGTACACCTGAATTCTTATTGACTGTAAAGCTTGTTGCTGATTTATTGTTTATTGTAAACCGAGGTGATGTTATTAACGTGCTGCGGTATATAAAAAATCACGAAATAAATAAATAAAATAAATATCACTGAGATAACCTTTCACTGACGAGGTCCTGAAGATGAAAGGCAGAACAAGTATTGGAGCAAAACCCTCAAATTGCAGGAAAAAGGGTCTAGAGAGCTGCACAGTCATCAGGATGAGAACTGGTTTCACTCAAAATTTTAAAACTTTCTAGTTGAAAGGTTCCTGGCAGATTCTAGTATATTTTCTACCCAATTTGGCAGGAGCTCAATATCCATACTGTGAGAATAAGGGAGAATAGATTCAGGAGGCAAAGCCTGCCCCACTCCTGTGATGAGGATTGGAAAAGCTCCCAGGGGAACTGGAGACTAAACTGACATTCGGATCATATATGGAAACCATACTTGCAGAGGCCAAACTGAACCAATGAGGATGATCCATTCAGAGTCCCACAGGACCTTTTGAACCACCCTTGCAATTAATGGATTCGATTTGGCTTCCCAGCCTAGCAGAAAATCTCAAGCATATCTGCTCACAAGCATGGAGCAGGCTTCTTTGACCTTTGTTGCTTTCTATACAACTAGTCCGATCACTAGCTGCCCCCAGACATTGAATAAAAACTGCCCACTAATCCATGGACCATTTGTGCAGTAGTAAAACTCTGAGAGACTGTATGCTAGTGTATTCTGAATTGCTAGAAGCTAGGTTGCACGCAGAAACTGAGAACTCAAGACTATATCCAGACAGCCTCCTGACAGAGGGCAAATGAGCCCATACCTCTTGCTTGTTTATGAAGTATATGGCCACCTAACTGTCAGTCTGAATTAAAATTCTTTCCTTACAGTAGGAATGAGAATGTTTTCAAGGCACAGCAAATGGCATGCAGTTCTAGTAAGCTGATCTGAAGGCATTTCTCCATTGACCACAATCCTTGTGTCTGTGCCATGCCAGAATTAGCCCGCCACTCCCGATGGAGGCATCGGTAGACAAAGTCACCCGATAGAGCAGAATCTGCAGGAGACCCACTCTTAGAACCATTGGTTTCAACCACCACAGGAATGTTTTATTACAGCAGTCGCTGATATCAGAAGGCACAATTGATGACTTAGCTGGTCCAACAGGCTTCACAGACCACATTTGAAGGCAAAGGTGTGATAATCCACTGGAGCTGTACGTGAAGAGGGATGAAAGACTAATGTGCACAGACTAATAGTGTTTGTCGATCTGAAGGCAGTAAAGCAATGTGACAAGGTGATAGCTAAAGCCAGAAGAACGCTGGGCTGCACAGAGAGTGGAATAACTAGTAAGAAAAGGAGGTGATAATGCCCTTGTACAGATCCTTGGTGAGGCTGCATCTGGAGTACTGTGTACATTTCTGAGACCTTTTCTCAAAAAGGATAGCGACAGGATATAGGCGGTCCAAAATGGTGTGCGATCTGTATTGTAGGATTTATGATGAGAGGCTGAAGGATCTGAATATATATACTATGGAAGAAAAGGAGGTGCAGGGGAGATAGACCTTCAGATGCCTGAAAGGTTTTAATGATGTACAATCCTTGAACCTTTTCTGTTGGAAAGCAAGCAGTAGAACTAGAGGTCACAAAATGAATTCCAATGGGGACGACTCAGAACCAACATCAGGAAATATTTCTTCATGGAGAGGGTGGTGGATGCTTGGAATGCTCTTCTGGAAGAGGTAGTGAAGACAAAAACAGTGAACTGTCCCTGGCAGGTCCTTCTCTATGGAATAGCATGCCCCTGGAAATAAGGTTACAGAACAATTACAAACTTTTCAAAGCAAGTTTAAAAACCTGGCTTTTTAAACAAGCTTTCTACAAAACAAATGGAGAATAAGTTGAGAAATAAAACTGGCAGTAACACTCCAAACAACCAGGCTCAATTTTAATGTTAAAGATTTGTGACACTCAATCAAATAGTCTTTATTTTGAATTTTGTTGTAACAGAAACCTTTTGACATCATTATACTCGTATATCCCAGTTCTTTATTGAACATAACCATTTGTGCCTTTATGTAAACCGTTGTGATGGTATCTAACTTAACAACGGTATAGAAAAGATTTTAAATAAATAAACTAATTTGAAAAGGCATGGGATAAAAGCTGTGGACCTTGCAAAACTGGGCATACAAATGGCAAATGAAGTTTCATGTGAACAAGTGCAAAGTGATGTACTTGGGGAAAAGTAACCCAAATTATGGCTACACAATGCAAGGTTCCATTCAGGAAGAGGATCTAGGCATCATTGCTGATAATACATACACATCTTTTGCTCAGTATGCAGCAGCAGCCAAAAAAGCAAATAAAATACAAGGAATTATTAGGAAAGAAATGGAGAATAAAACAGAGAATATAATGCTTCTGTAATGCTCAATGGTGCAACCTCATATTGTGTACTGTGTGCAGTTCTGGTCACATCTCAAGAAAGATATAGCAGTAGAAAAAATGGTACAAACAAGGGCAACCGAAATGATAAAGGGGATAAAATGATTCCCCTATGAGGAAAGGCTACAGAGGTTAAGACTCTTCAGCCTGGAGAAGAGGTGGCTTGGGGGGGGGAGGGGGGGGGATATGATACAGGTATATAAAATAATGAGTGGTGTGGAACAGGTGAATGCAAACCTGTTTACTCTTTCAAACAGTACAAAGACTAAAGGACACAATGAAGTTACTAGGGGGCCGATGAAAATTTTTGCAGAATGCGGGCGCTGACTTTTCAGCACCTGCTTTCTTAACGCATGCATGGCACCCACAAGGGGGGCGCCATGCAATAGGCAAATTAGGGGGGGGGGGTCGCACTAGCAAGGAGGTGCTAGGGTCGCTTGCTCGACCTTAGTGCCTCCTTGCTAACGTGACCCCGCGTCAACTGCCGGTTATGAAGATGGACGCCGGTAAACTCTGCATCGGTTTTCATAACCGGCTATCTGCTAGTAATAAAAACTGATGCAGAGTTTATCGGCGGCCATTTTCAATTCTGGCTGACGGCCGATTATGAAAACTGATGCCAGGTTTACCGGCATCTGTCTTCAATAAATCAGCGGTCTGTCGATGTTTTTTTTTTTGTTACTGAAGTACAGAAAAGCAGTTTTTTCTGCTTTTCCGTACTTCTTTTACATGCGCTCAGCTATTAACGCCTGTTCCAGGCAGGCGTTAATATTGGAGTGATAAATGTTCATCTGAATCGCACTTATTTTTTTTTAAATGCGGAGTGAATGAGTAATAGCCTCATTCACATGCATTTGCATGTGATGAGCGCTCTCTCATTCACTCCACGTTGGATGAGGGGTAAATAGGCACTAATCCCCCTATTGCATTAGGGGGTGGATTAGCGCTTATTTAACCCGCATCCAACAGCGGGTTAAACAGTGTGCTCGTGCGAGGGCACTTTATTGCATCGGCCCCTAGGTGATACATTTAAAACTATTAAGAGAAAATATATTTTTTTTACTCAATGCATAATTAAGCTCTGGAATTCGTTGCCAGATAATGTGATGAAAGCTATTTTGTAGCTGCGTTTAAAAAAAGGTTTGGCAAGTTCCTAAAAGAAAAGTCCATAATGGAGAGATTACTTACCTGATAATCTCGTTTTCCTTAGTGTAGGCAGATGGACTCAGAACAAATGGGTATAGTGTGCTCGTGCTAGCAGTTGGAGACTGATCTGACATCAGCACGTGGTACATATACCCCTGCAGGAAGTGCAGCAGCTCAGTAATCTTCCTTGCAAAAGCTTTATGGATATGTGTGTGACTGACCGATTGATTAACCGAACATGATTAACCTGACCGATTGACAGTAGCTGGAGACCGCCAGTGTTCTCAACCGGAAGGCGTCGACACCCGGCAGCATGGATGCCCTATGTAAGAAAACATGGCTTACCTTGAATCGGTGAATTCCCATGTATATCGGCAGCCGGGCAGGATCCTGAGTCCATCTGCCTACACTAAGGAAAATGAGATTATCAGGTAAGTAATCTCTCCATTTCCTAGCGTGTAGCAGATGGACTCAGAACAAATGGGATGTACAAAAGCTATTCCCGGACTGGGTAGGAGGCTGCCCGAGGTCCGTTTAGGATTGCCCTTGCAAATGCTGTGTCCACCCTGGCCTGGACGTCCAGATGGTAGAATCTGGAGAAGGTATGGATGGAGGACCACGTTGCCGCTTTACATATCTCTGCAGGCGACAGCATCCTAGTTTCTGCCCAGGAGGCCGCCTGCGCTCTGGTAGAGTGAGCCTTGACCAGTAGAGGTGGTGGTTTTCCCGCTTCTACGTAGGCCGCCTTGATAACTTCTTTGATCCAGTGAGCAATAGTCGCCCATGAGGCCGCTTCTCCTTGCCTCTTCCCGCTGTGAAGGACGAACAGGTGGTCCGTCTTTCGTACTGCTTCCAACATTTCCAGGTATCTGGACAGCAGCCTGCCGATGTCGAGATGGCGCAGTCTTCGAACTTCCTCAGACTTCTTCAAACCTTCCATGGTTGGCAAGGATATGGTTTGGTTGAGGTGGAAGTGTGAGACTACTTTGGGTAAGAAGGAGGGAACCGTGCGAAGATGGATAGCCCCTGGAGTGATTCTGAGAAACGGATCGCGACAGGACAGCGCTTGTAGCTCTGAGATGCGGTGCGCTGAGCATACGGCCAGCAAGAACACCATCTTCAAGGTTAACAAACGGAGGGACAGGCCTCGGAGGGGTCTGAAGGCAGGTCCCGCTAGGAATTCCAAAACTAGGTTGAGGTTCCACAGGGGCACTGGCCACTTCAGTGGCGGGCAAATGTGTTTGACTCCTTTCAGGAAACATGAAACTTCTGGGTGTGTGGCAATGCTGTTGCCGTCACTCCTGGGGCCGTAGCATGATAGCGCTGCCACCTGAACCTTGATTGAATTGAAGGACAGACCCTTCTGGAGCCCATCTTGCAGGAAATCCAAAATGATGGGTATTTTAGCGGTATGTGGATTGGTGCTGCGAGTTTCGCACCAGGCTTCAAATACTCTCCAGATCCTTATATAAGTTTGTGATGTGGAGAACTTGCGTGCTTGGAGGAGTGTATCTATTACCGGCCCCGAGTATCCCCTTTTCTTCAGTCTAGCCCTCTCAATGGCCAGACCGTAAGAGAGAATTGAGCTGGATCCTCGTGGAGGATGGGACATTGCCGCAGCAGGTCCCTGTGAGGGGGCAGGGGTAGAGGATCCCCTACCAGTAGTCTTCTCATGTCTGCGTACCAGGGTCTTCTTGGCCAGTCCGGGGCCACCAGAAGAACTAGGCCTCTGTGCCGCTGAATCTTGTGTATAATGGCACCCAGCAGGGGCCATGGGGGAAAGGCATATAGCAGGATCCCCTTCAGTAGTATGCGAGAGGATCTCGCATACGACTGAAGTATCTGGGTACTTGAGCATTGGACCTGTCCGCTAGGAGGTCCATGCCCGGCGCCCCCCACTGATCCATGATCATCTGGAAGGCCATGGACGACAGCTGCCATTCTCCCGGATTTAAGCTTTCTCTGCTGAGGAAGTCTGCCGTAGCGTTGTCCTTCCCGGCGATGTGGACGGCGAAGATGTCCTGGAGATTCGCTTCCGCCAAAGCCATCAGGGGGGCTATTTCTAAGGATACCTGCCGGCTTCTGGTTCCGCCCTGTCGGTTGATGTATGCCACCGTGGTGGCATTGTCCGACATCACTCTGACTGCTCTGTTGCGAAGTCCGTGGGCAAATTACAGGCATGCCAATCTGACTGCCCGTGCCTCTAGTCGGTTGATGTTCCACCCCGACTCTTCTCTGTTCCACCGTCCTTGTGTAGTTAGTTCTTCGCAGTGTGCTCCCCAGCCGCTCAGGCTGGCATCTGTCGTGAGCAGGGTCCAGGTTGGAGAGGACATTTTTTTGACCCCCGGCTCATGTGGCCGGGCTGCAGCCACCACCGTAACTGATGCCGTACTCTGGCATCAGTTACAGTTACGGAAGAGGTAGATGCACGGTGTAGTTCTGTAATCGTGGGCTCCACCGAGATAGAAGGGCGCGTTGTAACGGTCTCATGTGAGCCCGCGCCCATGGTACCACTTCCAGAGTGGAGGCCATTAGGCCGAGGACCTGTAGGTAATCCCAAGCTGTGGGCCGAGCGGTGCTCAGCAGATACTGCAAGCGATCCCGGAGTTTTGATATCCTCTTGGAGGTCAAGCTGATCTTGTCTTCCTGGGTGTCGAATCGGACTCCTAGGTATTCCAGCGCCTGCGAAGGCTGTAGGGAACTCTTGTTTATGTTGACTACCCATCCTAGGCTTTCCAGAAGAGATATAACTCTGTTGGTTGCCCGGTGGCTCTCCTCCGGTGATTTTGCCCTGATCAGCCAATCGTCTAGGTAGGGATGGACGAGAATGCCTTCCTTCCTGAGTGACGCCTCCACCACTACTATTACCTTGGTAAAGGTCCATGGTGCGGTGGCTAACCCGAAGGGTAGAGCCTGGAATTGAAAGTGCTGATCCAGGACTTTGAAGCGTAAGTAACGCTGGTGATCCCGATGAATTGGGATATGCAAATAGGCCTCTGAGAGATCCAGGGATGTGAGATACTCCCCTGGCTGTATTGCACTTCGGACTGATCGCAGAGTTTCCATGCGAAATCCTGGGACCCGTAAGTGCCGATTGACTGACTTGAGGTCCAGGACGGGTCTGAAGGTGCCCCCCTTCTTGGGGACAATGAAATAAATGGAGTAATGCCCAGAATTTATGTCCCATGCAGGCACTGAAATTATGGCTTTTAGGGACAGGAGTCTCTCCAAGGTGGCTGCCAGCGCCGCCCTCTTGAGGGGCGGACAAGACGATTCCACAAACTTGTCCAGAGGGAGATGAAGGAAGTCCAGGTAATACCCTTCCCGGACAATGGCGAGGACCCACTGGTCCGAAGTAATCTCGACCCACCTGCGGCAAAATAGGGTTAGCCTGCCCCCTATGGCTTCTTCCCCCAGATGGGTCGGCTGATTCTCATTGTGGGGTGCGGCCGGGACCAGACCCCGAGCCGGTTCCCCTCTTGTTGTGCCTGGTCCGAAAGTACTGGTTCCTGGTCTGAGAACGAGGTGCTTGGTAGAGAGCCCTGTAAGGATTGAAGCGTTGAGAGCTTCTACCTCTGGATGGTCTAGGAAAAGGGTGCTGGTTCCTCCTTGTCCTGTCTTCCGGTAGATGGGGTAATGGAGATGCGCCCCATTTATTAGCCAGTTTCTCGAGGTTGCTGCCGAACAGGAGGGATCCCTTAAAGGGCATTCTTGTAAGGCTAGTCTTGGAGGAGGAGTCGGCCGACCAATTACGTAGCCAGAGGTGTCTTCTGGTTGCCACTGAGGATGACACTCCCTTGGCCGCTGTACGGACTAGGTCGGAGGCAGCGTCAGTGAGGAACGAGAGGGCTGATTCCATTTCTTCTCCCGGGGTGTTGTTCCTGGCTTGTGATAAGCAGGAGCGTGTCACCACGGTACAGCAGGTCGCTATTCGTAGGGACATGGCTGCCACCTCAAAGGCTTGTTTCAGAATGGCGTCCATGCGCCGGTCATGTGCATCCCTGAGGGCCGCCCCTCCCTCCACCGGAATGGTGGTGCGCTTCACAATTGCGCTAACTATGGCATCTACCATCGGGCACGCCAGCAGCTCCTTGGTTGCCGGGTCTAAGGGGTACATGCTAGACAAAGCCCGACCCCCTTTGAATGATGCCTCCGGTGCATTCCACTCCAGATCGATTAACTGCTGTGCTGCTTGTAGAAGGGGAAAATGGTGAGCCGTTTGACGCAGGCCCTCTAGCAGGGGGTTCATCCTAGGTTCCCCTGGGGTGCCCTGGCCCGGAATAGCCAGCTCCGACAGGCATTGAGCGACCAGGTCTGGAAGATCCTCCTTAGGAAAGAAGCGTCTCATGGTTCGATACGGCTCTACCCCCGAGGGAAGTTCTCCCTCCTCGAGGGGCTCGCCATCTTCCTCAGAGTAATCCGAGTCCCCATAAGCGGGGGCTTCCGGGTGGCGGGTGGCCATGCGTAGGTCTTGAGGGTCCCGGGGCAGGGCCATCCGGTACGTATGGGTCCGGTCGGGGATCAGACTGCATCTTGATGAAGGCATGAATCCCCTTGAACAATTCCACCCAGGAGAGGGAAGCAGGTTCTAGCCATAGGGGCACCAGGTCCGTGGGGTTCCCTGGCTGCTCACCGCGGCCTGCTAGGTTCGGGGTGTTCCCTAAGGAACTGGCAGTCAAACTGGGCTGAGACCGGCCCCGGCCTGGAACACCCAGGGCCTCCTCACATTGGGCACATAGGTAGTCTGCTTCCTCGCTCTGTGTGGCTCTGAGGTGGCATGCTGAGCAGAGGCCTAGAGCTCTGATGCCTGATTCTGGAGGTGCCGGCTCTGCGGCCGCATGGGCTCTCATACGCTCCATCGCGTCTGATCTCCTATCAATGAGCGCCTATTAATGTGCGCCTAGGAACGTGCGCCTCTTAGCAATGTGCGCCTATCAAGCAATGGGTGCCCAATACTTTCGGGCGCCTAACATACGCCCCCGTCGCCCCACTTAGATCGAGGCGGTGAACCAGGGCAGATGGCGACGGCGAGCAGGCAGGCAAAATGGTGACCTCCTTTGCGGGCTGCCACGTAGGCAGACCCTGCCAATCCTCGCTCTTCGGAGACCAGTAAAGTAAAGATGTACGCCTTACCTGATCTTCGGCGCTTCCCGGCTGTGACCCGGGCGGTCTCCGGCTGCGGGGGGAGAGGGTATGTACCGTCACCGCCGCGCTCGAGGAAGTGCACCCGCTGCCTCTAAGCCGCGCCCGAGCTCGTCTCGCTCAGGGGCTAAGTCCTCGCCGGGACAGAGGCTGCCTCTATGCCGCGCCCGAGCCCTTCTCACTCGGGGGCTAGGTCCCTGCCGCGATCCGGCCACTGGACCGAGGCGCTTACCTCCAAGGGACCACGGAAATCACCTCGGGAAACTCAACTGGAGGAGGGACCCGAGGGTATCACTGCAGGAGTGCGGGGCTAGTCTTCAGGTAGGATTTCTTTTAAGAATTTAGTCGGTATAATTTGGAAAAACGCTCAGTGAGCGTAAGGTAGCTCCAAACTGCTTTGGAGACAGAAATTACTGAGTTGCTGCACTTCCTGCAGGGGTATATGTACCACGTGCTGACGTCAGATCAGTCTCCAACTGCTAGCACGAGCACACTATACCCATTTGTAATGAGTCCATCTGCTACATGCTAGGAAAATTAGCCTTTTCCAGGTTTTTGAATATTGACTTCAAAATGAAAGCTTCAACAAAAATCTTATTTGAAGTACAAGTGCTTGTACTTCAAATATTAGTAGTCTCCACTAGAACTGCTTTGCATTTTATATGTAATGAGCTGTTTCTTACCCTGTTGTACTATAATTTTGAAAGTCTCATTAAAGATAGAGGACTCTAAGGTTTCTTGAGTAAAACAAAGTATTTGCATTAGATTATTTTCAAGCAGATGTTATTTCTCAGCAGGTGCAGCCTTTAGCTTTTTTCCTGTTTTGGTGCAAAGCAGCAGGAGGTGCTAATCAATTTATACTACTTATGCACTTGACAACAGTGAAAAGCTGTTCAGAAGTGAGGAATGAAATAAAGAAAACCACATCTGATGCTACCAAATAGTACTAACATACAAAGCCTAAGTACATTTCTGTTCACACCCACACATCTGGGTCACTGGCTCACCTCACCAATTTACCATGTGAACTAAGCATCTGCACTCCTGCTGCTGACAGCCTAATACTTTTGTCCAGGAACTTGGGAACAGGATACTTAGGGCTTCAGGCAAATAATTCTACAGAGCCAGACTGGCTCAGGATGAAAATCTTCTCCATTTAAAGCTATACAACTTTCTAGTTGATGGCTTTCTGAATGAAATCAAGATATCTTCCATTTCCTTAGGGAGGAGCAGTGAAGAAACTACCGAGCATTCAACATTCATATTGCAAGGTTTAGTGAGGGAAGATTTAGATGGAAGTTGGCCTTCCTGAGTAAGAAGTGACAGAAGTATGCAGACAACTGAATGAGGTAAGAGAATCAATCTTGTCTTGGATATGCTGGGGCAATAAAGACTAGGGATGTGAATCGTTTTTTGACTATTTAAAATATCGTCCGATATATTTTAAATCGTCAAAAATCGTTAGAAGCGCGATACAATAGGAATTCCCCCGATTTATCGTCAAAAATCGTAAATCGGGGGAAGGGGGAGGGGAAGGGGGAGGGCGGAAAAACCGGCACACTAAAACAACCCTAAAACCCACCCCGACCCTTTAAAATAAATTCCCCACCCTCCCGAACCCCCCCAAAATGCCTTAAATTACCTGGGGTCCAGAGCGGGGGTCCCGGTGTGATCTTTTACTCTCGGGCCTGCGGTGCGTTGTAGAAATGGCGCCGGCGCTACCTTTGCCTGTCATATGACAGGTCAAAGGTAGCGCCGGCGCCATTTTGTTTTTTGTCCCCCGACTTCAGAAGCGTAGGAGATCGCTCCCGGACCCCCACTGGACCCCCAGGGACTTTTGGCCAGTTGGGGGGGGCCTCCTGACCCCCACAAGACTTGCCAAAAGTCCCTGGGGGTCCAGCAGGGGTCCGGGAACGACCTCCTGCAGTTGAATCGTGTTGCCGGCCGTATGGCAAAATGAATCGAGTGCAGGAGGTCGCTCCAGGACCCCCGCTGGACTTTTGGCAAGTCTTGTGGGGGTCAGGAGGCCCCCCCCCAAGCTGGCCAAAAGTCCCTGGGGGTCCAGCGGAGGTCCGGGAGCGATCTCCTACGCTCCTGACGTCGGGGGACAAAAAACAAAATGGCGCCGGCGCTACCTTTGACCTGTCATATGACAGGGCAAAGGTAGCGCCGGCGCCATTTCTACAACGCACCGCAGGCCCGAGAGTAAAAGATCACACCGGGACCCCCGCTCTGAACCCCAGGTAATTTAAGGCATTTTGGGGGGGGTTCGGGATGGTGGGGGATTTATTTTAAAGGGTCGGGGTGGGTTTTAGGGATGTTTTAGTGTGCCGGTTTTCCCGCCCTCCCCCGATTTACACGATATTTACAAAAACAAAACCGCGACGATCCGATTCCATCCCCCCCCCAGCCGAAATCGATCGTTAAGACGATCGATCACACGATTCACATCTCTAATAAAGACTACTTTTACCTGATCCTTGAGCATTTTCAGGATTTTCCTGACAATCAACTGATTTGGCGGATATGTAAACAAGACATCCCACTGTAGTAGAAAAGCACCAGGAACTGACCTGTACTTGCTTGGAAACATGAAGCAAAAACTTTCCACTTTCTCAGTGCTCTCTAAGCAAAACAAAAATGAAGTATTGACAGGCCCCAAAGACTGAACAACTTGTCCACTACTACTTGCTGTTTCAGAGTCCACGCATGTAGTAGGAAGACCTGGCTGAGGTAATATGCAAATGTATTAGAAATTCCTGGGAGTGGGCTGTCAATGAGGATTTAGGTTATTTGTTAATTGCTGCTTTAAGAAAACTGCCCCATGTTGACTAGTAACTGAAATGAAAAGGTCATGGTCAGCCCAGAGACAGAAACACAGGCTGTGCAATAATGTGGAAAAGAATGAGACTGCAGAGCGAATGTGAGAAGAATATGCCAATATGGGAAGCTACAAGAACAAAAGAAGTACTGAGTAAGTATAATATATGTCGTCTGAGAGGTACATGAAGGAAAAGTACCAGAAAACATAGGGGATGAGAGAGGGGAGGGGGAAGAATATGCGAGCCATGTTTAACAGTATAAAAGACTAATGCAAATTTAAAACGATGAGTAAACTGGCATTGCTCGGAAAGCAGTTCATTCTGAAACTGGACTCCGTTTACTTCCTTGAGGAAACACAATCTTGTTTCCTTTGGTTTCCGCTATCAAAGTTTTGTATGTATAAAAAAAACAAACTTGCCAGCCATTATAGATCTCTAAGCTACTGAATAAATGTTATGTTTTGAAACTGAGTCTATTTCATCACTGGCTATCTCTGGGGAGGAAATCAGGTGGGGAAAGTTTCAAGGTTTTAACATCAATCATGAATCTTACCTTCAGGCAACTTGAGGGATTATTGACAAGAGAAACCAGGACCCTATGCCTCCCTGTTTGTTTACATAGAACATGTCACTTGATTGTCCATTTGGATCTAGATTCTCTTTCCCTTTAGGATGTGAGCAAACACCCTGCCACTCTAGTAGGTGGATTTGAATCTCTCACCATTAGCGACCATGTTCTTCGAGTTCAAAAGAACATTCTTCTATAAGATAAAGTACTGATGCCTGGAAGTAGAGGCTGGTCATTCCCTCTCGGACAAGGACTGGACAACAACACACTGCTCCTTAATCTGGGCTTTGGTCACCCTGACCTTGTCTCTGAATAAGCTACCACCAGTGCAACAGACATCTACAAGCCTATCATGCACATTTTTGCACAGATTGATGGCTCTCAACCAGCAATCTAGGAGTCTGATCATTCCAGGAAGGGGCGGGGTGGGGAAACTTGAGAAGATGCAGATCTTTAAAGTTTGCTTTAAAGCACATTCCACCATGACAGACTGGTGGGTGAGCTGTACTACCAAAAAGCTGGTGCTTGTTGTACCCTAAATTTAAGATCCAGTTTTCTGACTACTTGTAGATCCTAGAGGATCCTAGGATTAACTGGAATCACAGCTGGCTCTGTGGATGGTTCCAGAAGCCAAAAGATGACAAACACCTCTTTCCATGGGTCTTTCTCCATCTAAACATTGATTCCCCAATATATTTGCCAGTTATCCAGAAACCTGGAATAAAAAGAGGTCTTCCAGTGGGGAAAAATACTCAGGCAAGTCATGTAAATGTTCCAATGGTATACCACTAGAGCCTTCTTCTGAACCCAATAGAGGTGGAACACTTCCAAGACCCCAATGACAACGAAGGCCACAAGAAGGAGTCTATTGTCTCAGAGGGTATGTCTCCAAGAGGGGAAAGGAATTGGCTAATCCTCTTCATCTTCCTCTGACTCAAGGTGGAGTTCCTAAATGGCAGGTGAAGGTCTGCCTTAAAGAACAGGGCTAGTTCCCAAGGTTGGCAATTCTTGAGGTTGGCTATGCACCAATAAAAGAGGAAGAAAGAGCACCAGAGTGCAGGAATAACCCCGCCATTTTTAAAAAAATGTTGCAAGTGCTCCCATTATCATCAATCATGGAGGTAAAGAATGTCTTCATTAACTCAGTGATTTAGTCCTCTGGATTGTTCTTTGGGCTGACTCAGAGACCCAATTATTCTTCTTCATTAGTTCTTTAAGCAGGAGCTCTCCTCACTGATCTGGCCAAGCTCCATGGCAAAACATGTGAAGTCTGTGCCCGAGTGACCTGAATGGGAGATTCCATTAATACCACTGGCATTGTTTAAAGGGATAAGAGTGGGTATACAGAGTTGCAGCTTCAATGAAGCCTTGAAATGTGTACTCTGCACTAAGGACTTAAGCACCCTGGACAGAGTGGGGTTTGGGTAGAGGAGGTGGTGCAGCATTAACAGCATTTTTCGAGCCATGAAGTAAAATGGCAGTTACACCAGTTTGCCCTCAAACATCTTCGGGGCAGCGAGCCTCATTGGTGCTGAAGCTGCACCAGACTTCTTTGGTTGCAGAGGTCAAGCTGGTTTTTTTTTTTGTAGGTACCAAGGATGGCACTGTGGCTGAGGTTTTGTTTAGTGTCAATGAGCCCCATCCAAGTGATGGAGTTCATTTGTGTGCTGTGGACTGTGCCATCTCTGGCACATAGTGATTCTGCGCCTTGCTCAACCCTGAGTCTACAGAGGATTCTGGACCTTTCACCATAGAAGGGGGAGCCTTGCCTGTGGAGCAGGAATACAAGGAGCCTCCATTCAACTCAGCATGGTGGTAGTCTAAGGATACTCTTCTTTGGGATAAAGACTGGCTCCAGTTGCCAGATTCATGAGTAATTATCCAAATTAGCCTTACAGCACTCTTCTATCTTCTAGGCCTGGTTTTGTTGGGATCTGAGGGACACAACCACAATTGTAGCAAATGGCTGCTTCATGGTTTCGACAAGTGTTTGAAGCAAATATGGTCAACCTTGATGGACATCTGACAGACACAAACACACTCAAACATTCACCCCCCCCCCCTCACCCACAAAAGAATGCTTACCTTATTAATACAAATTTTAAAGTTTAGTACAGAGTAAATTAGATTATTGTAATGGCCTTTTAGTAGACCTCCCAAAAAATATCTACACCATGCTCAGCTGGTTCAAAACCCACTCATATCACAGTGGATGCATGGCTCAAAAACAGATTTACTTCCATATTGTGTTTTTTTGTTTGACACCTGGCTATTGTTCGCTGTGTGTTTCAGTTTGTCTTGTGATTTTATTTTATGAATGTTTATTTGTTCACCGCTCTGGGCTTTTGTGAAAGTAGTATATAAATATTTTAAATAAATAAATACATTTTACATAATCTAAAATGGTTTACCTATAAGTCTTAGGATTCAGTTCAAATCACTCTGGTAGGGTCATAAAGCAATAGGGCATGAATGGCCAACTCCAGTCATCAAGAGCCACAAACAGGCCTGGTTTTTAGGATATCCATAATGAATATGAATGAGATATTTGACTACAATGGAGGCAATGTATGCAAATGCATCATGCATATCCTGAAAGCCAGATCTGTTTGTGGCTCTTGAGGACTGTAGATGATCACTCTTGATATAGGGATTCTGGGCCTTCATATCTAAAGGGTCAGATTGTCCCTTTTCTCAGTCAAATGGTTAGGTCTTCCCACATCTTCACCGAAAGAATGCATTTAGCTGCTACTCTGAATCATACCTTTAGGATCATCGGCCTACATTCATGGAAAAAGTAAAAGAGAATTGGTTCTTACCTGCTAATTTTCGTTCCTGTAGTACCAAGGATCAGTCCAGAGAAGTGGGTTGTGTATCTCTACCAGCAGATGGAGTCAGAGAACCAAAACATTGGGCACTGCCATATATACTAGAGTGCCACCTGCAGTCCCTCAGTATTGTCCTGTACCCAAGCCCAAGATAACAGAACCAAGGAGCGAGAGGTAGCTAACAAAGAACCCTGACTACCCCTGCGCTCTAGACAAAACTAAACGAAACCAATTGTGAATAACTGCTCCATCAACCTTTCTGCCAAAAAGGAGTTTTGTGAAAAATATATAGGCAAACACTAGCCAACACAGTCTTTCGGAACCTGAAGTAAGGGGTAGGCCTCTGGACTGATCCTTGGTACTATAGGAACGATAATTAGCAGGTAAGAACAAATTTTCTTTTCCCTATATGTACCAGGATCAGTCCAGAGAAGAGGGATGTACTCAAGCCACCTTAAACTGGGCAGGAGCCCGAAAGACCCGCACACAGAACACTCACCATAGGACGATTCATCAGTAGCCTTGACGTCCAATCGGTAATGCTTAGTTAAAGTATGAATAGGCGACCACACTGCCGCTCTACAGATCTCCTGAGGTGACAGGAGTTGACACTGCCCAGGAAGTAGTCTGAGCCCTAGTGGAATGGGCTCTAAAACCCTCAGGAACTTGACGGCCACGGGCAATATAAGCCGAGCAAACGGCTTCCTTAACCCAACGAGATATGTTCGCCTTAGACGCTTTATCCCCTTACTTTGGGCCTCCAAAGAGAATCAACAAGTGATCAGAACGGCAGAAGTAATTGGTAATCTCCAGATAACGCAATAGAGCGCGTCGCACATCCAAAGATGATGGTCTCTGTCCTGGCCAGAGTCCCTAGACCAATGCAGAAACCCTGGTATTTCCACCATCTGATTTACATGAAAGGCCGAAACCACCTTAGGCACGAAGGACGGAACCATGCGCAGACACTCGATCGTCGTGATTCCTTAGAAAGGGGTCCCGACACGACAGCACCTGTAATTCTGATATCAGAGGAGCCGAGCAAATGGCCACCAAGATCACAGTCTTCAATGTCAGATCCTTTAGAGAAGACCTGCGGATAGGCTCAAATGAGGTGCCACATAACACCTGCAGAACTAAATTCACGCCGGGCATAAATGCACGCCGGTTGTAAATGCTTAACCCCCCCTTGAGAAAATGATCAATATCTGGGTGTGCTGCAAGCGAAAAACCGAACCTTCCCTGCAATGCACCCAGTGCTGCAACCTGTACCCGAAGGGCATTGAATGCCAACCCCTTGGCGAGTCCCTGCTGCAGGAAGTAAAGAACCAGAGGGATATCAGTTGCCAAGGGATCGCAGTCCCGCTGACAACACCATGTCTCAAAAAGCTTCCAGACTCTCACATAGGCCATGGAGGTGGCCGGACGTTGTGCCTATGAGAGTGGAAATGACCTGTTCAGAATAGCCCTTATAGAAACCTAGAAACATAGAAGTGACGGCAGAAGAAGACCAACGGCCCATCCAGTCTGCCCAGCAAGCTACGCAGTTTATCCATTTTTTTCCCCCCCCTTTTTCTCTCTCCCACCCGTCTCTATTGGCTTCCAGCACCCTCCGGCCCCAATTCCCTTCCACCCCTCCACCAATGCAGAGAGCAGCGCCATCCTAGTGAACATCCAACTCAATCAGGGCTAGCAACCGCCGCAACCAGCAGGCCACCCCTGCCCCTTACCCACCCCTGATGTGTTTGCTTGTTTGGTTTTTTTTGAGATGGCAGCCCTCCATCCTTCCGCTCCGTGAAGGTGGAACACTAACCACTGGCCACTGGCATCCCGCTCCGTGAATGCCTCTGTGGCTACTGCCGCTCCATGCAGTGTTTTGCTGCCTGAAGGTGGAACACCAACTACTGGCCACTGGCATCCCGCTCTGTGAATGCCTCAGTGGCTACTGCCGCTCCGTGCAGTGTTTTGCTGCCTGAAGGTGGAACACCAACTACTGGCCACTGGCATCCCGCTCCGTGAATGCCTCAGTGGCTACTGCCGCTCCGTGCAGTGTTTGCTGCCTCCTCTATATTTATGCCCACTAGACTTGATGGATCCACAGTGTTTATCCCACGCCCCTTTGAAATCCTTCACAGTTTTAGACTTCACCACTTCCTCCGGAAGGGCATTCCAGGCATCCACCACCCTTTCCGTGAAGAAATACTTCCTGACATTGGTTCTTAGTCTTCCTCCCCGGAGCCTCAGCTCGTGACCTCTGGTTCTGCTGATTTTTTTCCTACGGAAAAGGTTTGTCGTTGTCTTTGGATCATTAAAGTTTTTCGTTGTCTTTGGATCATTAAAGTTTTTCAAGTATCTGAAAGTCTGAATCATATCACCCCTGCTCCTCCTTTCCTCCAGGGTGTACATATTTAGATTCTTCAATCTCTCCTCGTACGTCATCCGATGAAGATCCTCCACCTTCCTGGTCACCCTTCTCTGTACCGCTTCCATCTTGTCTTTGTCTCTTTGTAGATACGGTCTCCAGAACTGAACACAGTACTCCAGGTGAGGCCTCACCAAGGACCTGTACAAGGGGATAATCACTTCCCTTTTCTTACTCGATATTCCTCTCTCTATGCAGCCCAGCATTCTTCTGGCTTTTGCTATCGCCTTGTCGCATTGTTTCGAAGACTTCATATCATTAGACACTATCACCCCAAGGTCCCTCTCCTGCTCCGTGCACATCAGCCTTTTCCCCCCCCATCAAATACAGTTCATTCGGATTTCCACTCCCCATATGCATGACTTTGCACTTCTTGGCATTGAATCTCAGCTGCCATATCTTCGACCACTCTTCCAGTTTCCTTAAATCCCGTCTCATCCTCTCCACTCCTTCCGGCGTGTCCACTCTGTTGCAGATCTTAGTGTCATCCGCAAAAAGACAAACCTTACCTTCTATCCCGTCCGCAATGTCGCTCACAAAGATATTGAACAGGACCGGTCCCAACACCGATCCTTGCGGTACACCACTTAAAACCGCTCTCTCTTCAGAGAAAGTACCATTTACCATCACACATTGTCTTCTGTCCGTCAACCAATTTGCAATCCAGGTCACCACTTCGGCACTCACTCCTAAGCTTCTTGTTTTATTCACCAGTCTCCTGTGCGGAACCGTATCAAAAGCTTTGCTGAAATCCAAGTAGATGACATCGAGTGCTCTTCCTTGATCCAATTCCTTGGTTACCCAGTCAAAAAAGTCAATCAGATTTGTCTGACAGGATCTTCCCCTGGTGAATCCATGTTGCCTCTGGTCCGTCAATTCTCCGGACTGTAGATATTTCACTATTCTCTCTTTCAGCAGTGACTCCATTACTTTTCCCACCACTGAAGTGAGGCTAACTGGTCTGTAGTTGCCAGCCTCCTCTCTGTTCCCACTCTTGTGAAGCGGGACCACCACCGCTTTTCTCCAATCTCTCGGTACCACTCCCGTTTCTAGGGATCTATTGAACAGGTCACACAGTGGACCCGCCAGAACATCTCTGAGCTCCCTCAGTATCCTTGGATGAATCCCATCAGGCCCCATGGCTTTGTCCACTTTCAGATTCTTTAGCTCTTCCCATACATTTTCTACTGTAAAAGGATTTTCATCTATTCCACTTCCCTCCAGTTTTTTGTTGTGTAGAGATGGTCCTTCTCCAGGGTCTTCTTTAGTGAACACAGAACTGAAGTATTCGTTTAATATTTCTGCCATTTCTTCGTCTCTCTCCACACATTGATCATTACCACCTTTCAATTTCACAATACCACTATGGACTTTTCTCTTTTCGCTGATGTATCTGAAAAATGTTTTGTCACCATTCATTATCTCCTCGGCAATCCTCTCTTCCGCTTGACTTTTTGCCAACTTGATTAATTTCTTCGTCTCCCTCAGTTGAATCAAATATTCTTCTTTGTGTTCCTCCCTTTGGGATCTTTTATATTTCTTGAATGCTGTTCTTTTAGCTTTAATTTTGTCAGCTACCTCCTTTGAGAACCAGATAGGTTTCAATTTTCTTTTGCTTTTCTTTACATTTCTAACATATAGAGTAGTTGCCTTGGTGATTGCTCCTTTTAGATTGGTCCACTGCTGCTCCACATCTCTCTCGTTCTCCCATCCTTTTAGTTCTTCCTCCAGGTACTTCCCCATTTCCTCAAAGTTCGTGTTTTTGAACTGTAAAACTCTGGTCTTTGTGGTTCTTTTCCCTATTCTTTTAGTGATATTAAACCATACCGTTTGATGATCACTGGTGCTGAGGTGGGCGCCCACCTGGACATCGGAGACATTATCTCCATTAGTGAGCACTAAGTCGAGTATAGTTCCTTCTCTCGTGGGTTCCAATACCATTTGTTTGAACAAAGATACTTGCATGGCATCCACTATCGCTCTACTATTTTTAGTTTCTGCAGATGGGATTTTCCAGTCTACATCTGGCATATTAAAGTCACCAACGATCACCACTTCTCCCTTCTTACTGTAGAATATGCTGATGGAAAAATACCAGAGACCTCGATGTTTTGTAAGAATTCACAAACATCAGCAGAATCAACAAGTGAGTCACAGGATGAGCATGAGATGGTGCCGAGGGTACGAAGGAAATAATCTGTGAGAAAGAATGTGTGTGCAAAGGGAAAGATAAGGGAAAACAAAGAACAGCTGCGTTTAGCAGACAGCTCAATAAACTTGTGGTGTGGAACATGCGTAGAAGAAGCCAGATGGTTTGCTAAAGTAAACTATATAAATAGAGCCTGCACGTAGAAAAAGTTAAGCAAAAGATCCTGAGACTACAAGACTGATATGTGCTATGTACATTGTGTGAGTATATTATGCTTTTGCTTCCTGCGTATACCTTTGATGATATGCAGTGTATTAAAGAATAACTAATAAATAAGTAACTGATTAAGAAAACAACTTTCGGAGTCGTGCTTGTGACAGAAAAATAAAACAAACTGGCGACCACGAAGGGACCCGAACCCTCAATCTTCTGATTACCTATCTTGTGGATGTCTTCAACCAGATATCTGTCCAGCTCTTCCTTTTGGTTTGGAGGCCTGTAAACACTCCAATATAAATGGATGCTCCGTCATCTTTTTTTAGGTCGACCCATAGTGCTTCTTCCTTGCCCCAACTTCCTTGCAGCTCAGATGCTTGGATGTTGTTTCTGACATAAAGAGCCACACCTCCCCCTTTTCTATCCTCTCTGTCCTTCCTTAACAAGTTATAGCCTGGTATTGTTGTATCCCAATCATGAGATTCTGTGAACCATGTCTCTGTGATAGCAACAATGTCCAATTCTGCCTCAGACATTAGGGCCTACAGATCTGGGATTTTATTTTCCAAACTATGAGCATTTGTGGTCATAGCCTTCCAGGTACTCTCTTTAAGGTATTGCTTTTCCTGGACTCCTTATGAGACTTTATTTGAGATTTGTTATTCACTTCACTCTTTCCTTTTGCAGTTGTGCCACTGTTGACAGAGTTGTCCATCTCAATTAGATTTTTCTTTTGTTTATGGATCTTGAAATTCTGCATGCATTGTGTTTGTTTTCTCTTTTCTGGTAACACTTCAAGCGTAAACGTCACCTCTCAAAAGCCAAGCCACAAGAGAGAAGTGATCCTTCCGATCCGAAAATATGGGTCCCTGACTGAGCAGATGCGGCAGATGGGCCAGCTGTAGTGGTCCCTGGAGAGCCAGATGCACGAAATCCGCGAACGACAGATGATGTGGCCATTCCGGAGCCACAAGAACCACTCGCCCTGGGTAAAGTTCTATGGGGCGAAGAAGCCGACCTATGAGAGGCCAAGGCGGAAAGGCATACAGGAGGATTCCCGTGGGCCAGTGACTCACAAGAGCGTCTATGGCCACTGAGCCCTGCTCTCGTCGACGGCTGAAGAAGCTTTCCGTCTTCGCATTTGCCTGCGTCACCATCATATCCAATTGAGGAACTCCCCATCTGACGCAAATGTGGTTCCACACCTCAGCCGATAGTTCCCACTCGCCTGGGTCGAGTTGCTGTCTGCTGAGAAAATCCACCTGCACGTTCTCCACCCCTGCAACAAGAGAGGCGGCAATGCCCCAGAGGTAACGTTCCGCCCAGGTGAACAGAAGCTGCGCCTCCAGCGCCACTGTGGGGATTCGTGTCCCGCCTTGCTGGTTGATGTACGCCACCGTCGTCGCATTGTCAGAGAAAACTCAAACCATTCTGCCCTGAATCCAGGGTAAGAAGGCTTGCAGGGCCTTTATTTGAGATTTGTTATTCACTTCATGGTCCATCAATCGTCTCGAGACGATTGATGGACCATGATCCTTTCTTCGCCAACCACAGTCCTTGTGCGGACCTCTCCGCACCCCACCCCACGTGTTATGGTTTTGAGGTGTTTGAGTGGATTCTTGGGTACTGTGGAGGTGACCACGCCCATGGGGAGGAGCGCCGTGAGGAACCACAGTACTAGGCTAGACTCGGGACGCACAAACACAGATTAGTCTTATTATACAGCTGATGTATACCACCAGAGGTGGCAGTAGTGAGGTAATCCAGAGGTAGCAGTCCAGGGACACTCAGCAGAGGGGACCCGCTCACAGAGATGGTATAGGGATATCTGGATGCAGGTTCCCTGTGCAGCAGATCTGTAGTGAGACAGACTGAGAAAGTTAGATTACTCACTAAGTTGGTAGCTGTATAGGTGGAGATCCCAGCGGGCAGAAGTAGTTAAACACAGGCACCGAGCCCGGGAGAGCAGGCCCTCGAGGAGCAAGTACCTGATCCCAGATAGGCACCTGAAAGAAAGTAAAGGGCCCCCGAGGAGCGGGTACCCAGGTTAGAGAAATACCCTGATGGGCAGAGAGAGCTTCTAGTGGCAGCAAGGAAGCGGCAGAGTAGCTCAGACCGGAGGCTTTCCATCCATACACGATCCAAATCCGATCCTTGCTAACTTGATGAGCTAGCAAACAAGGGCAGGCTAAATACCCAGATGGCGTGATGTCACTCGAGGGGGACGCCCCCGAGGTTCGCGCCAGGAAGTGGATAGAGACGTGGGTGGTGGCCCTTAGGAGAAACATGGCGTGAGGCTTTGCCATAGCCGTTCTGGGGACGCTGGAGAGAACGGCATGCAGACATGGCGGTAGTTATCTTCCCAAGGTTAGCGAGGAGAGCAGAGAGAAAGGTGAGGCCCAAAGGTCGAAGCCATCTGAGACAGACGGACGCAACACTGAGAGGCTGGCATCAGTGGAATTTATTAGCCAATTCGGCACGTCCAAATACACTCCTCGCTCCAGATTGGCACGTAACAGTCACCACGAAAGGCTGGCTCTGGATTCCTGAAGCAACGGCATTGGCAGGTGGAACTGTTCCGATACCGGACTCTGAGACAAAAGCGCACGTTGTAATGGACGTAAGTGAGCGAACGCCCAGGGTACCAAGACAAGGTGGATGCCATGGACCCCAGGTCCTGAAGATGCCACACTGTGGGCTTGCGTCTCTGGAGCAAGGAATGGACCTGAGCTTGAAACTTCGTTACATGGTCTGGTGCTAGAAACAATCTTCCCTTCAAGGTATCGAACCATGCTCCCAGATAAATCAGCTCTTGGGTGGGTTCCAAGTGGCTCTTCTGGACATTGACCCACCCCAGCGACTGCAACGTGAACCTCACCAAGCGAACCGACCTCTCGCAGTCTTCGAGACTTTGCGCGAATCAACCAGTTGTCTAGGTACGGGTAGACCAAGATCCCTTCTTTCCGAAGAAAGGCCGCTACCACCACCATGACCTTGGTGAATGTTCGAGGAGCTGTTGCCAGACCAAACGGGAGAGCTCGAAATTGGAAGTGTTGCCCCAGGACCTTGAAATGCAGAAACCTCTGGTGACTCAACCGGATAGGAATATGAATGTACGCCTCCATGAGATCTAGGTACGTGAGGAATTCCCCGGTTTGAACCACCGCCATCACCGTCCTCAGCGTTTCCATCCAAAAACTAGGAACTCTAAGACAACGGTTGACCTTCTGCAGATCGAGGATGGGCTGAAACGTGCCCTCCTTTTTTTGGGACCACGAAGTAAGCAGAGTACCGTCCCCGGCCTTGCTGATTTTCCGGCACCGGGACAATCACTCTGAGGTCGAGAAGTCATTGTAGAGTTTCCCGGACCGCTTCGCACTTGCTGTGTGAGACCACTCGGGACTCCACAAAAACCTCTCGGACCAGAAGCGAGAACTCCAGAGTGTAGCCATCTCTGATGACCTCTAAGACCCACCGGTCTGAGGTGATCCTTGCCCATTCCATGTAAAAGTTGGATAATCTGCCTCAGACATCTTCGATGCCGGAATGGGTGCTCATGGCTTCATTGGGAAGTTTTGTTGTTTCCCGCCCCAAGGTGTCCCGAGTCTCTACCCGGGTGGCGAACCCCACGAAAGGACTGCTGACATCCTGAAGATGGTTTAGAAATTGTCGGTGCGGTATATCTGCTAGATCTGTAACGCAGATTGTTTCGAAAACGAGCTCGAGGAGGAAAGGCCTTCTTAGAGGATCTCCTATCTTCTGGCAACAGATTGCCCTTGGATTCCGCAAGTAACTTCACCAGCTGATCCAGGTCCTCCCCGAATAGCAGCTTGCCTTTAAACGGCAGATTGCATAGCTGAGACTTGGGCAGCAGATTTGTCCTCTAATTCCTCATCCAGAGGAGTCATCGCACCGACACCAAAGACACTATACTTCTCGCCTAGGTCCGCACCAGATCATATAGAGCATCTGCCACATAAGCGATCCCCGCCTCTAACTGGGCGGAGTGTAATGCCCCGCCGGCAACCGTACCGGGACTGGCAGCTGTCTCCTGAACCCAACACAGGCAGGTTCTCTGAATCAGGCTAGCACAAATTGCCACTCGCAGGCTCAAAGCGGAGACTTCAAAAGCCCGCTTTAACTGGATCTCCAGTTTCCGGTCCTGCATGTCCTTGAGGGCGGCCGCCCCCGCGACTGGAATAGTTGTCTTCTCAGTGACCGCAGAAACCGCAGCGTCCACCTTAGGAATCTTCAGCAGATCCAAAACCTCAGTCGATAGTGGATATAACTTCGCCATCGCTCTGCCCACCTTCAGCCCTGCATCAAGAGCTTCCCACTCCCGTGTCACCAGTTTATGGACTTTCTTCGGCAGAGGGAAGGCTGTTGAAGGACCCCTAATGCCCTCAAGGACAGGATTAACACCCTCATTGTCAGATTCTTCCTGTGAAACCTTCAAGCCCAGAACCTCAAGGACCTGGGGGATAAGAGGTCATAGCTCCTCTTTTTTTAAATAGACACACCACGCTGGGATAGTCTCCCTCCACAGGAGGGAGATCGGGGTCATCCGAATCATCCGTATCCGCTTGACCTTGGTTCGCCCCCCCCCCCCCCCCCATCTGCCCCTGCAGGTAGAGCTGATCCCGACCCAGACAGCGGATCTCGCGACCCTGGAAGCCCTCCTCCGGAGAAAGCTGAACTATAGGGTGCTGACAAGGTTCCGCACCCCGAACTCGCTTCTCAGGTGGATCCGCCCCGTCTCCCGGGGCACCGGATCTCTTAACCACAGAGCGTTTTCTTTGTAGGAAAGCCTCGTGCATCAAAAGGATGAATTCCGGGGAAAACCTCTCCAGGTCCCCCTCTCTTTGCGGGAACTCGGCCGGAGTCACATCGGCCTCTCTCCCCAGGTGATGCACTCCCATCAGTGCTAACACAGGAAGAGAATCCTCCACAGGTGTGTCCAGGCCCGCAGCTCCCGATTCCACCCCAGGGGAGTGGGTCACCATCCCCGGGGCACAAGCTGAGCATAAGAAATCTGCATCCAGGGCCTGGCCGTGTGTCCCACACATGCGGCAGGCCTGCGAGTTTGAACGCGACTCCATTCGGGGATGCGAGCCGCCTCGCGGTACAACGGTGGAGGAGAAGGCCCGATTCCAGGAACTTCCACAGCTGCGACTAGGGAAAAATTCTAGGCTGCCCGGAGCGAAGAAAGTATGCTCCGAGAAAAAGCGCTTTTTCGCTGACAGGCAGATGAAAGGCCACGAGATCCCGGTCAAATCGCCTGAAGCCCGTCGTGCCAAGTAGGAAAAAAATAAATTATAAACTCACCCCTGCCCTCCGAAGTAATCTGGGGCCCCGGGAACTGAGGGACCAAAAGGCTGGCAGGCTCCCCACACGGCCTCAGTGGGCCAAGCCCCTCGCACTGACTCCTTACCTAGAAATCGAAAGCAGTCGGCAGCCTTACAGCTCAACAAGCTGACTTTATTTTTTATTAACTTTACTGAGGAAACAAAAAAATAGAAAAGCTCTTGCAGGGGTAGAGGAGCAGCTGCAGTAGTCTTGGAAGGGAATAACAAGGAGCCCCTGGCCGTCACCCCCCCAAACCGTGGCGGGCGATACCCTGCCAGGGATATCTAATCCCCCAGATGCCCGGCTTCCACTGAGGGATGGCCTACGAAGGTGCCTAACATCTCAGGAAGCGACAGAGACTAAAAGAAAAAAATTCTATCTAACTGAAAAAACTGAACTAAAGACTGCAGGAGTGTATCTCTACCATCTGCTGGAGTCAGAGAAATACTGAGGGACGCAGGTGGAATTCTAGTATATATGGCAGTGCTCAAAGTTTTGGTTCTCTGGCTCCATCTGCTGGTAGGGATAAAACCACCCACTTCTCTGGACTGATCCTGGTACGTATAGGGAACCTTTGGATATCCACAGAATTTCATCATCTGTTCTATAAGAAGGTCACAGCATGATTATGCATGCAAACTTTTGGAGAACCTTATTTTTTATTCTATTAGATTTTAGTTTTTTTTACTGCTGGTACTTAGGCTGCTGCTGTATTATTGTTTACAGCTTGGTAATATCCGTTTTGTGTTTGTTTGAATTTCTTGCATTGATTATTTTTTGTGCGTGGTGCTGGCCAATTGCGTTTTATTTGTGGCTACATTTTATAATTTTACTGTAATTCACTTAGAGTACATTTGTAATTAAGCGAATCATAAGATGAAAAACAAATGATTCATTTGATATAAGGGAAACAAAATGAAAACCAGACAGAACTTTTGTCTTGTTGCAATACATTTATCCATACTATTTGGTTACCATGGGTAAAGTCTACCCATGTTAAGGGATAGGCTGTTTTGTATGTCACTGCAAGAGTATAAAGCCAGTATGGGGTGTTAAAGAAATGTGTGTCAATTTGAACACACATACAAAAAATGATAAAAATTATGGTGCTCCCTAGCTCCCTCTACTTTTTCTTTCAAAGAATACGAAGGCAATATAAAACACAGAAATAACTATACTATGTACCAGATGTATTCAGAATTTTTCCCCTATAAAATGTGAAAAATGTTTCAGTATATGTCACCCCTTATTAGTAGACAACATCGTGACACCCCATTTTCATGAGATATAGAATGTTAAACGCCTTTCATTCCAAAAAATTACTAAAGTTGCATCGAACATTCCTTAAAAAAAAATTCTAGATAGTTGCAGATTTAGATAGCATGAGGGGAAAAAAAAAGCATGGGAGTAGTAATATTGTTTTCAGATATTCAAACAATCAAAATTTATAGAAAGCTTTCACTTTAACTGGAACCTATCCTAATGTTGACTTGGATACCATAAGCTTTCATTTGCTGCTAAAAAGCAGGACCCAACAAAAATGGAATTTCGATGTTAATGTAACTTTTCTAAATTCAAGTAAGGCTCCTCTGATTAAAAAACACTTTAAATTTCAATCAAAAAACGTTTTGGACAAAATCTGATGCATGATTCTGACAGAGTCTGTTAGGGAAATTGACAAGCTTATTCTTTGCTAGGTACAGATGCTAGCAAAATTATTTGACACCCTAAAAAAACAGATTTGTGTGATTTAGAAATGACACTTGTTCCAGACAGTATGTTTATTGCAAACCAGAATGCTCAAAGTAAATTTTCAAAGTCACAATTCATTATTTCGATGCATTTTTGTAAACTGAAAAATGCTGCTTGCATGAATATTCACTCCTGTGCTGTGGAATATCCAAGCCTACACAGATGAAAGATATTGCCCTAACAACTGACTTACAATTGGTCTCTACAAAAAAAAAAAAAAAAAGTCACCTTTTCTGGCTAAAAGGTCCCCTAACTCCAGTATCATTGGCCAGACTGTGAACCTGAAGGAAAGCTGTGAAAATTAAGACCAAAGAGCATTCTAAAGAAATTAAAGATAAAGTTATAGACATGCACAAGGTAGGAAAAGGCTACAAAATAATATGCAAGTGCTTGGATATTCCAGTGAGCACTGCTGGATCAATTGTGAGGAAATGGGAGCTGCATCATACCACCCAGACACTGCCTAATCAAGACTGACCCTCAAACTCATCAGAACAAGGAGACAACTTGTGAAGGAAGCCACAGAGAGGCCAACAATCACTTTGAAGGAGCAACAGTGGCTGAGACTGGAGTGGAGGTGCACCAAGAGCTCTGCAGACAACTGGCCTGCATGGGAGGGTGGCTAGAAAGAAGCCATTACTGACAAAAAACCACATCAAAGCATGTACGGAGTTTGCCAGAAAGCATCAGAGCAACCCAGGTAAAATGTGGTTTGTGGTCAGATGAGACAAAAATGGAACTTTCTGGCCAAAATTCAAAATGCTGTGTGTGGCACAAACCTAACACTGCCCATTCCTCAGCAAACCCCATATCAACAGTAAAGTATGGGAGTGGTAGCATCTGTCGTGGGGATGCTTCTCCTCAGCAGGAATTGGGCATCTTGTTAAAACTGAAGGACAGATGGATGCTGCAACATTCAGAGCAAGACAACCTGCTTCAGTCTGCTAAAAACTTAAACTAGTGAGAAAATTCACTTTTCAGCAAGACAATGATCCCAAACATAAGGCCAAAGCAAAACAGGAGTGGGTTCAACAACAAAAAGGTGAATGTTCTACAATGGCCAAGTCAAAGTCCAGATCTCAGTCCAATAGAGATCTGTGGCACTATTTGAAAATTACAGTCCATAAGTCATCCAACCAACCTAGAGAAAATCTGCCAGGAAGAAAGGGCAAAAATCACTCCAAACAGTGTGCAAAGCTGATAAAACTTATCCCAACTAGCAAAAGGTGATTCAACCAAGTTCTAGTCTGAAGGGGTTAAATACATATACAAGCAGCATTTTTCAGTTTTCAATATTATTTTACAAAAAATGCAGAGGAATAACGAATTGTGGCTGAAAATTTACTTTAAGAGCATACTGGTTTGCAATAAAACTGTCTGGAACAATCTGTGTGTTATTTGTAAACCACACAAATCTGCTGACATTTTAGGGGTTGAATATTGTTGCACTGTATATAATAGACTAACAATAGAATTCAACTTTAAAAATACCTTTTATTGACATTCAAATTTGAAGTTATATCTAATGATTACAAATATAACCTTTCGTTGCAGTTGTATACCGTGGCTACTTCTTGACATTACACTTTGAATTTCTAAATGCAGATCTGATTTAAGAACTTTATAGACCAGCGTTGTGGGAACAATCTTAGAGTATCTGCCCTCAACTACAAATTGTAGTTCCTAAGGAAACTGACAGCCAGTTATCATACTAAGGTGAAGACCACACCAAGAGGCTGATGTACTAAAGCATGAACAGCTTCAGAAATGTGATGAGTGAAAAAAATGGGAAATAGGACATGTAATTGCATTTGCAATTTTTTCCTCCAGACGCATAATGAATTGCAAATCTGGTTCCAAGAATAATGACAAAAATCATTGGGCTGAAGAATCATGGTTCAGTCGTCAATTTGCAGTAGCAAACTTTTGTACAAAAAAATTTGCAAAAGCCATTTTTTGTGAAAATTAACTATAGTTCAGTGTAATGAAGTCTGATTTTGCATGGACTTCTACAAAAATGAATCCCATAATGCCATCTGAAAAACTTCAAGGTATTAGGTCATTCTGGCAGAATACACTATCATTTAGCACATTGGCCTCCAAATGAAGACTGATATATCTATCAGGAAGAAAATACAAATCATGGCAAATCACAAAAATTAACCTACTACTAAAAAAGGATTCCTGGAACTAAAAACCACTGTGCCCTCATTCCACATCATATCAAAAATGATGGAGCAAAGGAGGTAAGAGTTGGCATTCCTGAAATACTGTGAAAATGTTCAAACAGCAACCAAATGCAGTATTTTAAATGACAAGCAAAGGCATTCCAAAAACCGTTAAAGTATTATTACCTTCATCATATTGCTCTTCTAATAAATAGGCCTCTGCTCTGTCTTTGAGAGCATTTACATTGATTGGGTCATGATGCAGAACTTCTGAACACACATTAATAGCTTCAGCAGACTGTTGATTCTATAATGGAAAAATGAAACATGAAGGCTCTCTGTGTACTCAATTTTAATTTCTGATTTAATCTAAGCACTAAAAATATCCATATACTTTACCTTTGAATAGCAATGACAGATCTTTTCTTGGGCAAGTGTAGCATAGTAAGAGATATTAGGCTCTGTTTTAGGCACAGACTGATACTTAAGGATGGCATCTGTGTACCTAAGTGCAAAGTGAAAAATATGTGTTTTTATTATATTATGTGGGGAATACTTTCAAATTTAGTTAATTTTTTACTGTAAATCACCAGATAAGCCTACAGAATGAGCCAGCAATAACGAGTTTTCAAAAGCAGAGTTTCAAAACCTCTCTTCATGCAGTGTAAAATGTGTTGAAAGATATAAATTTAACGTTTTAAAACTATTTTGAAGTACCAAATGTTTCACTAATTTTCAGCTGTTATATGAAATAAAATTTGCATTATCACCTTTCATCCAAAGGGGATTACAACAAGCTTTGATGTAAGATTAAGGGTGAGTTATCAAATGCTATGAAAATAAATAGTTCAGTCACTGAAATTACTATATGCATTCGTTAGGTCATTCATTTTGGCGGTATGAGCGTACCTCACGGACTTACACTACACACATAAAACGGATAGTACACACAACCAGTTATGGAAAATACATGTGTACTATCCATTTCATGCATGCACTGTAAGTCCACATAGTATACACATACCATTGAAATGAATAAAATGAATGACCTAATGAATGCACATCCCTAGAAATTAGTAGTCAAGTACTAACAAAAAACAAACAAAATACGAAACTGTGCAATTTCCCCCAATTACA
Source organism: Rhinatrema bivittatum (assembly GCF_901001135.1). Classification (NCBI taxonomy): domain Eukaryota; kingdom Metazoa; phylum Chordata; class Amphibia; order Gymnophiona; family Rhinatrematidae; genus Rhinatrema; species Rhinatrema bivittatum. The sequence goes on from NC_042619.1 coordinate 361,536,504, forward strand.
GATGGGTAACGAGGCACAGAGAGAGCAGAATTTGAACTGAAAGATCTCAGGATTAGTATTTCCACAATCCTTGAAGGACAGCAGAGCTGCTTACCCATAACAGGTGTTCTCCTAGGACAGCAGGATGTTACTCCTCACAAGTGGGTGACCTCATCAGATGGAGCCCGGCATGGAAAACTTTTGTCAGAGTTTCTAGAATTTTGACTGGCACCGTGAGCATGCCCCAGTCCATGTGGGGTCCCTCTTCAGTCTTGTAATATAGAATTATGAAAAAATAAAACAAAACAAGGAGAAAACAACTCTGTGGGGTGGCGGGTGGGTTTCCTGAGGACTAACAACCTGCTGTCCAAAGAAGACACCTGTTACAGGTAAGCAGCTCTGCTTTCTCTTAGGACAAGTGGGTGAATACCTAGCTACAGGCTGTTCCTGAAAAAAAAGGGGACCAGCAGTCACCTAACCAGATGCCAATGGGCACAACAACCGAGGTGTTGTCTGCAATACAGGGAATCAGTCTGAACACAAACAATGGGCCTGAGGCAGGAAGAGTTGGGTTTTACAGCTGAAAGATTTCAGAAGACAGACTGGCCAAAATTGCTATCATGGCAGTCGACCCTGTCCAGACAGTAGTGCGAGGCAAAGGTGTGGAGGGAACTCCATGCCGCAGCTTTGCAGATCTCGTCCATGGGGATCGCTTGCAAGTGGGTCACCAAAGTTGCCATGGCTCGGACAGAACGAGCCTTGACATGCCTCCCAAGCTGCAGTCCCGCCCGAGTGTAGCAGAAGGAGATGCAATCCACTAGCCAATTGGACAGAGTCTGCTTAGCAACTGCATTGCCCAATCTGTTCCTGTCAAAGGAGATAAAGAGATGCGTGGACTGCCTGTGGACCACTGTCTGCTCCAGGTAGAAGGCTAGGGCTTTCTTGCAATCCAAACTGTGCAGAGCCGTTCGCCCTGGTGCTAATGAGACTTTGGAAAAAGGATGGGTAGGACGATTGACTGGTTCAGATGAAAATCCATTGCACCTTAGGCAGGAACTTAGGGTGGTCCTCCGTACATACCCTATCGTGGAAGAACTTCATGTAAGGTGGATACAACACCAAGGCCTAAAGTTTGCTGACCCTGAGTAAGCAAATGTTGCTTACCTGATGTAACAGGTGTTCTCACAGGACAGCAGGATGTTAGTCCTCACAAATGGGTGACATCGAGGATGGAGCCCACCACGGAAAACTTCTGTCAAAGTTTAAACAGAACTTTGACTGGCCCCTACTGGGCATGCCCAGCAAGGCACTGACCCTGCAGCCAGCAGGGGTCTCCCTTCAGTCTGATTTTCAAAGCTACAGGCAGTGCCTAGAAAGTAAGAATAAAACGAACCCAACACCGCGGGGAGGCGGGCGGGTTTCGTGAGGACTAACATCCTGCTGTCCTGTGAGAACACCTGTTACATCAGGTAAGCAACATTTGCTTTCTCACAGGACAAGCAGGATGGTTGTCCTCACAAATGGGTGAGTACCGAGCTGAGGATGTCCCGACTTGCACCAAATGTACTCAACGGTGTGCAACAGGCACAACAATTGAGGAGAAATATGGGAAAGGGCATCCGCACCCTACCGGGTAGGTGGAAGGGTGTTGGTACATCAGGTTGGAAAAAGGTTACGCAAGACAGATTGGCCGAAGATGGAGTCCTGTCTTCCAGCCTTATCCAAACAATAGTGGGCTGCAAAGGTATGGAGAGAACTCCAGGTTGCAGCTTTGCAGATGTCAGGAAGCGGCACCGATCGAAGGTGTGCCACTGACGTCGCCATGGCCCTCACAGAGTGTGCTTTAACACGGTCTTGAAAAGGAATGCCAGCTTGCTCATAGCAAAAAGAAATGCAGACCGCCAACCAGGAAGAAAGAGCCTGCTTACCCACAGGTTGTCCCAACTTATTAGGATGGAAAGAGACGAATAATTGAGTGCTCTTCCTATGGGAAACTGTACGGTCTACGTAAAAAGCTAGAGCTCGTTTACAGTCTAGGGTATGCAGGGTCTGTTCTCCGGAGTTGGAGTGGGGCCTGGGAAAAAAGATAGGTAGTATGATGGATTGATTGATATGAAACTCAGAAACTACCTTAGGTAAAAATTTAGGGTGAGTGCGGAGTACCGCGCGGTCCTGCAGGAGCTTAGTGTAAGGCGGATAGGTAACTAGGGCCTGTAATTCACTAACCCTGCGAGCTGAAGTAATAGCCAAAAGGAATAACACTTTCCAAGTGAGATATTTAAAGTCACAGGAGTGCAGAGGTTCGAAAGGAGGTTTCATAAGACGACCAAGAACCAGGTTAAGGTCCCAGGATGGGGCCGGAGGACGCAAGGGCGGCTTTAGATGGAGCAAGCCCTTAAGAAAGCGTGTTACTAGGGGTTGTACTGAAATAGGATTACCCCCAATACCCTTATGGAAGGCGGCTACCGCACTGACATGCATTCTGATAGAAGAGGTTTTAAGACCTGATTCAGAGAGATGCCATAAATAGTCCAAGAATTTGGAGATTGAACAGGAAAGGGGATCAAGGGACTGAGAAGTGCACCATGATGTGTACCTTTTCCATTTGTACGAGTAAGACTTTCTTGTGGAAGGCTTTCGTGAAGCTATCAGGACCCGAGAAACGGAATCTGAAAGGTTGAAAGGCTGAAGGACTAACCTTTCAACATCCATGCCGTCAGGGACAAGACGTGGAGGTTGGGATGGAGGAGGCATCCGTCGTTTTGAGTGAGCAGATGCGGGTCCTTTCCCAGAGGAATGTGCCTGCGGATGGAGAGATCCTGGAGTATTGGAAACCATACTTGGCGTGGCCAGTAAGGTGCTATCAGGATCATGGTTCCTCCGTCCTGGCGTAGCTTCACGAGAGTCTTTGACACAAGAGGGAGTGGAGGGAATGCATAGAGCAGACCGGTTGTCCACTTGAGGGAGAATGCATCCCTCGGCCGAGAGTGCTGGCTCCGAATGAGAGAGCAGTAATCGTCCACTTTGTGGTTATGAGGGGACGCAAAGAGGTCTATGCGGGGAGAACCCCACTTGTGAAACAGAGAGGTCGCTACCAGAGGATCGAGTGACCACTCGTGTGGTTGGAAGACACGGCTCAGCTGGTCTGCCAATACATTGTCTACTCCCGGCAGGTAAGTGGCCCTGAGGTACATGGAGTGGGAGAGGGCTTCCGCCCAGATCTGCGCAGCTTCCTGACACAGAAGGAAGGAGCCTGTGCCTCCCTGCTTGTTTATGTACCACATGGCCACTTGGTTGTCCGTCTGGATTAAGATTATCTGATGAAAGAGATGATCTTTGAAAGTGCGGAGCGCATAGCGGATTGCTCGAAGTTCCAGGAAATTGATCTGGTGTTCGGCTTCCTCTTTGGACCATAACCCTTGGGTTTGAAAGTCGTCCACATGGGCTCCCCAACCGATGTGAGAAGCGTCGGTGGTTAGGATTACTTGCGGATCCGGTGGAAGAAAGGGTAAGCCCTGAAGGAGGTTGACCTGAGTCGTCCACCAGGTTAAGGATAGGCGCAGCGCTTGTGTGACTGTGACTATGGAGGACAGAGGCTGAAAAGCTTGAATCCATTGGTGTCGTAGAGTCCATTGTGTTACTCTCATGGCTAGTCGGGTCATGGGAGTGACTTGAACAGAGGATGCCATGTGCCCTAGGAGAATGAGGAACTGGCGAGCCGTGGCAGTGTTCTGAGACTGGAGCTGGCGAGCCAGGGACATTAGGGTGTGGACCCTCTGAAGAGGAAGGTAAGCCTTTGCCTGTAAGGTGTCCAAGTCTGCCCCAATGAAGGATAAGGTTTGAGACGGGACTAAGCAAGATTTCTCGTAATTGGCGAGAAACCCTAAGGAAAGGAGTGTTTGAATTGTCAATTTTAGGGAGGATTGAGCTATCTGTTGGGTGGAGGCCCTGATTAGCCAATCGTCCAGGTATGGGTAGACGTGGACACCTTCCTTCCTTAGGAATGCTGCTACCACTACGAGACATTTGGTAAAGACTCGTGGGGCAGAAGCTAGACCGAAAGGGAGGACACGGTATTGATAATGGTCGTGGCCTACTAGAAACCGCAGATATTTGCGATGGGATTGTGTGATCGCAATGTGGGTATAAGCGTCCTTGAGGTCGAGAGAGCACAGCCAATCCCCTCTTTGTAGCAGAGGGAGCAGCGCGCCTAGGGTTACCATTTTGAACTTCTCTTTTTGAAGGTATTTGTTGAGGGCTCGAAGGTCCAAAATGGGACGTAGTCCCCCTGATTTCTTTGGTATTAGGAAGTATCTGGAATAGAATCCCTTGCCTCGTTGAGAGGGAGGAACGAGTTCTATAGCATTTGATTGCAGAAGAAGGGATACTTCCTGTTGTAATTGAGCCAAATGGGTGGATAGACTCCACGCTTGAAGAGGCGGGGAGTCTGCCGGAAGAGTTATGAAGTTGAGGTGGTAACCCTGTTCGATAATTGTTAGCACCCACTGATCTGAGGTGATCTGCAACCAAGGTTGTAGAAAATGGTACAGTCGACCTCCTACAGGGATGTCCGGAAGAGGGGTTTGGCATGTGTTCCCTACAGGGGAGTCAAAGGCCAGCCGCAGGCCCAGGAGGAGGGGCTACAGTAGGCCTTTGTTTCCTAGGCTGACGCGGCTGAGGCCTAGTAGAGGATCGAGCTGGACGAGGCCTGGCCGATGGAGGGTAATAACGGCGTGGTCGAAAGAATGACTTCTTAGAGTCTTTCTTTTGCGGTTGCTTGGAGGTCAGCTCAGGTGGGACAGATGAGAGTTGTTTCAACGTCTCATGGTGGTCTTTCAACTCCGCCACAATCTGCTGAATTTGTTCTCCAAACAAATTATCGGCTAAGCAGGGTAAATCAGCAAGACGATCCTGAACCTCTGGGCGAAGGTTGGATGATTTTAACCAAGCCCAACGTCTGGCTGAGATGGCTGTGGCTGAAACCTTTGTGGAAGCATCGAATATGTCGTAGGCAGTCCTAATCTCGTGCTTCCCTGCCTCAAATCCCTTGTGAAGAAGGGCTTGAAGCTGCGGTTGGTATTGGTCTGGCAACGTGTCAGCATAGTCTTGCATCTGCTTAAGGATGGCTCTGTTGTACTGAGTCATGTAAAGTTGATATGAAGCTATGCGTGAAATCAACATAGCTCCATGATAGACTTTCCGTCCAACACTATCTAGGAACTTGTTGTCCCTGGTAGGTGGGGTAGAAGAGTGTGGCTTAAGACGCTTGGCCTTCTTCTGCGCGGACTCAACCACAACAGAGCGATGATCCAGTTGAGTTTTTTGGAAACCTGGTGCTGACTGGACAAGGTAGGTGGAGTCAGCTTTTTTGTTAACTGGGGACACTGATGAAGGAGATTCCCAGTTTTTCTTGAGCAGATCCAAAAACACCTGGTGTATAGGGATGGAAGCGATGATTTTTGGAGCATCCAGAAATTGAAGGAGTTCCATCATCTGGTGTCTGTCATCAGCTTCAGATTGTAGTTGAAAAGGTACAACTTCTGACATCTCTTTCACAAAATTAATGAAAGATAGATCCTCAGGAGGAGATCTTTTTCTACTCTCTGTAGGAGATGGTGGCGAAGGCAAATCTGTGTCAGAAGATGTATCATCATCATCAACCCCAGGTATCGTAGGGATCAAGTGGGGTTTGTAGCCCTGATGGACCTGGCTGAGGCTCTGAAGGCATCGATGGAAACCGAGGTGGAATCGGTGCCGTAGGTGGAACCAGAAATGGCATCGATGGCTTCGGTGCTGTCGATGGAATCGGTGCCTGGCGTGGAATGGATGGAACCGAAGGATATATCGGTGGAGATATACCAGAAGGCACCGATGGAACCACCCCGGAAGGGGGAATCCGGAACGGTGTTTCTCCTGCCGATGAAAATCCAGTCGGAGACGGTGGTGTTGTCGATGGTACTGGAATCACCGATGGAAGGGCCGTCATGAGCGCCTCCATGCGGCTTAGTAGCGGTGCTAGCGCTTGTATCAACGGCTCGGTGGTCGGTTCCCTCCTCGGTGGCGAAGCCGGTGCCGGTGTCGGCACTGGAACCGGTGCCGGAGACGGTGCCGATGGAGGTTGCAATTTCTTCATCGCTTTCTCGATGGCCTCCTGGACCAGCCGGTCCAGTTCTGCCCGGAGACCAGGGGTAACCATACCCGGCTCGACGGGAGAGGGAGGCTGAGGCAGGGCCGGAGGGACCACCGTAACCGGTGGGATCACGGCCCCCGCACCCCGGGAGGGTGAGGGTTTCCTCGATGCCTGCGAACGAGACGTGGAGGGTGTCCGGTCTGTTCGCGGCTTCTTTGTCGGTGGCTCGGCTTGAGCAGAGATCGATGGCTGTGGATCCTCGACAGGCCGAGACTTGTGCCGTCGATGGCGGTGCTTTTCCTTCCGATCCCCTCGCCCATCCGGGGAAGGGACGGGAGTCGACGGCCGAGAAGCGATCGATGGCGGACGGTCACCGGAGGGTTGACGATGATGGTACAACTTCGACGGTGCCGGTTCCGATGATGTCGATGCTATCGATGGCGTTGGGGTGGGTGCATGGAAGAGGAGCCCCATCTTCTCCATCCTGGCTTTGCGACCCTTGGGTGTCATTAAGGCACATTTGGTGCAAGTCAGGACATCATGCTCACTACCCAAACACATTACACAAACCCTGTGGGGGTCTGTGATGGACATAGTCCGGGTACAATCCGGACAACGGCGGAACCCCGTTGCCATGGCCTGAAGCCAAAATTTAGGCTGGGGATCGGTAAGTGCCAACAGGCCTCAAGGGCCAAAATCGACGGTAGTCGATGGAAAAAGGCAAAAAACTTACCGGGTTCCGTAAGATGACTAAAGATTTGTCGAAGGGAGACCCTTGAGGGGCAAATTTTCTTAGGAAATTAACTTCCAAATTCCTGTCAGGAACGTGGTTAGAGAGCTCCTTTCACCGCGTGGCAACTGCTGCGCGGAAAAAAGAAGACTGAAGGGAGACCCCTGCTGGCTGCAGGGTCAGTGCCTTGCTGGGCATGCCCAGTAGGGGCCAGTCAAAGTTCTGTTTAAACTTTGACAGAAGTTTTCCGTGGTGGGCTCCATCCTCGATGTCACCCATTTGTGAGGACAACCATCCTGCTTGTCCTGTGAGAACTGATGTGACCACCACCAAGAAGATGACCTTCCAGGTCAGGTACTTCAGGTCACAGGAGCGCAAAGGCTCAAAGGGAGCCTTTTTAAGCTGTGACAAGACCACATTCAGGTCCTAGGAAACTGCTGGGGTCTGAGGAGAGGGTTCAGCTGAAGCAGACCCCGCATAAAGCGCCCCACGATAGACTGCACCAAAATGGGTGAACCATCCACCCCGTGATGGTAGGCCCCAGTAGCACTAACATGCACTCTGACAGAGTTGATCGAGAACTGTAGCAAGTAATCCAACAGTTTAGATGTGGGGCAAGAGAACAGCTCTAAGCTGTGGCTCATACCAAACGGAGAATCTCTTCCACTTTAGGCTGTAAGACTTCCTAGTGGAAGGCTTCCTGGACTCCACCAGGACCAGAGACATGCCCTCCAAGAGGTCCAGGGGCTGTAAAGTCATCTTCTCAACATCCAAGCCATGAGAAATAAAGCCTGGAGGTTGGGATGGCGCAGTCTGCCCCGATCCTGCATGATGAGGTCTGGGGAGGTTCCCAGACTGATTGGCTCTTGCAGGGATAGAGATCCTGCAGGAGTGGGAACCAGATCTGCCTCGGCAATAAAGCGCGATGAGAATCATGGTCCCCCAGTCCTGCTGGAGCTTCAGGAGAGTCTTTGACTCTAGTGGAAGCGGAGGGTAGGCATACAGGAGGTCCGTGCCCCAAGGCAGGCAAAGGTGTTCGATGCTAGCTTGCTGTTCTTCATTGACAGGGAGCAAAACTGATTTACCTTCCTGTTGTAGGGTGAAGCGAAGAGATCCATGTCCGGGGAGACAAAATATCTGATCCGCAACCACCTGCTTCAGGGACCACTCGTGCAGGCGGAAGGAACGATTCAGGTCGTCCATTAGCACATTCTCCTGCCCTGGCAAGTACATGGCACGAAGAAGGATGTCCTGGGACAGAGCCCACGACCAGATCTGGACAGCCTCCTGACAAAGAAGGAATGATCTCGTGCCTCCCTATTTGTTGAGGTACCACATTGCCACCTGATTATTGGTCTGGATGAAGACCACCTTGTTGGCCAGGTGATCTTGAAACACCCAAAGCGCGTATTGGATTGCCTGGAGCTCCAGGAAGTTGATCTGACACTGTGCATCATGTGCTGATTATCAATGCTGGTTGGGAGACCTCCAACATGGGCCCCCCCAGCCCAGGAGGGAAGCATCCGTGGTAAGTACAACCTGAGCAGGGGAAGCCTGAAAAGATATGCCTACCTTCAAACTGGATAGGGTCTCCCACCAAGACAAGGAATTCCTAAGTGGCGAAGTGGCAGAGTGACCCTGATGTGCACTTTAATGTCCTGGATGGCCTGGTGCCACTGGGACCGCAGGGTCCACTGCACCCTGCACATGTACAGACGAGCGAAAGGAGAAACATGGACGGTCACAGCCATGTGTTCCAACAGGCATAACATGTGGCGCATGGAGACCTGGCGACTCAGAGATCGCTCCTGGAGGGACACTAAGGTGAGTGCACGATCCTCGGGCACTTATGCCCAAGCCTGAGCTGTCTTGAACTTGGCACCAATGAAGTCCAGTTGCGTTGACAGGACCAGCTGGGACTTTGAGTAGTTGACAAGAAAGCCCAAAGTCTCCAAGACCCGAATGGTGGAGTATAGGGACTGCAGTGCTCCCCGCCTGGAGGTGCTCTTGATAAGCCAGTTGTCCAGGTAAGGAAAAACATGCACTTGCAGGCTTCTCAGATAAGCCCCCACTACGTGATAACGTGGGGTGCAGGTGCCAGTCTGAAGGGCAGTACCCTGTATTGAAAATGGCTATCACCCACCAGAAGTATTTCCGGTTGTCACAGGAAATTTCAACGTGAGTGTAGGCATCTTTAGATCGAGGGAGCAAAGGCAATCTCCACTCCTCAGGGAAGGAATCAAGGTACCCGGGGAGACCATCTTGAACCTTTCCCATATGAGGAATTTGTTCAAGGCCCCCAGGTCCAGAATCGAACGATGGTCCCCTGTTCTCTCTGGAATGAGAAAATATTTTATTTTTTTATTTATTTTTATTTAACTGTTTTTATATACCGACATTCGATCGAGCTATCATATCGGTTCACATGAAACAAGAAACCAATAAGGCAGGAACTGCTTATTTTACATTGAAACCCTGGGCCCAACCCACTGAGACTGTTCCCTACTCGCCAGAGGGTAGTACTTCCTCGGGCAGTAAAACAGGCGTCTGGGCCCCTGACATGAGGATTTCTTGCTAGAGGACTGTTGGTTCGAGATGCTGGCTGAAAGATGCTGGAGGGTCTCATGATATGTGCCACTGCCTCCTTAATTTTATCTCCCCAGGACAGGTCAAGCCCGCTATACTGTCTTGCACTTCCAGGCAGAGGTGTGCACCGATGCCCGCTGAGGTACTTTCGCCACCATCTCAAAAACATCATATGCGGACCGATCTTCATGTTTGACACTCCAAATCCTGCTCAACAACCTTCAGGAAGTTTTACTGGAGCTGTCGAGGGAGACTGTCTACCAAATTCTGAACCTGCTTCCAGAGGTTCTGGGAATACTGGCTCATATATAATTGGTAATGGGTAATGTGAGCCACCAACATGGAGCCTTGGAATACTTTTCTCCCCAGGGTGTCCAGGGCCTTGTGTTCACAACCCAGGGGAGCCGAAGCATGGGTGTGAGACCTCTTTGCCTTTTTGAGGGCAGACACTACCTCCATGGACTGGTACAGAAGCTGGCACCGCTCCAAACCTATGGTTGGCTGCACTAGGTACACTGTGTTGCTTTTCCGGCTTTCTGGAGGGTCCAAGATGGAGTGCTCCCAGAGCCAGACAAACAATTCCTTAAATATGTCATGGACTGGAACTGCATGGATGCACCCACTTCCTTGGACGCATCTACAAACTGGAGGACCTCCAGCATTTTGTGCCCGGAATCTTTCTGCCATGGCCCAGACAAAGCCTGCATATGTCACATCCTCTGGAGGGAATTGACTTCTCTCCTCTGGAGGAGATGGCTCAGAGAGCACGTCCTCGGAATCATCCGAGGAGGATACGGAAGCCTCGTCCCCCCCCCGTGGGTCACAAGGGATGTCATCGCTCAGATCACCCGGACACACTGGTGGGGGGAGTCCTAACTGCACTCTTGGGCTAGGGCACCAAGAGCCCCGGAGGCATCAAGCGTGAAGGACCTGACAGCTTGGGCAATGCTGGCCGTGAGGTTGGCCGTGGAAGAGGAACCACCGGCACCAATGGCCCTTTCAGAGGAATCAGCGATGGGGATGGTCTCCGATCGAGGCTTCATTGTATCCCCCATGGCAGCAAGGGCCTTTGGGGCACCGGCAGCACACCGAGGAGCAAGTCCAACTGCTGGCACCATTGCTAAAGCGTCGACGGCGCAGACTCCATCGACAGTGGTGGCCTCAAGGGGGCTGGTGGCTCGATACCTTGTAGGGCCTAGCCTACCACCAACCACACTCGGCATGCCAACTCCTCCTCAAATGCTGCTGATGACAGGACAGTTTGAGGAGGAGGAAGTGTGACAGGGTCCCTCTTGGAGCCCGGCACTGGAATCTGTGGGGACCACCTCGGGCCCTTGGCCTTGATGGAGGGTGACGCCTCTTTGGCAAGGGGCCACTTCAGAGGCATCTCGGCCGATGTCATCCAGAGCTTGGAGTCATGAGAAGATGGTGATCGATGCCGGTGCTTCCTCAACTTCCCACAATGCTCAAACTGGTCTTTCCCTAGCACAGAGGGAGATGGTGACAACCTGGACCTAGAATGGGAAGAAATGTAAAGAGGCTAATCACCAGCAACTAACTCGACCTGGGGAACCGGCAGAGGAGAAGATAGAATGGCGATTACCAGATCCTCTTTACTTCGAGGCGTTAACACCCCCGATACTGTGGTCGAGGGCTCGAGTTTCCTGGGTCTGAACAATTTCTCCATTTTGTCAAGTCGCGCATGACGACTCTTGGGATTCATCTGGGCACAGAACGAACACCCTGGACGTTGTGCGATGCCCCCAGGCACAGAATACAGACCTTGAGGGGGTCTGTAATGGACATAGTTCGGGGGAACCAGCGGAAGCCATATGATGCTATAGAAGAAAAAAAGGGAAAAAAAAACCAAAACAACCGAAGAGCAATGGCCAGCGGCCACTGTGAGATGGCACCGTCGGTAATTGTCCACAAAGAACAGGGAACTTACTGCAATGTCCTCTAACTAAGGCCAGGAAGAATCGAGGGACCTGGCGTGGAAAAGAAACAAGAAAAACTCGAACGTGTCAGTTTTCCCGAAAAAAAAAAAAAAAAAAAAATCCAGCGTCAGCTCTACATCTGCGAAATGATCACTCTGCAGAAAAGAAGAGACTGAAGAAGGACCGCACATGGACAGTGGTATGTTTGACTGGCACACTGAGCATGCCCAAGTTCTAGAAACTTAGATAAACGTTTTCTGTCTGATGATGTCACCTACTTGTGAGGACTACCATCCTGCTTGTCCTAGGAGAATTCTATAATCCCTCATATGGAGATGAGCTGAAGTGATCATGACAGTTTATCTGCAGTTTGCACATGACTGTCATTGAAAAACATAAGTCTGTGAACCAAGCAAATAATTAAATTCACTATGTCTCCTGAAGTCCCTGTAATCCTTAAGGCTAAGATCAAGCCATGTAGCTATAATGCATTAGCAGGTGATCCCCTCAAATTTTTCTTCATAAATTTAAATTTGCTTTACTTTACCTAATGGTAAAGTATAAGATTATCTAATGAAGGCAAAAAGTTTTGGTTCTTAACATTAACTCTTAGAATCAAGAAACATGAACTTGCCACGAATGTTCTTTGTTGATGTTATCAGTTCAACGGTGTAACATGTGGATTACACAACTGCTGCATATGTCAAAGAATTTAAATCTAAGAAGGCAGACTTTAGATTTGCAATAGACATTGCCCTAATACTGAGGTCAATCTTAGGTGGGCTACCAATACTGTGAGCCTTCATAGGGCCCACCTGAACATAAACGGAAGGAGATGCAATCTGCTAGCCAACTGGATAAAAATCAAAAGAAAACAAAAATCTGGGTGGACTTTCTATAGGCTTCAGCTCACTTCAGGTAGAAACCCAAAGCTCTTCTGTAGTCCAAACTGTGTAGTGCTTGTTCACCATAGTGAACATATGGCCTGAGGGAAAAAAGTTGGAAGGACAATTGACTAGTCAAGATGGAACTCTAACATCCCTTCAGGCAGAAATTTAGGATGGATACATAAGACTATGCTATCATGGTAACATTTGGTATAAGGTGGATAAGTTACTAGAGCCTGGTTAGGGTTAGGGTTAGGCCAAAGTGACCGCCACCAAAAATATGACTTTCCAGGTCAGTTACTTCTAGTTGCAAGAGTTCAGCTTCTGAAAAGGAGCTTTCATCAGCTGGGTCAGTACCATGTTCAGGAACCATGACACAGGAGGCGGCCTGGAGAGGCTTCAAATGAAGCAGGCCACACATGAATCGGACAACCAAAGGCTGAACAGAGATGGGTCTACCTTCTATATATTGATGATAGGCGCCAGCACTGAGATGAACCCTTATTGAGCTGGTCTTGAGACTGGACTTGGACAAATATAGAAGGTAATCAAGCAGTCTGTGTGGAGCAGGAGAAAGCCCAGTTGCTTACCTGTAACAGGTGTTCTCCCAGGTCAGCAGAATGTTAGTCCTCACACATGGGTGACATCATCAGATGGAGCCTTGTCATGGGACACTTTTGTCAAAGTTTCTAGAACTTTGACTGGCACACTGAGCATGTTAGTGTGCCAGAATGCCACTAGCCCTGAGGCCACACGGGGTCCCCCTTCAGTCTAGTTTGTAGCAAAATGTACGAGCGAAAAATAAAATAAACCGTAGGCGAACCCAACTCCGCGGGGTGGCGGGCAGGTTTTGTGAGGACTAACATCCTGCTGTCCTGGGAGAACACCTGTTACAGGTAAGCAACTCTGCTTTCTCCCAGGACAAGCAGGATGGAAGTCCTCACAGATGGGTGAATAGCAAGCTCAGGCTACCTCAGAACATAGTGGCCCAACCAGCACCCAAAAACGTGCAAAAGGCACAACAGGAGTGCTGTTGGCAATGAAGGGGCAGTCTGAAATTCACAGTGGGCCCTATATAGAAAGAGTTGGGTTCTTACACTGGAAACAAATTATGTAGGACAGACTGGTCAAAGATGCTGTCTTGCCTACCAGCCTTGTCCAGACAGTAATGGGCTGCAAAGGTGTGGAGAGCACTCCAAGTTGCAGCCCTGCAGATGTCGGCAATGGGTACTGAAAGGAAGTGTGCTACTGACGTTGCCATGGCCCTGACTGAATGTGCTTTTACTCGTCCCTCTAGCAGAAGGCCTGCTTGCTGGTAGCAGAAAGCAATACAGTCCGCCACCAGGCAGACAGGGTCTGCGTGCCCACCGCAACTCAGAGTCTATTCTTGTCAAAGGAGACAGAGTTGGGTGGACTGCCTGTGGGCTACGGTGCGGTCTAAATAAAAGGCGAGCGCACGCTTAAAGAGTGCAAAGCCCGCTCACCTGGGTGAGAGTGAGGCCTCTGAAAAAAGGTGGGCAACACTATGGACTGATTCAGGTGGAAATCAGTCACTACCTTTGGTAAGAACGTAGGGTGAGTGCATAGTATCACCCGGTCATGGAGGAACCTTGTGTAAGGCAGGTAGGTTACCAGGGCCTGCAGCTCACTGACTCTGCAAGTGGATGTAATCGCTATAAGGAAAATAACTTTCCAAGTGAGATGTCGGAACTCGCAGGAATGAAGGGGCTCAAACAGAGGTTGCATGAGCCATGCCAGTACAATGCTGAGGTCACAACTGGGGGACGTAGTGGAAGCTTCAGTTGTAGTAGGCCTCAAAGCATCCTACAAGGGGTTGCGCCAAAACTGGTGCATCCCCTATCCCCCGATGGTAAGTGGCTATGGCACTTAGGTGTACCTGGATGGAGGAAGTCTGGAGACCAGTCTCCGAGAGGTGCCAGAGGTAGTCCAGTAGTCTCGCCGTGGGGCAGGAGAAGGGATCTAGACCTTTTTGCATGCACCACAAGGAGAATCTCTTCCACTTCAATATGTAAGACTTCCGCGTAGACGGCTTTCCTGAAGCTACTAGGACCTGTGAGACATCAGTAGAAAGGTCGAGGGATTGTAAAATCAACCTTTCAACATCCAGGCTGTCAGAGACAAAGACTGGAGGTTCAGATGGCGCAATTTGCCCTGATCCTGCGTTATGAGATTTGATGCTGTACCCAGGCAAATAGGCTGCTGGACAGAGAGGTCGTGAAGAATGGGAAGCCAGGCTTGGTGCGGACAATATGGGGCTATGAGGATCATTGAGCCTCGGTCCTGTCATTGCTTCACGAGAGTCTTACTTATGAGTGGAATCGGAGGATACGCATACAGCAGACCCGTACTCCAGGAGTGGGAGAAGGCATCCATAGCCAGTGTCTTGTGGCTGTTGTGCAGGGAGCAGAATCTGTCTAATTTGCAGTTGTGGTAGGACGCAAAGAGGTCAATGTCTGGTTGACCCCACTGATGAAAGATTCTGCTCGCAACAGAGTGATCCAGAGACCACTTGTGGGGCTGCAAAGTCAGGCTGAGGCGGTCTGCCATCTCATTCTTTGCGCCTGACAGGTAGGTGGGCTCGCAGTTGCATGGAATGGGATAGATCCCAGGCCCAGATCTGCACTGCCTCCTGGCAGAGCAGGTAAGAAACCATGCCCCCCTGTTTGTTTAGATACCACATGGCTACCTGGTTGTCTGTCTGAATTAAGACTACCTTGTTGGACAGGCAGTCCTGGAATGCAAAGAGGGCATACCGTATTGCCCGGAGTTCCAGGAAATTGATCTGGTGGTCCACCTCGGCTTTGGTCCACACTCCCTATGTTTGAAGTCCGATGACATGGGCTCCTCAGCTCAGGCTGGAGGCATCCGTGGTCAACGCTATTTGAGGTTCTGGTGGTTGGAAGGGTAGTCCCTTGCATAGGTTGGACTCCCTTGTCCACCAACCGAGAGATTGTCGAAGCTGGCTGATTACCTAGACGACCACAGAGTTGAGTGGCTTGGGACCACTGAGATCTCAGGCTCCACTGCGTCACCCTCATGGCGAGGCATTGGAGTGACGTGGACTGTTGATGCCATATGTCCCAGCAAGGTGAGGAGCAGACTAGCAGAGGCTGTCCGACGACAGCAGATCGAGCTGGCTATGTTGGACAGTGTGGTTGTGTGTTCTCTGCCTTGGCAGTTTCTAGGTCTGCTCCGATGAAAGATAGCTGGTGGGGCGGAGTCAGATGGGATTTCAGGTAATTTATCAAGAACCCCAATGACTGGAGCAGCTGTATGGGGAGCGGAGCACTCCTTCTCTGGAGTGACTTCTGAGGAGCCAATCGTCCAGATATGGATAGACATGGACTCCTTCGCGTCGCAACTATGCCGCCATGACTGCCAGACACTTTTGTGAACACTCAGGGTGCTTAGGCTAGGCCGAATGGCAGTACTCTGAATTGGAAGTGTCTGTGTCCTACTACAAATCGCAGGTATTTGCAATGAGGAGGAAAGATCGCTATATGGGCGTAAGCATATTGAAGGTCTAGAGAACAGAGCCAGTCTCCTTGTAAAAAAGCAGGAGCATGGTGCCCAAGGAAACCATTCTGAACCACTCCTTGCGAAGAAATCGGTTTAATGCTCGGAGGTCCATGATAGGGCGTAGGCCACTGGTCTTTTTTGGGATTAGAAAAGTACCGGGAGTAGAACTCTCCCTCCCGCTGTGTCCAGGGAACCGGTTCTATGGCTCTGGACTACAGTAGGGTAGAGCGCTCTGCCTCGAGGAGTACTATGTGATCGCTTAGACTCCACACCGGGATGGGCAGGGAGTCTGGGGGCACAGTAAGGAAGTTGAGATGATAACTGTGGGTTATGATAGACAGTAACCAACAGTCAGTGGTGACTGCCATTTATTGGCGAAGTGGCACAGGCAGCTTCCCACTGGTAAACTGGGAGGGGGTGTACAAGGGAGGGTGACTGCTGCTCTCTGGATAGGAGTCAAAAACCAGATGCACATCCAGCCTGGAGGGGTTGTCTGCACTCTAGGAGTCCTGTGCTGACTAGGTTGGCCCCTATGACAGGGTTGGGCTGTCTGAGCATGGGAGGCAGGAGGGTAGTTCCTCCGTGGCCTGTAAATTTGTTTCCTGGTGTCCCTTCGTAGGCCCCTTTGGGCTGCAGGAGGGGCATTCGAGATGGCAGTGGACAGTTGGCGAGGGGGGGGGGGGGGGGGGGGGGGGGGGGAGGGAAGAGATGCTGCATTCATTGTGTTTTCAGGCCCCAGGATGGTCAATGCATGGGGGGCTGGGGGAGGGGGTGGCTGCCAGCAGTTGTGTAGCATGCCCCTGGATTCGGGCAGGGACGCCTTGCCTAATTTAGAGTCGATTACTGCCCCAATAAATTGAAGGGTCTGGGTTGGTTGTAGATTGGATTTTTCATAGTTGACCAGCAAGCCCAATTCTCCAGGCATTGGAGGCTGCGTTGCAGGGAGGATGGGTCTGGGGCAACTAGCAGCCAGTCGAGGTAATGAAACAGCTGTATTCCCTATTTCCTGAGGTGAGCCACCACCACTGCTAGGCAATTGGTAAAGACTCTCGGGGACGATGAAAGTCCAAATGGGAGTACTTTGTACTGGAAATGGTGCTCGTCAACCTGAAAGCAGAGGTACTGCCAACAGGTACAGTTGATGGGGATATGTACATACGTCTCCTTTAGATCCAGTGCGCTCATCTAGTCATTGGGCTGTAAAAAGGGTAAGATGGACTTGAGGGAGGTCATCTTGAACTTCTCCTTGCAAATGAATCTGTTGAGCATCCATAGGTCCAGGATGGGTGAAGACCTCCCGATTTCTTGGGAATGAGGAAGTATGGGGAATAAAATCCCCAATTCCGCAAGGAGATAGGAAATTGGCGAATGCAGCCCTGGTGAAGCAGTCTGGAGACTTCCTCCTTGAGGGCATTCCCATTGCACAATCCGTCTCCCTGTTGTCTTGAAACTCAGGGTAAAGCACACATTGATGATCTGAAGTAGCCAGCGGTTGGTCATAATTTTCTCCCAGGACTGTTAAAAGGAGATGGCGTGGGTATCCCTAAAACCCCTGCTGAGGTTGGTTTGGTCCGCGGGGCCACATGGAGGGCACAAGTTGCATTATTTATTTTTATTTAGGTTTTTTATATACCGGCATTCATGAACAAGTCACATCATGCTGGTTTACATACAAACAAGGGGTGCAAAGAACAGTAGAACTAAACTGGTGCAAAGGGGAAGCAGTTACAAAAAACCAGGGGTGGAATAACTGGG
This sequence comes from Rhinatrema bivittatum, assembly GCF_901001135.1. Taxonomy (NCBI): domain Eukaryota; kingdom Metazoa; phylum Chordata; class Amphibia; order Gymnophiona; family Rhinatrematidae; genus Rhinatrema; species Rhinatrema bivittatum. Next base: position 361,554,048 of record NC_042619.1, read on the forward strand.
ATAGAGAAAGAAGAGGAACAGTGAGGAGTAAAAGATTTGTATGGGGATAAAATAAATAACTTAATGAATATTTATAATATTATGACCACGGCCTTGTGTTTGCTGAGGCTGTGGTCACCTAAGCAGCTGGAAAGACTGCGGGCGATAGGAGGGATAACTTCTGCCCATATGCGGTTGAGTGTGTGTTCTCCAAGGGGCTGAATAATATCTTCTTCCCGACGATTGATCTCGGTGAAGTGAGGAACTGCACCACGACATTCTGTTCTTTGAGTTGGGCTACTGCCTCCTGTAGCTTATCCCCAAAGAGGCTGTCTGGGAGGCAGGGAAGATCATTGAGTTTCTCATGTACTTCCTCCCTGATAGCACTCAACCATAGCCACGCCCAGCATCTGGCTACTATAGCTCCTGCAGAGATTCTGGCCGAGGTATCAAATGCCTCAAATATGTGGAACAGGTGGCATATACTTCATCGCGTGCAGCTGGGCCGGTGGGTTGCCATCCGGGTCAATGCTCATCATCAAGGGCTTCAGGGATTGGGTGATATAGAACTAGTGCTGCTGTATCTTGGCATTCAGCATCGCAGCCTGGAAAATCAGTCCTTCTGAAGCTGTCCAAATATTTGTTATCCTTCCCTGGAGGAGTATTAGAGTGCAGTCATGATTTCTTCACCCTCTTCCATCACGATGGAAGCAAGTGGGAGCTGAACCGTGCTACGAAAGTGTGATGCGCGCATCCGGAACTTCAGGACAGTTTTGCGGGATGTTGCTGCCCCCAAGGGGAGCTGCCATGCTCTGGTCATTAAATCATCCAGGACAGCATGGGAGGCCAACACAGTTGGCTGTGCAGGTGTCTCGAATATCTTAAGTATCCCTAGGAATTCTGCCCAGGGGTCCAGCACCTTCCTGGTTTCTATATTGAGGACATTCCCCACAAACGGAGTAAGAGGTCTTCTGACGGGGAGATAGGTAAAGGATATTCCTCCGGGGGGGGGGGGGGGGGGGGGGGGAGGGGGAGTCAGAAGGATAGCCAGTCAAAGAATCAGGCGATGTAGAGGATGATTCATATGCAGGAGCTTCCTGCTATGCATCTCGAAAGGGGGCTTAATACCGGCTGGTCGGTGTCCTCACTCTGTGAAAGTGGAGCCCTGCAGAGGGAATGCTCTCCCTGCCCGTACGTTTTTCCAGCAAAAACAAAAAAAAAACAACCTGTCAGTATTTGTGAGATTTGTGTCGTCACCTGGGAGGCCAGGATTCCCTGTGATCTAGGGGAGGGTTCCCTTGCAGGCCCTCTGGGAGACAATGCTGCCAGCAGAATATCTGAGTCTGGACCTCTGGGCCGTACAAGCACCTGTTCCTCACGAGGACTCCACTTGTGACTTTTTTCCCCCAAGGGCTCTTGCAGATGTGACCCTTTTCACTTGCGCCTAGACGCTGAAGACAGGTCGGAGAAGACTCTGAATGAGTGGGAAGATCCTGTCAACCCATGGACTGACATCTGTTCCACATCTGAGAATACGAGCTCCAGATCTGGAACAGGGGCCCCATGAAAGGCTGGCGGCTGGGCTGTAGGTGACAAGCCCTTATCTGCCGGAGAAGTATGTGGGACCCGGTGGTCTGTGGGTCTCCGCTGCTTCAATGCGCTCTTTGCCGCCACATAGTGTCTTGGAGATGGATCACTACATCGGTGCATCAACTGACGCTCTTTGGTGCCTCGATCCTGCATCGTGAAGAAATGGCAGAACTATTAAACAAATACTTCAGTTCAGTGTTAACTAAAAAAGAATCAGGAGAAGGACCATTGCTAGTTAACAAGACTGTGGATGGAGGTGGAGTAGACGAAACTCCATCTACAGAAGAGAATGTATAGGAAGAGTAGGAAAACTCAACGTGGACAAAGCCATGGGGCCTGATGAGTTTCATCCCAGGATACTGAGGGAGTTCACAGAAGTTCTGGCAGGTCCACTGCAAGACCTGTTCAATAGATCCCTGGAAATGGGAGTGGTGCCGAGTGATGGGAGAAGAGTGATGGTGGTCCTGCTTCATAAGAGTGAGAGCAGAAAGGAGGCTGGAAACTACAGGCCAGTTAGCCTCACCTCTGTGGTGGGAAAATTAATGTTGAGATTACTTACCTGATAATCTCCTTTTCCTTAGTGTAGACAGATGGACTCAGAACGAATGGGTATAGTATCCATGTGCTAGCAGTTGGAGATGGATCTGACGTCAGCACGGGTGTATATATACCCCCACAGGAAGCGTAGCAACTCAGTAATCTTCCTTGCAAAAGCTGTTATGGATGTGTGTACTGACGCTCAGTGAAAAGTGAAACAGGATTCCCCTGACCGATTGATAGTAGCTGGAGACCGCCAGCATTCCCAACCGGAAGGCGTTGACACCTGGTAGAGTGTACGCTCTTATGGAAACAGATGACATAGCTTACCTTGAATCGGTGAAACCCATGTACACAGGCAGCTAGGTGGTATGCTGAGTCCATCTGTCTACACTAAGGAAAAGGAGATTATCAGGTAAGTAATCTCAACATTTCCTGGCGTGTAGCCAGATGGACTCAGAACGAATGGGATGTACAAAAGCTTTACTCCCAGCCTGGGCAGGAGGCTGCCTGAGGACCATGTAGTACCGCCCTCGCAAATGCTGAGCCCTCCCTAGCCTGGACATCCAGACGGTAGAACCTGGAGAAGGTATGGAGGGAGGACCATGTCGCCGCTTTACAGATTTCCGCAGGCGACAGCATCCTGGATTCCGCCCAGGATGTCACTTGTGCTCTGGTAGAATGAGCCTTGACCTGTAGAGGCGGAGACTTCCCGGCCTCCACGTAAGCTGCTCTGATAACTTCTTTAATCCAGCGGGCGATGGTGGGCCGAGAGGCCGCTTCCCCTTGTCGTTTCCCGCTGTACAGGAGGAACAGATGGGTCTGTCTTTCGTACTTCTTGTGTCATTTCCAGATATCTGGGCAGCAGTCTCCCTATGTCGAGATGGCGTAGCAAACGCCCTTCTTCAGATTTCTTCAAACCCGCCGTGGTAGGCAAGGATATAGTTTGGTTAAGGTGAAAATGTGAGACCACTTTAGGTAAAAAGGAGGGGACCGTGCGAAGATGGATAGCCTCTGGAGTGATTCTTAGAAAGGGATCCCGGCAGGACAGTGCTTGTAGCTCTGAGACGCGGCGTGCTGAACACACTGCCAATAAGAACACCATCTTCAAGGTTAGAGAACAGAGAGACAGGCCCCGAAGGTGTCTGAAGGTGGATCCCGTGAGGAAATCCAAAACAAGGTTGAGGTTCCACAAAGGCACTGGCCACTTCAGTGGCGGACGAATGTGCTTAACTCCTTTCAGGAAGCGAGACACATCTGGATGCGTGGCAATGGTCTTGCCATCCCTCCTGGGACCATAGCAAGACAGTGCAGCCACCTGAACTTTGATGGAGCTGAGGGAGAGACCCTTCTGAAGCCCATCTTGCAGGAAATCCAACACAATAGGGATCGTGGTCGCATGTGGATTGGTGCCATGAGTGTCGCACCATGCCTCGAATACTCTCCAGATCCTTACGTAGGTGAGAGAAGTGGAAAACTTGCGAGCTTGGAGGAGTGTATCTATCACGGGCTCCGAGTAACCTCTTTTCTTCAGTCTAGCCCTCTCAATGGCCAGACCGTAAGAGAGAATTGAGCTGGATCCTCATGGAGGATGGGACCTTGACGTAAAAGGTCCCGGAGAGGAGGCAGGGGAAGAGGCTCCCCTGCCAGTAGTCTTCTCATGTCCGCGTACCAGGGTCTTCTTGGCCAGTCTGGTGCCACTAGAAGAACTAGGCCCCGGTGTTTCTGAATCTTGTGGATGATGGCGCCCAGCAGAGGCCACGGAGGAAAGGCGTATAGCAGAGTTCCTGGAGGCCATGGCTGAACCAGAGCATCGATTCCGTGTGAGAACGGGTCGCACTTGCGGCTGAAGTATCTGGGTACTTGAGCATTGGACTTGTCCGCCAGTAAATCCAGGTCCGGAATCCCCCAGTGATCTACAATCATCTGGAAGGCTGTGGGTGACAGCTGCCACTCCCCCAGATTTAGACTTTCTCTGCTGAGGAAGTCTGCCGTGGTGTTGTCCTTCCCGGCAATGTGGACAGCAGAGATGTCCTGAAGATTCGCCTCTGCCCAAGTCATCAGTGGGGCGATCTCCAGAGATACTTGTCGGCTTCTGGTTCCGCCCTGACGGTTGATGTATGCCACCGTGGTGGCATTGTCTGACATCATGCTGACTGCTCTGTTCTTCAGTCTGTGAGCAAATCGAAGGCATGCCAATCGGACTGCCCGAGCCTCTAGACGGTTGATGTTCCACGCTGACTCTTCTCTGTTCCACCGCCCTTGTGCGGTAAGTCCTTCGCAGTGTGCACCCCAGCCGCTCAGGCTGGCATCTGTGGTGAGCAGAGTCCACGTGGGGGAGGACATCTTCGACCCCCTGCTCATGTGGTTGGACTGCAACCACCACCGTAACTGGGTCCTTACTCTGGCAGGCAGAGGTAGGTGCGTGGAATAGTTCCGTAGACGGGGGCTCCAGTGAGAGAGCAGGGAGTGTTGTAGAGGTCTCATATGGGCCCTTGCCCAAGGTACCACTTCCAGGGTGGATGCCATGAGACCGAGAACCTGCAGATAATCCCAAGCTATGGGCCGACTGGTTCCCATCATGTACTGGATATGCGTCTGGAGTTTTAACCTTCTTTTGGTAGTGAGACGGACTGTGTCTGCCTGGGTGTCGAACTGTACTCCCAGGTATTCCAGTGACTGGGAAGGCTGAAGGCAACTCTTGCTGAGGTTGATCACCCAGCCCAAGCTTTCCAGAAGGGCGATCACTCTGTCGGTCGTCCGTTGGCTCTCCTCTCGTGATTTCGCCCTGATCAGCCAATCGTCTAGGTAGGGATGGACCAGAATTCCTTCCCGCCTGAGGGCCGCTGCTACCACGACAACCACCTTGGTAAAGGTCCGCGGTGACGTGGCCAATCCGAAGGGCAGAGCCCAGAATTGGAAGTGGCGACCCAGAACCTTGAAGCGTAGGTAGCGCTGATGATCCAGATGGATCGGGATATGCAGGTAGGCTTCAGACAAGTCTAATGCCGTGAGGAATTCTCCTGGCTGTACTGCGGTCTTGACGGAGCGCAGAGTTTCCATGCGAAACCTCGGGACCCGTAAGTATCGATTGACTGACTTGAGGTCCAGTACGGGCCGAAAGGTGCCCCCTTTCTTGGGTACCATGAAATAAATGGAATAGTGTCCAGAATTCACTTCCCAGGCAGGTACTGGGATGATAGCGTTCAAGGACAGGAGCCTCGCCAGGGTAGCTTCCAATGCTGCCTTCTTGTGTATGGACAAAATGTACAATATTCAGCTATTAATAGAACTCAATCTATGATGTTTTCTAGCAACCGTCATAAATGGCCACAATTGCTAATGGCTTATTTGAATCAAGCCCTTAAAGCACTGGGCTTGTATAATCATAGGTTGCTGAAAACTTGTGTATGGGACATGAAGATTCCACAAACTTGTCCGGAGGGAGATGATGAAAGTCCAGATAATATCCCTCTCAGATAATGGCGAGGACCCACTGGTCCGACGTGATCTCAACCCATCTGGGGTAGAAGAGGGTTAACCTGCCCCCTATGGCTCAGTCCCCCAGATGAGTCGGCGGATTCTCATTGTGAGGCGCGGCCGGGACCTGAGCCCGGGCCTGCTCCCCTCCTGCGCTGCTTGGTCCGAAAGGACTGATTCCTGGCCGGAGGACGCGGCGCCTGGTAGAGACTCCTGTAAGGAATGAAGCGCCGTGAATTCCTGCCCCTGGAGGGCCTTGGAAAGGCGCGCTGGCTCCTTCTGAACCGATCTTCCGGCAGTCTAGGCACTGGAGAGGCGCCCCATGTACTGGCCAGTTTATCAAGGTCGCTGCCAAATAGGAAAGAGCCCTTAAAGGGCAATCTGGTGAGGCGTGCCTTTGAAGGCGCATCAGCTGACCATTTCCGGATCCAGAGCTGCCGCCTGGCGGCTACGGAGGATGAAATTCCCTTGGCTGTTGTCCGGACTAGGTCTGATGCAGCATCCGTGAGGAACGAGAGAGCTGACTCCATGTCAGCTGCTGGAGGATTGTTCCTGACCTGTGACAAACAGGCACGCGTCACCACTGTGCAGCAGGTTGCGATCCGCAAAGATAGAGCTGCCACCTCAAAGGTCTGTTTCAGAATGGCGTCCAGTCGCCGGTCATGAGGCTCCTTGAGGGCCGTCCCCCCTCACAAAATGGCGCCCTCTACGGCGTGCCACGCCGCCGATCCTCTGTTCCTCGGAGACCAGAGATAAGAGATGTACGCCTTACCTGATCCTCGGCGCTTCCCGGCTGGAACCCGGGCGGTCTCTGGCTGCGGGGGGAGAGGGCCAATACCTTCACCGCCGCGTTTGAGGATATGCGCCTCGTATGCCTCGTCCACGCTGGGACCGAGGCGCCTCGTATGCCTCACCCGAACCTCGTCTGGGGGCTACGTCCCTGCCGCGATTCGGCCACCGGACCGAGGACTTAAACCTCCGGGGGATCACGGAAATCACCCCGGGAAACTCTACTGGGGGAGGGACCTTAGGGTATCACCGCAGGAGTGCGGGGCTCGATGTTGAAGAAGTTGTAGTTGAAAGAAAGTAGAATGTAGAAAATAGAAAGTAGATTTGGAAAACACGCTCAGCGAGCGTGCAGGCTCTCCAAACTGCTTTGGAGACGGAAATTACTGAGTTGCTACGCTTCCTGTGGGGGTATATATATACCCGTGCTGACGTCAGATCCATCTCCAACTGCTAGCACGCGGATACTATACCCATTCGTTCTGAGTCCATCTGGCTACACGCCAGGAAATGGAGACTTTGCTGAAGGAAAGGATAGTGAACTAACTAGAATCCAGTGAGTTGCTCAATCTGAGACAGCATAGATTCACCAGGGGAAAGGTCCTGTCAGACCAATCTGATTGACTAGAGAATTGGATCAGGGGAAGAGCGCTCAATGTAATTTACTTGGATTTTAGTAAAGCTTTTGATACGGTCCCACATAGAAGATCCATGAATAAAATGAGAAGCTTGGGAGTGAGGGTCAAGGTGGTGGTGTGGATTACAAACTGGTTGATGGATAGAAGACAGCGTGTGATGGTAAATGGAACCTGCTCTGAAGAGAAAATGGTGTTAAGTGGAGTGCCATAGCGATTGGTGTTGGTACCGGTTCTGACAATATCTTTGTGAGTGACATTGCGGAAGGGATAGAAGGTAAAGTTTGACTATTGGCAGACGATACTAAGATCTGCCTCAGATTGGATACGCCAGAAAGAGTAGACAGAATGAGACGAGATTTAAGGAAGCTTGAACAGTGGTCGAAGATATGGCAGCTACTTTGGGACACATGCTGTTCATTTGTTATATACATTGTTACACTGGTCTAAAAGTGAAACATTGTTTGATAAATTGTAAATGAAACATTGAGTTCTCTAATACATTTATGAATCATTTAGGTCACTTTGAATTACTTGCAATATGTGAATTGTTTGCGATATATTAGATAGATTGTTGTATGTGAGTGTGTATGAATGTATACAAGTTATGTTCTCAGAAGCTTATGTAAAGTTGATAATGTCTATTACATGTGATTTCATTGTATTTTGATTATTAAAATTACTGGATATTTTTAAATTGCTTTTATCAATTAAAGATAGGCATAATAAGATTATGATGATTATTATTCCTTCATGTTACAGACAGTTGGGATTCAATGCCAAGCAGTGCAGAGGCATGCATCTGGAGTATGGTAATTCAAAAGATTATGTGATGGGGGGATGAAGGGCTGTTGTGCATGGAACAAGAGAGAGACCTTGGGGTGACAGTGTCTAGCGATCTGAAGACTGCGAAGCAATGTGACAAGGCAATAGCTAAAGCCAGAAGAATGCTGGGCTGCATAGAGAGAGGAATATCTAGTACGAAAAAGGAAGTGATAACCCCCTTCTACAGGTCCTTGGTGAGGCCTCACTTGGATTACTGTGTTTGATTTTGGAGACAGTATCTCGAAAGGGACAGACAGGTTGGAGGCAGTCCAGAGAAGGTCAACCAAAATGGTGTGAGGTCTCCATCAAATGACTTACGAGGAGAGGTTGAAGGACCTAAATATGTATATCCTGGAGGACGGGAGGAACAGAGGAGATATGATACAGATCTTCAGATACTTGAAAGCATTTAGTGATGCACGATCAACAGACCTTTTCTGCTGGAAAGAATCCAACAGAACAAAATGAAAGTCCAGGGAAGACGACTCAGAAGCAATGTCAGGAAATATTTCTTCATGGAGAGGGTGTGAATGCCTGGAATGCCCTGCTGGAAGAGGTGGTGAAGACAAAAATGGTGCAAGATTTCAAAAGGGCATGAGATAAACACTGTGGATCCCTAAAGGCTGGGGGAATCTTGCTGGGTGGCACATACTACCCTTAACAAATAGCCTTCAAAATGTGATGTGATGCAACTCCATCATTGCTCACTGCTTCGATGGCAGGGGGAAAAGAGGAATTGGATTCAGACAACAACCAACAGGACATTGAACTGTACAGTGTGGAAAGACACATAAGCGTGGGGATAACTTGCTCGGTGCAGCGGTTACTACCCTTAACCAAAAAGCCTGATACTACAATTCTGATGCAACTCCAATATTGTTCTCTGTTTCAACTGCAGGGGGCATAAGCAAATTGAACCCAAACAGTAACCAACAAGAGCCCTGACCTTGGCAATCTGAGTAACTGATAAGTATGAGAAACTGATATATATATATATCATTCTACTTCCATTTGTACTTCCTTATCTTCAGTCTCCTGGAAATTTATCCCAGAAAACCTTATTTTATTTAGAAACATAGAAAGTGACGACAGAAAAGGACCCTACAGCCATCCAGTCTGCCCAGCAAGCTGCCATAGTTATCAGTTACTCAGATCGCCAAGATCAGGGCTCTTGTTGGTTACTGTTTGGGTTCAATTTCCTTACGCCCCCTGCAGTTGAAGCAGAGAACAAATATATGTATTTATTTATTTATTTTTATCATAAGGTCTCATTTGGTCTGAAAAGATTCTTGCCTTTGCATGGCAGGTAAGGAATCTTATACCATAGCCAGGAAATCCTATAGAAGTCAATGGTTATGGCATAGGCACTCTCCTTTGATATGCAATCTCAGAAGGTCAGTCATCTCCTTTAATCAAAAGAGAAATTTTTCTAATTTGTCTTCAAGGACATGCTAGACAAGGATATGCATTTCGAACTGAACAACAAAGTAGTTTGTGATGTAGATCTGATTATCTCACCATGCAAGCAGATTAGTATTCTAGTAAAATCTGCATCCAAGCATAACAGACCCTTTTGTTACCATTAAGCCCTGGGTGAACCTTTAATTATAGTCAGTAAGAGTGCAGGTTAATACATTCAAATGCAGCCCCCTCCCTTTGAAGGATCTAGAATGGCCGGTCCTTGTGAGTCTATAGAGCAGCTCTCTACAGAGAGTTCGAGAGGCAGTCCCCTTTAGGTTTGCTGGGAGTTAGGAGGTAGGGAGGAGTTTTGCTTGTGTTGTTTTTCAGGCCCAGACAGAGGAGCCAGGCAAACCCTGCTTGGTGGTCCTGATCTGGGTCGGGAGGGGGTTTCCTTATCCAGTCTACTCACTGACTGGTTAGGAATTCCCTCTGGGTCTATTTCTTGGGTATAAGATTTTAAGTGGTAGGAACCTTGTGAGAGCCTGTACACCACCTAGGCCCAGGGCATGGGGATCCCTATGTCTGGGGCTGTACAGGTTAGGGAAGACCTTACCTCCACAAGGACGGAGGTGTCCGTGACCTGTTGTAAGGAGAAACTGTTACATTCATTTAAGGTGAAAAGTGAGTTCAAGATTCAGGAGGAAGTTTTAGCTACCCTTCCTTCCTGTATGAAGCACAAAGAGAGCTGTTTGTTTCGGGGGGCGGGGGGGGGGGGGGAATCCCTCCCATTAGGGATCCAGAAGAAGAAATTAAGATGCTTGGTTCTTACACAAGAGATCCAGATGATCTGCTAACTGTGAGTAAGGGAAATCACAAATCACTGGGGACATTCATCTGATGTTTTCACTACCCTGGGGAGAAAGAGAAGATTTACTCTCTCTGTCAGACTCTTTACCAGTTTTATCAGAATGGAAGAGATTTTTTGACCAGTCTCTTTAGAGACCTGCCCACCTTGGTGCTCCACTTAACCAAGCCCTGGAGAGCAGATGTTTCCCTGGCCTTGGTATGTGCGAGTCCTGCACAGATAGAGGGAAAGATACTATAAGAACAAAAACAAGATAATTCTGTGGTGCTGCAATTTGAGTTATTGTGCCATTCATAATCAGTGTTTGAACAGTAAAGACTTTAATTTTGAACACTAAATCAGTAACTCCAGAGTATTTCTTTCACACTCACTGTACCCACTATAAAAGGACAAGTCCCTTTTCCCAAGGGAACAGAAAGGAAGAAGGAAATGTATAGAAAGGCCACCCCTGTCACATTGGGCCCTGAAAGTAAATCTTTCCCCCCCCCCCCCCACTTATACAGGATCCAGCCCTGGAAGTAAGAGACTGCAAAACAAGTTGTTCCAGCCCTGAAGAGAAAAATTCTTTAATGGCCCCATTTTTGCATGATAGGCACACCGGAGTGGGGTTACACAAGAATTTAGCAATGGTGGGTCAGGTGATTCCATAAGCAACCTGCCATGTGCAAAAGCTTTCCAAAAAAGCTCTAAAACAGGGGTCAGGAACCTTTTTGGCTGAGAGAGCCATAAACGCCACATATTTTAAAATGTAATTCCATGAGAGCCATACAATATGTTTAAAACTAAATACAAGTAAATGTGTGCATTTTATGTAAGATCACACTTTTAAAGTACAATAAGTCTCTGAAAATATTACACCAGGCCTTAAGACACCAATACATCTCCTATTAGGAAAACGGACCAAGTCAGGCTGCTATAGAGTCCTACACAGAAACTACACGCCAGCAGAAAACCTCACCTGAATCACGTGCTGTCCCTCACCTAACATAGAATAAAGAGACCAAAACGCATAACAAGAAGCATGCAGACAAAAACTGAATTGGAAACTGCAACAAGCCAGAGTCTCTGTATGCAGTGTAACAAAGGAAAAAAGAAACATCACACATCCTTATAAAACAAATCAAGAAATATAAAATCATCAGCAGTAAAACTGTACTAACAAAAAGAACATATTTCGAAACAGCTGATGAGTGGAATATCCAATAATTAAAAACTCATATAAAACATTTCCAGATACCAACAAAATATTTCAAAATAGCAGACACAAAGATCCAGTAATGAAAAATAATAAGGATACAAAAATTTTTTTGCTCTGCATACCTGGGAACGTTTGATATCCAGGTGTCCTGAGATTGTTCTGAATTAGCAGGAGGTGGGGTGGTTTGCTTGGAACTTTCTCCTCTCTCAGTCACATACCAGCGCTCTCTCTCACACTGGCTCTCAATGACACACCTATACACACATGCTCTCAGTCACTCACATATACAAATGTTTTTTCTCTCTCACTTATATAGGCTCTTAATTACACATTTACACACATGCTGTCTATCTTTTCACGCTTACACACACACAGGCTTTCAATCACATAAATACATGCTGTCTTTTTCTCTCACACACAGACTCTCATTCACATGCTTACAAACATGTCCTCTCTTTCTCTCATTTACACACAGGCTCTCAATCACATACTCACATGCTCCCTCACCTAAATCAGCTCTCAATCACACACATACACACATGGTCTCTCTCTCTCATTTAAACACAGGCTCTCAATCACATACTCACATGCTCCCTCACCTAAATCAGCTCTCAATCACACAGACACACATGGTCTCTCTCTCTCTCATTTAAACACAGGCTCTCAATCACATACTCACATGCTCCATCACCTAAACCAGCTGTCAATCAGACACAGACACACATGATCTCTCTCTTACTTATACACACAGGCTCTTAATCATACATACACATGATCTCTCTCACACACAAAGGATCTCAATCATACACACATACTCTTTCAAACAAACAGGTTTTCAATTACAAACTTACACATACAGGTTCCCAATGGTAAACTTACATTCATGCTCTCTCTCTCACAGGCAGGATCTCAATCACAGACATACTCTCTTTCACATATACAGGCTCTCAATCATTCACATACATGCAATCTCTCACTCACACACACAGGATCTCAAACACACATGCTTGCTCGCTCATTCATTCACTCTCTCTCTCCCCCTTCCCCCCCCCCCCCCCGGGAACTCGCGGCAGCAGCAGCAGCCACCTCCCAACGCTAACCTCCTTCATTTTCAGCCCTCGGCCGCGGTTGAAGATTTTCATTTTCCTCCGAGCCGCGCTGCAGTCTTCTTCCCGTCGGGCGCAGGCACCCGATGCTCTCCACTTCCTCTTCCGGGCCGCGGGAAGAGGAAGTGGAGAGCATCGGGTGCCTGCGCGGGAACACCCGCGCAGGCACCCGATGACTCCAGCGCTGGCACCCGGCTGACACCCGATGACTCCCGCGCAGGCACCCGGATGACTCCAGTCGGCGTGCTCTCTTCTCCTCCCCCCCGCGGCCCGGAAGAGGAAGTGGTGAGCATCGGGTGCCTGCGCGGAAGAAGAGACCACGCTAGTGTGGTCTCTTCTTCCCGCGCAGGCACCCGATGCTCTCCACTTCCTCTTCCGGGCCGCGGGGGGGGGGGGGGGGGGGGGGAGAAGAGAGCGCGCCGGTGCCGCTGACTCCAGCTGTCCTGCCGCGTTCCGCCCGGGCTGACAGCATTTTAAGCCCGGGCGGCGGAGGACCGGGGAGCAGCTGGGTCAGCGGGGAACCGCGAAGTATGGCGACACTTGTCTGCGAGCCAGATGCAGCCCTCAAAAGAGCCATATCTGGCTCGCGAGCCATGGGTTCCCGACCCCTGCTCTAAAAGATTTGCCAGTGATGTATGAGTGTCATGTAATCAAAATGCAAGTATAGTGAAGGTGCTTGTTCCCACAGAATCCCAATTCCCTACCAAAGATTTTCATGTATAATGACTAGAGAGAGAGTCTGATCTATTTAATTCCACAAATGAAATGTTAGATCCTTTCTGTGCTTAGAAGTCTGATTTAGACTTACTTTAGGTATTGTGTAAAAAAACAACAAAAAAAACCAAAACAACCCACTTCTTACCTGCCCTCTTGTATGAGCTCCTCTGCTGACTGAATCTGTTTATTAAGTTTCTTTACTTGTTTATAATGGGCAAAGCACATCTTATGGTCTGGATCAAGTTTTAAGCATTCCCGGATTTCACTTTTCATATTTAGGGAAGGAAAAGGGAAGAAGAGAAAAATGGAAAATTAATTTTCAAGATGAAAAACTCAAGTTATAAGAATAAAAAAGGGTATTCTAAAAATTGTCTGCAATCGGTTTCTTCAGGTACAAAATATAGATGCAAAAGATAAATACATCCTCAAACTATTTAATTTCTTCTCATTAACTGAAGATCTTAGGGTTTTAAAGTACTTTGTAATGAAAAATATCTAGTCATAAATCTTGTCTCTTTAATCTAGCCTATCTACTGCAATGTATTCTCGTTATTTACTTTCCTCAGAACACTAGTAACTATCCAATTACTGATTCTATAGTTAATAAAACAAAATAGGTACAGAAATAAAGTCTGCAGTTCATAACTACAGAACAGGTCACCATCTGCAATTCCCACCAGTCAAGCCTAGAGTTCCACTGAGTTACTTCCAGAGAAAGGGCCCAAAGTCAAGTGCTACAAATACAGGAAACAGTGAGACCCCTTTAAGACTGAATTCAGTGTAACCCTAAACCAAAATTACCTGTATCTTTTCATGAATAGCCAAGTCCCTATTTATGCTATGCAGAGCAATAAAAGGCGAACAGACAGGATTTCAAATGCAAGAAGTAACCTGAAACACACTAACATACCGAACTTGCAAAGAACAACAAGTAACTTCAGCCAAACAAAGAAATATTGCTTAGAGAAGGTGGCGCGAGCTGGTCTCGCGCTGCCGTCGTTAACATGGGCGCAAGCGGCAGGGAGTGCTGGGACTACATTTTCCAGCCATCCCACGCCTATCTCTTCGCCCGGGGAGCAGCGGCAGAGATCTCTCTCAATGCGTCCGGTCACAATTTCTTGTTCCTGCCCGGTCCTCTGGTGGGCCCTGCCCATGAACGTCGAGGCATCGACGAGGCCCCGGGTTCCCTTCCCTGCAGTCCTTGAGCAGTGGGAGGAGCCAGGTGCAAGAGGGAGGAGGGACGTTCTTTTATGGAGGGCAGCCGGGCTAGTTGCATCTCCTGCTGTCCTTGCGGGTCAGCGCAAACGTAGGCCCGTGGAATGGGAGGACAGGGTTTGCAATGCGGTGGGGGGCATGAGAGTACCCCCTCATCCCTGTGATGATTTCAATGCGCCGGGTAGGCAGGGGGTGCTGGGTGATCCCACAGCTGCCTTGATTGAGGACATCCTGGGACATTACGTGGGTTCCCGGTTCGGGGCGACTTCCCATGCCGCATATGGGGAGGGTGGTGGGGGTTTGGGGGCTGGCCACAGGACTTGGGGGGGGCGACTACAGGGAGGAGCTTTTTCCAGCAGACAGATGGCAGAGAGCCGAGCCCTGGGGGGGAGGGGCGGGATCAGTGGCTTCAGAATTCGGTTGTCCGGGGCAAGGGACTGCGAGGTAAAGGCTCTGCAAGTAGAAAGGGGGCAGAGTGGGAAGCGGGTTCTTTTCCAGATGCAGAGGAGGTGGTTTTCCCAGGGACATTGCGTCAAGAGGCCTGGAGAAACAGAGTTTCTAGCAGGGAGAGAGGTCACGATGCCCAGACTGATGACGGAGGTGTATCCAGCAGAATTTCCGGGCAGCGGTACAGCAGACGCAGGAACAAGGGATGAAGCGCGCGAAGGTAGGGGGTATGCAAGGAAGAAAAAGAGGTCAAGGGTTAGCAGTTCTTCCAGCTTGTCTTTGTCTTCCTCGAGTTCAAGTGATTCAGGTCCGGGACAGCGCACAGTGTTAGCTGAGGGTCCCAAGCAAGATATGGGACACCCGGCATTGGCTTCTTTAACCAAATTGTGGGAAGAAGTGCCGAAGCGCCTAGTTAGGCGGATTCGCAAGCGTAAATTTGT
This sequence comes from Rhinatrema bivittatum, assembly GCF_901001135.1. Lineage (NCBI taxonomy): Eukaryota > Metazoa > Chordata > Amphibia > Gymnophiona > Rhinatrematidae > Rhinatrema > Rhinatrema bivittatum. The sequence goes on from NC_042619.1 coordinate 361,569,269, forward strand.
GAATATTTTCAAATTATTAGAGGGTAGACGGGGTGGGAGAAAGGATAAAAAAAAGCCAAAAAGAAGAATAAAAGGGACGGATTTGGCCCAAAAATTTCTAAAAATATAGTCAATTGGGTACGGGGATTTTTACGCTTGGCCAGCGTGGTATGCCATTTTGACCCAACCCAATACGGGGCCTTGCTGTCCTACGCGGACAGCATACTTGGGGCATTCAAAGATTATGAAGGTTGGGCTTGGCTCAACTATGACGAAAGGTTTTGTGACAAGATGGTGGGCAATAGATTTATGTCCTGGGGTATACAGGATATTCATCTGTGGCTGACCCAGATGATGAATAAGGGGGTCAGTGCAGCCAAAAGTGCAGGGGTAGGGGGAGGTGTGAGCAATAGCCCGGTAGGGTATGGGGCCAGCGGTAGTAAGGGTGGTTCAGGAATTGTTAGAAAGCTTGAATCAGGAAGCAAAATCACAGAAGGTGAGTCCAACAATTGTTGGAGGTTCAACAAGCTTACGTGCCTGTTCCCAGAGTGCAAATTCCGGCACGCATGTGCTTCTTGCGAAGGAGCGCATCTGGCCACAAAGTGCTCACAGGAGCAGAATACTGCCCTTACACTAAGGGAGGAAAACTATGAGGTCCTATATCAAAAGGCAGATTCACCGGTAGTGGTCTCAGTGTTAAAGGAGCGGCTACGGTGTTATCCGGATGTAGCGGCGGCTACTTTGTTGAGTGTTGGGCTTAGTACCCTGTACGAGGGACCGGGGATAGAGCGAGGAACGCTAGATTGGCTTATAGAATGGTGGATGTTGCTCGGGAAAAGTTGCATGCAGAAATTCAGCTGGGGAACTTCTGCGGGGCCTTTTGATGCTCAGACTTAAGACCAGATGCATCTGTCGCCATTGGCGGTCATCCCAAAGGCGGCGCCGGGCAAGTTTAGGTGGATCCTGAACTTATCGTATCCAGAGGGATCGTCTAACAATGACTTTATTCCACGACGAGAGTGTACGGTGAAATATGCTTCTTTGATGAGGCGGTAGCTTTGGTGCGCGGCACGGGGCCTGGGGCATTGCTAGCCAAGGCAGACATAGAATAAGCTTTTAGGCGCTTACCGATTAACCCGTTGAGCTTCCCTCTGTTGGGTTTTTATTTTGAAGGAGATTATTTCGTGGATTGTTGTTTGCCCATGGTTTGTGCGATTTCTTGTGCGTTCTTTGAGGCATTTAGCACATTCATAAAATGGGCCACGATGCAGCATAATGGTTGCAAAGCCATGTTACACTACTTGGACGATTTTTTGTTTGTGGGACCTATTGGGCAAAGGTATGTCAGCGTCAGTTAACAGGTTTCCTGGAGGTGACTAGGTCCTTAGGAGTGCCCATTGTGCGGGAGAAAACGGAAGGGCTGGTTGCTACACTTACATTCTCAGGAACTGAAATGGATTTGGTAGGGATGGTGTTGCGGTTGCCATCCGATAAAGTAGTTCAGTTGAAGGAATTGGTGAAGCTGGTTCGAAGGTTGGTTAAAGTGACTTTGAAGCAGATGCAGTCCGATTGGTTCGCTTAATTTTGCATGCTGGGTTATTCCGATGTGTCGCGCATTCATACATAGGCTTTCAGCTAGAACTGCAGGGGTAAAGGCAGGCCATCATTTTATTAGAGTTACTTGAGCTGTGAAGGAAGAGCTGGGGGTTGAGAGGGTTTCTTTTTTTAGACTCATTTAACGTAGTACACATGATGCAAGAGACAGAGGTATCGAACGAGGAATTGGAATTGTATTCCAATGCTGCTGGAGCGATTGGTTTCGATGTGTATTTCCAGGGGCAGTGGTGTGTGGAGAGGTGGCCGGAGGATTGGGAGTCGGGAGGGCTTACAAGGAATATCACATTCTTAGAACTGTTCCCTATATTTATTTTTTTATTTATACGTCTTTTATATACCGAAGTATTGGCAGGGGCCTTCACTCCGGTTTACATTTATAACAACGCTATACATTGAAATCAGATGAACAGTTTAAACAGAGTTAAAGTTATAATGAATATATATAAAAACCTGTTAAAGGTCTAAATATGTCAGAACTGTTAAAAGACAGACATACTTTACCATATTTATAATTAAATCAGAAAATAGACAAGGATAAGTAATAGCTCTTGGGAGCAATACAGACGGTGGGTTAGTGATATATTATCAAGTGATATGAAGGTTAAGATGATCAAGTAGTGAGATGATTGGATAAGTACTGGGTAGGGGGAAGAGCTGAGGGGAAGAGGGGAGGATGGGTCTGGAGGAGGAGATAAAAGAAAAGAAATGAGGAGGGGGAAGTGGTGGTTAGGGCAAGTGGAGGGGTGGGGATGTATGTAATTATCATAGTCATTGGTTTAACCTATTCCGTCTTTGTAAACTTGCTTGAAGAGCCATGTTTTGAGTAGTTTTTTTTTAACAGTTTGGTGTTGTTTTGTAGTCAGACTGGAAGGAAGAGTGTTCCAGAGGACAGGTCCGGCAATTGAAAAGGATCTTTTTCTGGTGGTAGTTAATTTGGCTGAGGTGAGTGGAGGGATTTCTAGATGTGCTTTATTGGTAGATCTCGTGTTGCGTTGATTGTGGTGAATTTGTAGAAGGGAGTTGAGGCAATCGTGGTCATTGTGGTGGATAGAGTTGTGAATCATTGATAGTGTTTTGTATTCGATTCTTTTTGCTATGGGGAGCCAGTGTAGCTCTTTTAGCACGGGTGAAATATGGTCTGTTCTTTTGAGTCCAGTGAGAATTCGCGCAGTGGCGTTTTGAAGAATTTGTAGGGGGTGTAGAGTAGATTTCGGAAGACCAATCATGAGGGCGTTGCAATAGTCAATGCTTGAGAAGATCAGGGATTGGAGGATGGTTCTGAAGTCTGGTTGGTTTAGTAGGGGTTTTAGGTGTTTGAGGATTGATAATTTGTGAAAACCTTCTTTAGTTTTCATGGTGATGTGTTTTTTAAAAATTTTTAATGTGTTTATAATAGTAGTGCTAGCTATTTGGGGGAATAGATTGCAGAATAAAAACGTAGTGTGGTGGTGTGACAATTTAGGGGTTTTCAGGTGGATAACAGGCAGTCTGCAAGGTGTCCACGGGTGTCTGTGTTGCTGAGAGAGTTGGTCTTCCTATGTCTGCAATGGAATGTAACTATCACGGCTAGGCAAGTACCTGGTAACCTGAACTTGATTGCCGATGCTATTTCTCGTTTCAAGTGGGACGTATTATCAGCAGTGGCGCCTCAGGCGAGTTTGAAGGGAGAGACATTCCCGGAGCATCTTTGGCAACTTGGCAGGATGACACGTGGAACTTAATTCGACAATCCCTGGCACCGGCTACTTGGAGATCCTACACGGCAGGCAGAGGAGTGATGTCTCGTTTTTTGCAGAATTTGGGATGGAATGGGGGGACAGTTCGAGAGTGCGATGTGGTACAGTTTATTTTTTGGGCAAAGGGGTCTGGTTGTTCGCTGGCATCCATGCGCTGTCAATTAGCGGGTTTTTCCTTTTTTCAGAAACTGGGGGGGGATGGGGAAACCCGATCAGCAGTTTTTTGGTAAAACGGGTTTATGGGGGATGGGGGAGAGGGTCAGTAGAGTAAGGGGATAAACAGCGACCCATCCGGTATATGGACCTGTTGAGGATAGCGGAGCACTTGGCAGTGGTTTGCTGATCTAGGTATGAGGTCTTGCTGTTTCGGGCTGCGTTCTCATTGGCTTTTTTCAGAGCCATGAGGGTCAGCGAGTTGGTAGCCAGATCCAAGGTGAGCAAGTATGGGGTGGGGTTGCGGGATCCAGATGTTTGGGTTTATGAACATCGGCTGACTTCGTGTATTCTGAAATCTAAGACGGATCAAAATGGAAAAGGGTTTTGGATTTCATTGTTACAGGCGCGTGATGAGCTGGCGTGCCCGGTGCGTTGCATTCAAGTGTTTGTGCGAGTGAGGCTGGACATTGGAGAAATTACTTACCTGATAAACTCATTTTCCTTAGTGTAGGCAGATGGACTCAGAACAAATGGGTATAGTGTGCTCGTGCTAGCAGTTGGAGATGGATCTGACGTCAGCACGTGGTACATATACCCCTGCAGGAAGTGCAGCAGCTCAGTAATCTTCCTTGCAAAAGCTTCGTGGATATATGTCTCACTAACAGATTGATTAACCGAACATGATTAACCTGACCGATTGACAGTAGCTGGAGACCGGCAGTGTTCTCAACCGGAAGGCGTCGACACCCGGCAGGGTGGATGCCCTATGTAAGAAAACATGGCTTACCTTGAAACGGTAAATCCCCATGTATATCGGCAGCCGGGCGGGATGCTGAGTCCATCTGCCTACACTAAGGAAAACGAGATTATCAGGTAAGTAATCTCTCCATTTCCTAGCGTGTAGCAGATGGACTCAGAACAAATGGGATGTACAAAAGCTACTCCCGGACTAGGTGGGAGGCTGCCCGCGGTCCATTTAGGATTGCCCTTACAAATGCTGTGTCCTCGTCCAGACGGTAGAATATGGAGAAGGTATGGAGGGAGGGCCATGTTGCCGCTTTACATATCTCTGCAGGCGACAGCATCCTAGTTTCTGCCCAGGAGGCCGCTTGCGCTCTGGAAGAGTGAGCCTTGACCAGCAGAGGTGGTGGTTTTCCCACTTCTACGTAGGCCGCCTTGATAACTTCTTTGATCCAGCGGGCAATGGTTGCCCGTGAGGCCGCTTCCCCTTGCTTCTTCCCGCTGTGAAGGACGAACAGGTGCTCCGTCTTTCGTACTGCTTCCGACATTTCCAGGTATCTGGACAGCAGCCTGCCGATGTCGAGATGGTGCAGTATTCGACCTTCTTCAGACTTCTTCAAACCTTCCATGGTTGGCAAGGATATGGTTTGGTTGTGGTGGAAGTGTGAGACTACCTTGGGTAAGAAGGAAGGAACCGTGCGAAGATGGATAGCCCCTGGGGTGATTCTGAGAAACGGATCGTGGCAGGACAGCGCTTGTAGCTCTGAGATGCGGCGCGCTGAGCATACGGCCAGCAAGAACACCATCTTCAAGGTTAACAAATGGAGGGACAGGTCTCGGAGGGATGTGAAGGCGGGTCCCGCTAGGAATTCCAAAACTAGGTTGAGGTTCCACAGGGGCACTGGCCACTTCAGTGGCGGGCGAATGTGTTTGACTCCTTTCAGGAAACGTGAAACGTCTGGGTGTGTGGCAATGCTGTTGCAGTCACTCCTGGGGCCGTAGCAGGATAGCGCTGCCACCTGAACATTGATTGAATTGAGGAACAGACCCTTCTGAAGTGCATCTTGCAGGAAATCCAAAATGATGGGGATTTTAGCGGCATGTGGATTGGTGCTGCGAGTTTCGCACCAGGCTTCAAATACTCTCCAGATCCTTATATATGTTAGTGATGTGGAGAACTTGCGTGCTTGGAGGAGTGTATCTATTACCGGCCCCGGGTATCCCCTTTTCTTCAGTCTAGCCCTCTCAATGGCCAGACCAGTAAGAGAGAATTGAGCTGGATCCTCGTGGAGGATGGGACCTTGCCACAGCAGGTCCCTGTGAGGGGGCAGGGGTAGAGGATCCCCTGCCAGCAGTCTTCTCATGTCTGCGTACCAGGGTCTTCTTGGCCAGTCCGGGGCCACCAGAAGAACTAGGCCTCTGTGCCGCTGAATCTTGTGTATAATGGCACCCAGCAGGGGCCATGGGGGAAAGGCATATAACAGGATCCCCTGAGGCCATGGCTGTACCAGGGCGTCGATCCCCTGGGATAGAGGATCTCGCCTGCGACTGAAATATCTGGGTACGTGAGCATTGGACCTGTCCGCTAGTAGGTCCATGCCCGGCGTCCCCCACTGATCCATGATCATCTGGAAGGCCATGGACGACAGCTACCATTCCCCCAGGTTTAGGCTTTCTCTGCTGAGGAAGTCTGCCGTGGTGTTGTCCTTCCCGGCGATGTGGACAGCGGAAATGTCCTGGAGATGTGCTTCCGCCCAAGCCATCAGGGGGGCTATTTCTAGGGATACCTGTCGGCTTCTGGTTCTGCCCTGTCGGTTAATGTATGCCACCATGGTGGCATTGTCAGACATCACTGACTGCTCTGTTGCGAAGTCTGTGGGCAAATCGCAGGCATGCTAACCTGACTGCCCGTGCCTCTAGTCGGTTGATGTTCCACCCCGACTCTTCCCTGATCCACCGCCCTTGGGTGGTTAGTTCTTCGCAGTGTGCTCCCCAGCCGCTCAGGCTGGCATCTGTAGTGCGCAGGGTCCAGGTTGGGGAGGACATTTTTGACCCCCGGCTCATGTGGTTGGACTGTAGCCACCACCGTAACTGATGCCGTACTCTGGCCGGTAGAGGTAGATGCACGGTGTAGTTCTGTACTCGTGGGCTCCACCGAGATAGGAGGGCGCGTTGTAACTGTCTCATATGAGCCCGTGCCCATGGTACCACTTCCAGAATGGAGGCCATTAGGCCGAGGACCTGTAGGTAATCCCAAGCTGTGGGCCGGGTGGCACTCAGCAAAGTCTGTAAACGATTCCGGAGTTTTGATTTCCTCTTGGAGGTCAGGCTGGGTCTCCCTGGGTGTCGAATCAGACTCCTAGGTCTTCCAGTGACTGCGAAGGCTGTAGGGAACTCTTGTTTGTGTTGACTACCCATCCTAGGCTTTCCAGAAGAGATATAACTCTGTTGGTTGCCCGGTGGCTCTCCTCCGGTGACTTTGCCCTGATCAGCCAATCATCTAGGTAGGGATGGACGAGAATTCCTTCCTTCCGGAGTGACGCCGCCACCACTACTATTACCTTGGTAAAGGTCCGCGGCGCGGTGGCTAACCCGAAGGGTAGAGCCCGGAACTGAAAGTGCTGACCCAGGACTTTGAAGCGTAAGTAGCGCTAGTGATCCCGATGGATTGGGATATGCAAGTAAGCTTCTGACAGATCCAGGGATGTGAGACACTCCCCTGGCTGTATTGCACTTCGGACTAACCGCAGAGTTTCCATGCGAAATCCTGGAACCCTTAAGTGCCGGTTGACTGACTTGAGGTCCAGGACGGGTCTGAAGGTGCCCCCCTTCTTGGGTACGATGAAATAAATGGAGTAATGCCCAGAATTTATCTCCCATGCAGGCACTGGGATTATGGCTTTTAGGGACAAGAGCCTCCCCAAGGTAGCTTCCAGCGCCGCCCTCTTGAGGGGCGGACAAGGAGATTCCACAAACTTGTCCGGAGGGAGATGAAGGAAGTCCAGGTAATAACCTTCCCGGACAATGGCGAGGACCCACTGGTCCGAAGTAATCTCGACCCACCTGCAGTAGAATAGGGTTAGCCTGCCCCCTATGGCTTCTCCCCCCAGATGGGTCGGCTGATTCTCATTGTGGGGTGCGGCTGGGACCCAAACCCGAGTCGGTTCCCCTCTTGTTGTGCCTGGTCCGAAAGGACTGGTTCCTGGTCTGAGAACGAGGTGCTTGGTAGCGAGTCCTGTAAGGGTTGAAGCGTTGAGAGCTTCTACCTCTGGATGGCCTAGGAAAAGGGTGCTGGTTCCTCCTTGACTTGTCTTCTGGTAGACGGGGTAATGGAGATGCGCCCCATTTATTATCCAGTTTCTCGAGGTCGCTGCCGAACAGGAGGGATCCCTTAAAGGGCATTCTTGTAAGGCGCCTCTTGGAGGAGGAGTCGGCCGACCAATTTCGTAGCCAGAGCTGTCTCCTGGCTGCCACTGAGGATGACACTCCCTTGGCTGCCGTACGGACGAGGTCGGAGGCAGCATCAGTGAGGAACGAGAGGGCTGATTCCACTTCTCCTGGGGTGTTGTTCCTGGCTTGTGATAAACAGGAACGCGTCACCACGGTGCAGCAGGTCGCAATTCGTAGGGACATGGCTGCCACCTCAAAGGCTTGTTTCAGAATGGCGTCCATGCGCCGGTCATGTGCATCCTTGAGGGCCGCCCCTCCCTCCACCGGAATGGTAGTGCGCTTCACAATTGCGCAAACTATGGCGTCTAACTTGGGGCACGCCAGCAGCTCCTTGGTTGCTGGGTCCAGGGGGTACATGCTAGACAAGGCCCGACCCCCTTTGAATGAGGCCTCCGGTGCATTCCACTCCAGATCGATTAGCTGCTGTGCTGCTTGTAGGAGGAGAAAATGGTGAGCCGTTTGACGCAGGCCCTCTAGCAGGGGGTTCATTCCAGGTTCCCCTGGGGTGCCTTGGCCCGGGATAGCCAGCTCAGACAGGCATTGAGAGACCAGGTCTGGGAGATCCTCTTTAAGAAAGAAGCGCCTCATGGTTCGATATGGCTCTATCCCAGAGGGAAGTTCTCCCTCCTCGGGGAGCTCGCCTTCTTCCTCAGAGCAATCTGAATCCCCATAAGTGGGGCTTCCGGGTGGCGGGTGGCCGTGCCTAGGTCTTGAAGGTCCGGGGGCAGGGTCATCCGGTACTTACGGGTCCGTTCGGGGATCAGACTGCATCTTGACAAAGGCGTGAATCCCCTTGAATAATTCCACCCAGGAGAGCGAAGCAGGTTCTAGCCTTAGGGGCACCAGGTCTCTAGGGTTCCCTGGCTGCTCACCGCGGCCTGCTAGGTCCGGGGTGTTCCCTGAGGAACTAGCAATTACGCTGGGCTGGGACCGGCCCTGGCCTGGAACTCCCAGGGCCTCCTCACATTGGGCACATAGGGAATCTGCTTCCTCACTCTGTGTGGCTCTGAGGTGGCATGCTGAGCAGAGGCCTAGAGCTCTTATGCCTGATTCTGGAGGTGCCGGCTCTGCGGGCGCATGGGCTCTCATACGCTCCATCGCGTCTTATCTCCTAGCCGAAAAGTATGCGCCTTTTAATATGCGCGAAAAGATGTGCGCCTATCAGCGTGCGCCTATGTCAATGTGCGCCTATCCAATATGCGCCCAATTATTTTCGCCTTAGTCTGGCCTGAGCGCTAGAGCGAGGCGGCGAACCAGGGCAGATGGCGACGGCGAGCAGGCAGGCAAAATGGCGACCTCCTTGGCAGGCTTCCACCTAGGCAGACCCCGCTAATCCTCGCTTCTCGGAGACCAGTAAAGTAAAGATGTATGCCTTACCTGATCTTCGGTGCTTCCCGGCTGCGACCCGGGCGGTCTCCGGCTGCGGGGGGAGAGGATGATTACAGTCACTGCCGCGCTCGAGGAAGTGCACCCGCTGCCTCTAGGCCGCGCCCGAACTCGTCTCGCTCAGGGGCCAAGTCCTCACCGCGAACGGATCGGGACCGAGGCTGCTTCTATGCCGCACCCGAGCCCTTCTCACTCGGGGGCTAGGTCCCTGCCATGATCCGGCCACCGGACAGAGGCTCATACCTCCGAGGGACCATGGAAATCACCTCGGGAAACTCAACTGGGGGAGGGACCCGAGGGTATCACTGCAGGAGTGTGGGGCTCGTCTTCAGGTAGGATTCTTCTTTTTTTTTTTTTTGGAGACGGAAATTACTGAGCTGCTGCACTTCCTGCAGGGGTATATGTACCACGTGCAGACGTCAGATCCATCTCCAATTGCTAGCTCGAGCACACTATACCCATTTGTTCTGAGTCCATCTGCTACACACTAGGAAATCGGGGGTTTTTTCCTAGTACACGAGGATGGCTCACTGTTGATCATTTTTCAATTTTCTCAGGTTTTAAAATGGGTAGTGGAGGGATTAGGTTGGGAGACAGGGCTATACTCGCCGCATTCGTTCTGCATCGGATCGGCAACCACTGCGGCGGAGTTAGGGTGGTCTGTTTGGCGGATTCAAGCAATTGGACGCTGGAAATCTGCGGCCTTTAGGTTGTATGTTCGGAAGTGACAAATTGGCGGTCGGTTGGGGAAGGACACTTTCTGCCTTGGCTAATCAGTTCTTTGCTTTGCAGAAACGGAAGGGATTCCATCCACTCGGGAATGTGCCTGGGTCGTGGGCCATTCTTTCGTTCCTCGGGCACAGCGTAGGGCAGCAAAGAGGCCTTGTGGAGAAAATTTGAATACCCAGACAGTGGACAGTGCGCATTGGTTCCGCAAAGGGGGCATGCGTTGGGGGGAGTTGCTCTCTTTCCTGCAAGGGTGGGTTAAAATTTGGGGTGTTCCACGGCTAATGATTATTCATTTATGTGTGAGGGATCTATTAGATAAGTTTATATGTCCTTCTGTTTTTTGCTGTTTTTATTTTACCATTGTTGCTTATTGATTATGTTTATTGTAAATCACCTAGAATTGTAGATAGGTGATAAATAAATAAGTTAGACCACATCATGTAAAGTCAGTGTTTCTACCCATCCATGGCAATATGGATTTTACCACAGGCACCCAATCCAAGATTTAAGATTTGGGCCTCTAAGAGTTTACAACAGATTGCTCAAGCAGTTAACGATAGGGTGAGATATACTAGTTCCAGTATCTTTGCTGTAAAGCTGAATCTTGAACTAAAAGATTTTTTTGTCTATCTACAGTTGAAACTTTATGTAGCAACTTTGGACAGGGATAATCTTTTGGACAAATTTAGAATTAAATTAGAGGAATTTTTTTTAAGATGGGAGAATTTGAATAAGCATCTATTTCTTACTCCTGGGAAAATTCTGAGCTCAAAAATCTTAAATTCTGAAAAATTCGGTATACTTTATATTAATAGAAATAAAATATACATCACAATCTGAGTAATTATTGTAAAATGTAAAGAAATATTACTCAGAGTTTTAAATATTTTGAGCAGAATTCCCCTAGAATTACACTGTAAGAATGTCTCTTCCACCTTCTCGCCCTACTCTTCTGGCCAAACTTTCTTCACACACACCCTTCCCCAGGCTCCCTCTCGCTGGCACACATACCCTCATAGAGGCCTCCCTCTAACACACAAACATCCTCTCTCACTCCACACACAATTACCCTTACACACACACATTTACTGTTTCTTTTACATAGCCTCAGCTGTCAACTTTTTGCTGCAGAGTGCAGCTATTTCTTTCTCCCTACAGGCCTAATCTTTGGATGAGAGTGGGATGGGCTCCACTTGCAGTCTGCTGCCAGGTTTCCTCCGTCCTTGGGCCATGAGTGGGCTGGGCTTCGCTTGTAACCCACTGGGCCTTGTTGCTCCTTGGCCGCGAGAGGGATGGGTTCCGCTTGCAGCCCACTAAGCCTTCCCCTGAATTCTGCATGGGAGGTGAATTCAGCACAAATTCTGCACTCCACAGAAGCACAGAACGCCCCCAGGAATAACATCTTGGATCTTTAAATCTCATTCAGGGTTAAAACATGTATACCAGCCTCGTTTTAAATGGAACAGTGAATTGGTAAATTAACACCACGGATGCTCAATTTCTTACTAGTTTTAAAAATATTCCAGATTTGGTTACTTGCATCACCTTGCAAGAAATCCAATATAAATTGCTGAACCATGCAGGTTAGGCATTTAAGGCCAATTTCATAGATTCAGATGTGTGTACGAAATGTAAAACAGATAGGGGAACTCTGGGACATTTATTCTGGTCTTGTGTTGTGATTGAAAATTCTGAGAAAGATGAAAAGATATCTGGAATATGTGGTGAGCCAAAAGATTAATTTTATGCGTCAGGAAGTGCTTTTTGATGTTTGTACTACATTCGACATTAGGAGCCAGAATTTGAATTCCTCCTACCCCCCCCCCCCAAACAAAAGCCTGGTTGGTGGGGTAAAATACTTTTAGCTTGGAGAGACCAAGAGCTGCCTTCTTACTGGTTATGAAGCCCTTCATAATTTAATGCAGATGGAAAAGGTAGAGTCATTTGATCTCCAAAGCATAAAACGTTTTTGCTGTTTGGTATGACTATTTACATTTGCTGTCTCCTAGCGTGAGAAGTGACAATTAATTGTAATTTAGGTGTCCAGAGGCAATTCTTTTGTTCCTCTATAATTAATCAAACACATAGGATGATGTTTTCAATAATTTTAGATAGGATGATCTATGCCATTAGAATTAGGGGTGAGGGTTGGTGATTTTGAGGGAACAGAGGGTAAATATTTGGGAGATTTATCTTTCACATAATGTTACTCAATGGATAAAATAAGAAAATATATATGTAAATATGTATGTATGTGTCTCTATATCTATATATATAAGAACATGCCATACTGGGTCAGACCAAGGGTCCATCAAGCCCAGCATCCTGTTTCCAACAGTGGCCAATCCAGGCTATAAGAACCTGGCAAGTACCCAACACTTTAAGGACTCCTAACATTCACTTCCTCGACATGTTTGTTTTCAACTGCTTTGCTTTTTGGTTCAGTCTGTGTGCATGGCTGTAGGCTCAGATTCAATTATGCACATCCCTTCACCAAGGGCATTCTTGTGTCTTTGGTGTTCTTTGCGCATTGTGAGGTGCAGTCAGATGTCTGATAGTTAAGAACAATTGCGGCTTCTTCTCTTTGCGATTCACAGTCCCATGTGAAGATGCCATGATACAAAGGAGAAATGGTGCTGAGAGCCCACTGAAGGACAAAAACTAGTTAATGCCAAACCATTTGGGTACAAGATTTTGAGAGCAGGGAGATAAGAGTGTTCTTTCTGATAGTTGAAACAGCTACACCTTTGACATAGTAAGTGCCGCCCTGAATGGGAAATACGCGCCAGAAGCCTAGCTTCAAGTTTTCAACAGTCCGTGAAACACTTTGAAGAGGGTCAGCCTGCGTGTTGAGCCCCATCAACTTTTCAGCTCAATTTTATAGGGCAAATTGTGAAAGCAGATAGAGACAGTTGCTGATCTTGGCAGGCCTGTTAACAGAACAATGAAAAAAGAAAAGCTAACAAGAATGCTAATCGGGAGAGAGAAAAAAATAAGACACATTGATTTGAAAATGGGAGAGTTCAACAAGCTCAGGAGAGAGGAATGCAGTAAAAAGCAACTACAGAAGAAATTAATGTTCACCACAGACAATGACATGTTGCAGGGCTATGAAAGCACGGGATCTACCACACATTCCAACAAATTTCCTGGAAAGCATATTCCTATCAGTACCATCAGGATGACACCATCAGGCAGTCATACCAAGGTGATCTGTCTTTGGAGACAAGAATGTTCATACAGAATGGGGAGGGGGAGAGGAGACACCGATGAGTCATGCTAGAATTTGGAATCTTTGCTGTCTTTGCAAAAGAGCAAATAAGATTACAAACAGATAGCCAGATTAATACTAAACACATACCCTCCCTCAGCTTGTTTTGAAGCAAATATTTAATCAAAGTGTGAATGTGTGCATTATTTTCTTTGCCCATTGCAAGACTGTTCATGTGACAGAAAAAATTATTTAAACATGCTTAGAACAGATACAAAGGGCAGTGATAAGAACATACATTGGATGTTCAGAAACGTATATTCTCGTCAACTAGAACCGCAGGCAACCGGAGAGCGCATGCAACAAAATACCCTGCAGGTAACCAAGCTTGTATAGTTGAGAGATGGAAAACATTCCTATCTAAAAGTAGGGTATGCAGGAACAACTGGACAGTCCAATTGGTTCTTAACTGCTAAATCTACTAGGTTATTTAATAATTAAAAAAAAGATTAAACTGGTATACTAGATTTGTTACCCAAGTTTTGGTTCAATGTATCCTCACTGTAGGTAAAATGAGCCTTGAAAGATTTTCAGTACTGATGTGCAAATATCCATTTTGTTTTCTAAATTTCTGACCTTAGCACTGCTACATGTCAGTTTTTGAACCCAGAAATAAAAAAATTAGTCAGGAATGATCTTTAATTTAAAAAACAAAATGGAAGAATGTCATTCACAGTTATTGGATGAAGATGTTGTGAACTGTGTGGGTATGTTGAATGCAAACACTGTTTGAAATTTTGATTTATGAAGCAGCACAGGTCACTTTAGTTCCACAGCCATTCTACTGTCCCTTATGGGCTTGCTTCACTCACTTTTTTTGTTCTCTTATCAGGAAAATGCTAAATAAATTGATTTATATGCAGCTAATTCCACAGATACCCATCTTAAGAGAAGAAACCAAAAAAAAATCCACACCACCACCTTGTGGAATACAGGAGGAAGGGCCGCAAAAGATACATCCTCCACTCTACTTACAAGTAAAGATTCACACACACACACATTCATCCGATTCAGTCACATCCTAAAGACAGGGACTAAACTAAGTTTAATTCAGAGGAAGGAACTACACCAGATGAAAGTGCTACCATAAACACAAAATGGTGTTCATCTCAAATAGGCACCTTAAAAACTGAATTGTGAAAATGAATGTGGTCTGTTACACTTACATTTTTAACTACTAAATTTTACATGCACACACACACACGCATGCTAATTCCCCCCCCCCCCTTCCTTAAAGAGACTCTTGACCCAGTAATTTTTTTTTTTACATGCACACACACACACACGCATGCTAATTCCCCCCCCCCCCCTTCCTTGTAAGAGACTCTTAACATTTCCATATTCTGTAACTTTCAGGTATGTTATTCCTGAGATGCCATTTTAGCATCTTGATTGCTTCAACTCATTTGGTAAAGAACAAAAATAAGCTTACTTGAGTGACATGCCATGATCCCCCAGCTGGTAGTAGATTGTGCTAACTTTATAGAAGGCTTCAGTGTTATCATTCTTTAGCTTAGAAGCAGCTTTTAGGTCATTAATAGCTTTCCCAAGCTCTCCTTCTTTAATAAAGCATTCTGCCCGAAGTTCTCGAAGGTCTGCATCCCAAACACAAACCTGGAACAAACACCAAAAGATTGCTAAAACCTCACAAGGCAACTTAGATTTTCTTCAAGTATCTTTTTCAGAGATTATAGTGTACATAATTACAAATTCAGGGACACAACACTTAAAATGTGTATACCTGAACTCCTTTTTGGAGGCTTTCCTATTGGGAATATAAAGCTATAAATACATTTAGCTCTCACCACCTAAAATTAAAAAACAAAAAACCCCCAAAAAACCCCTCATTTAAAAATAAAGGTTATTTAGAAATGATTCCTACAAAATAAAAATTTATATGCTTGTTTTTCCAAAAATATAGTCTTCCCTGGTCTATGGCCAAAACAGCAAACTCAGATTTACAATGTGAAGCATCAATACTGCTTATTTTCATAAAGAATCTCTCACTTTTTTTTTTTTACATTAAAGAGAAATAATCTGGAAAAACACTTACTTTAGATTTACATTGTTGAGGGGATTAAACGTATTTGCACCCAAGAGCACTTCCGAACAGTCTTACAAGCACTTATATTCTCCAGCACAGACTACTGCAATACTCTATTTCTGGGACTACCATACTCAACAATAAGACCTCTTCAGATATTACAAAACTCGGCTGCCAGAATACTGACTGGTAAAAACAAAAGGGAACACATCACTCAAACACTGGCCGAATTACACTGGCTGCCAATAGAACAAAGAGTGCAATATAAAACACTATGCACAATTCACAAACTGATTAACGAAGAAAAAGCAGACTGGTTAAACACAGCACTACGCTTACATATCCCACAAAGAAATCTTAGATCAGCCAACAGAGCTGTACTAACCATCCCCTCAGTCAAGACAGCAAAACTTACCCAAGTTAGAGAACGAGCCCTTTCCTTGGCCAGACCAGCAGTATGGAACTCATTGCCACTCGAAACAAGATTACAAAGTGATTTAAAAAGCTTTAAAAAAAGTTTAAAAACATGGCTTTTCAAAAAAGCATTCTACAATATGAATGGGGAAGAAGAAGTTTAAAGGATTACGCGAATGAACAGCTACACAAAGCTACAGTCACCCTATTAGCATAATTGTATATCCATCATCATTATAGAATAATTTAAGAAACACGCAGTTTAAAGTTCAATTATTGTATGATTTCCTATTAATCATATAAAAGACAAGATCCAGATCTCACACTATATACCTTAGATTATGAAAATTGTTACCGTTAAATGTTTTGGCACTTTGTTAGTAAGAATTTAATCAAATATATATATGCGTGCCACCCTGTAAACCGTTGTGATGGTGCAATACTAAACGACGGTATAGAAAAAAATTTAAATAAATAAATAAAAATAAAGAAATGTGAAATTTTAAACTGATCTAAAGTTTATATTTGCTACAAAACACACAAACCTGCAGTAAGTAGAAGGTAGAGGGGAACAGCAAGAACAAAAAGATGTTGGCAGAAAAGGACCACTTGAGTCTGCTCATTTATTGCCATCTATTATGCTTCATGGATCTTATTTAACCTGTCTTCTCTCTCCCTCCAGCACTATAATCTCTCTCTCTCCCCTATGCATACATGAATTCTATCAACCTATAATCAGAGTTCCCTCTAAGCTGAGCGTGTGAGCGATTACTCATACATTTCGGAGCATCACAGGTTTTACACAGTTGCTCACATACATTTTTCTTCGTGCTATATACAGAAATGCAACACTAATACTGGTGCTCAAAAATTGTTGCTCACATGAAAAAGTTTGCATATATCTAGGTCACTCCTTGGAGGGAGCATTGCCTATAACCTCTGCTGGAAAATCGGTACCGGTTGTCCATTACCTGCTGAATGAATATTTTCTTATTGATTTTCAGCTTTTCATTCTATGGAGATGAATACTATCTTCTAGTAATTTACAGAAATATGCTAAACATTTAAAATGTTTGTATCTCCCATTTTCTCTTTGCTTCCAAAGGTACATCTTATATCCTTCAGTTTCTATGTATGGCTTACAGTGCAGGCCATAAGTGTTGGCAAGTTGAATGTAAAACATTGATAAGACAGTCTAAGAGAGAATTTGAAAAGAAGCTGGCCGTAGAGGCAACAATTCACAGTAAAACCTTTTTACAATATATCTGAGGCAGAAGCCTGAGAGGGAGTCAGCTGAACCATTGGATGATCAAGGGGTTAAAGGGGCACTTGGAGAAGATAAGGCCATCATGGAAAGATTAAATGATTTCTTTGCTTTGGTGTTTACTGAAGAGGATGTTGGAGATACCCGTTCCGGAGAAGGTTTTCATGGGTAATCATTCAGATGGACTGAAACAAATCACGGTGAACCTAGAAGATGTGGTAGGCCTGACTGACAAATTGACTAGTAGTATACACCCCAGGGTTCTGAAGGAACTCAAAAATGAAATTTCAGATCTATTAGTAAAAATGTGTAACCTCCTGAAGACTGGAGGGTGGCTAATTTAACCCCAATACTTAAAAAGGGCTCCAGTGGCGATCTGGGAAGCTACAGACCAGTTAGCCTGTCTTCAGTGCCAGAGAAAATAGTGGAAAGTGTTCTAAATATCAAAATCACAGAACATATAGAAAGACATGGTTTAATGGAACAAAGTCAGCATGGCTTTACCCAAGGCAAGAGTTTCCTCACAAATCTGCTTCACTTTTTTGAAGGAGTTAATAAACATGTGGATAAAGATGAACCAGTAGGTGTAGTGTACTTGGATTTTCAGAAAGCGTTTGACAAAGTTCTTCATGAGAGGCTTCTAGGAAAAGTAAAAAGTCATGAGATAGGTGGCGATGCCCTTTCGTGGATTACAAACTGGCTAAAAGACAGGAAACGGAGAGTAGGTTTAAATGGACAATTTTTTCAGTGGAGGGGAGTGAGCAGGGGAGTGCCTCAGGGATCTGCACTGGGACCCGTGCTTTTCAATATATTTATAAATGATCTGGAAAGGAATACGATGAGTGAGGTAATCAAATTTGCAGATTATACAAAATTATTCAGAGTAGTTAAATCACAAGTGGATTGTGATAAGTTGCAGGAAGACCTTGTAAGACTGGAAAATTGGGCATCCAAATGGCAGATGAAATTTAATATGGATAAGTGCAAGGTGACGCATATAGGGAAAAATAACCCATGCTATAGTTATGCAATGTTAAGTTCCATAGTAGGAGCTACCACCCAGGAAAGATCTAGTTGTCATAGTGGATAACAAATTGAGATCTCAAAAAAAAGCAAACAGAATGTTGGGAATTAGAAAGGGAATTGTGAATAAAACGGAAAATGTCATAATGCCTCTATTGCTCCATGGTGAGACCGCACCTTGAATACTGTGTACAATTCTGGTCGCCGCATCTCTAAAAAGATATAGTTGCGATGGAGAAGGTACAGAGAAGAGCGACCAAAATGATAAAGGGAATGGAACAGCACCCCTATGAGGAAAGACTAAAGAGGTTAGCTTGGAGAAGAGACTGCTCAGGGGGATTAGATAAAGGTGTTTAAAATCATGAGAGGTCTAGCACAGGTAAATGTGAATTGGTTATTTACTCTTTCAGATAATAGAAGGACTAGGGGGCACTCCATGAAGTTAGCATGTGGCACATTTAAAACTAATCAGAGAAAGTTCTTTCACTCAATGCACAATTAAACTCTGGAATTTGTTGCAGGGGTTGTGGTTAGTGCAGTTAGTGTAGCTAGGTTTAAAAAAGGACTGGATAAGTTCTTGCAGGAGAAGTAGCATGGGATAGACAGTTTTTGATACTTGCCAGGTTCTTATGGCCTGGATTGGCCACTGTTGGAAACAGGATGCTGGGCTTGATGGACCCTTGGTCTGACCCATTATGGCATGTTCTCTACCCCATTTTGATTGCCTGTCTCCGAGATGCCTCTCCTTGTCGTTTTACAAATATGGTCTCCAAAACCGAACAGAGTACTCAAGGAGGGATCTTGCCAGAAACTGTAGAGAAGAAATATTACTTCCTTTGCTCTACTAGTGACACTTCCCATTATGTATCCACCTATTAGCTTCCCCAATTGCTATGAAGTCAGATATGACTAAAGTCTCCCTTCCTTGTATAATGACAATTAGTTGTTCACCTTCAAATAAGGCATTTGGCCCCCTTAGATTTCCGCATCTGAAATGCATGATTTTGCATCTTGATCATTTCCCAATTTGACATCTTTTTTTTATCCCTTCAGGCATGTCTGTGTTGTAAATTTTAATATTAGTAGCAAACAGATACAAGAGACACTGAAGAAAACCAGGCCTGGTACTGACGACTCTCTTTTCACAATAGATCTCAATTACTACCATTTGGTCCTGTTGCTCAATCAGCTTCTCATCCACTTTATAAATTGTTCTTCCAGTTCCCAGAATAGCTTTCTCCTTACTAGTTTATGTGGGACAGTGTCACAGACTTTACTGAAAATCAAATAGGCTATAAATACTGTACCCCCATATCTACTACTATGGTCACTTGAAAGAAATCAAACTCATTTGAAATATAGAAATGTGATGGCAGAAAGTCCATAAGGCCTATCTAGTCTATCCATTCGCACCAACTACTCAGTGCTTCAGTTCCCTTATAGATCCTCTGTGCTTATCCCATGATTTTCTGAAGTCAGATACTGTCCTTATCTCTACCACCTCCACTGGAAGTCTGTCCAATACATCCACCACTCTCTCTGTAAAGAAATATTTCTTTAGGTGAGTCCTGAGTCTATCCCCTTTCACCCTCATCTTATGACCCCCTCATTCCAGAGCCTCCCTTCTAAACATAGAAATGAAGGCAGAAAAGGACATAATGGGGAAAAAAAATTTAACAAAAAACACAGGAAAGCTGAGCGAGGTTCACAACCAACACACCCTAATACCGAACAAGCTAATTGTGCCTTTAGGTGTGCGACTCTGGTCAATCTGTTTTTCTAGTTTTACTGGATTTATCTAGTGCATTTGACTTGGTAGAATATCATATTGTATTAGAGAGATGTCTGAAAGTGGGTCTTAAAAAGGTGGAGTTTGTTTATAAGATTGCTTCCTTTCCGCAGAATCATTCATATTTGGTACAAGTAGATCATTTTTCTTCTCCTATTTGGATAAAGGCTGGAGTCCCTCAAAGTTATATCATTTCACCTTTATTATTTAAAAGCAAGTTTGCTTACCATAAACAGTGTTTTCCGTAGATAGTAGTTTGAATTGGCCATGCTCTCAGGGTGAAGTCCTCTGGGAGGCATGGGGCAGTGGGAATACAGAGCTTTGCTCTGTGCGCATGCACAGTTGTTCCCGCATGATTACCTCTTCTCCTCAGTTGATAAGATGACTAGTAAAGTGCAAGATATAAAGAAAGGCTGTACAGGGAGAAGGGCGGGGTCGCATGGCTAATTCATCCTGCTATCTATGGAAAACACTCTTTACGGTAAGCAAACTTGCTCTTTTCTCCTGTTGATAAGCAGACTAGATTAGCCATGCTCTCTGGAAGTTCCCAGCTTAGGTTTGCTTTCATGCACACACAGTCACCAGATCGTTAAAGAACGACAGAGTAGTGATTATTCATTATTTGCTGTGTGTGCAACTTGAAGTTCTGTACAGCCTTGAGCTCCAGCGATATGTAACACTGCTGATCCTACTAAGATATCTGAAGTTGATTGTTGGTTGAGAGAGTAGTGAGACATGAAGGTAAGGACAGACGATCATGTACATACCTTGCAAATGTCCAAAGGTATATTGTACAGATGTGCGATAGAAGCTGCAGTGGCTTATTGTTGAGTTTTAACTGAGGTTGTCAGCCGGTCAGAATGCACTGAGTAGCAGAACTGAAAGCACTGAGTTATCTAATTAGCTAAAGTCCTCTTTGCTACTGGCAAACCTGGTGCATTTGGATAAGAAAATTATTCCTTACCTGCTAATTTTCGTTCCTGTAGTACCATGGATCAGTCCAGACGGTGGGTTATGTCCCCCGTCCAGCAGATGGAGTCAGAACAAAGTTTGAGGGCGTCACCATAAAGACCAGTGCAGCCTCTGCTGGAGCTCAGTATAACGAATAGCAAAGCTCAAATAGATCAAGCAACATTTTGGATCAAAAACTGTAACCATGAAGGAAAACAGACAACGAATAGAACTGGAAACGGCCAATGAGGCCACAAAACAACCAACTTGTGAGGAGCTGTGAACAGCAATAAGTAAAAGGCAAAGAAATTGAAAAGACAGAATGACAGCTACACGTAAGCACCCGAGCAGGAACCGAAAGACCCAGAGCGGTGGGAGTCTGGACTGATCCATGGTACTACAGGAACGAAAATTAGCAGGTAAGTAATAATTTTCTTTTCCCTGTACGTACCAGGATCAGTCCAGACGGTGGGATGTACCCAAGCTTCCCTAATCCAGGTGGGATCCTGAGAGACCTGCTCGGAGTACCTGATCGCCAAAGTGACCCGTGGTCTGCGGCGCTAGGTGTAGCCGATAATGTCTGGAAAAAGTGTGCAACGATTTCCAAGTCGCCGCACGGCAAATTTCCTGAGAAGAGACGGTGCGGATTTCCGCCCAGGACGCCGCCTGAGCGCGCATAGAGTGAGCTGCAATGCCGAGAGGCGGGTTCCGGGCCGCCCCAATGTAAGCTGATGAAATGGCGTCTTTTATCCAGCGCGCAATGGTCGTCTTCAATGCCGGAGATCCCCTTTTCGGACCTGACCAGAGAACAAACAAGTGATCGGATACCCGGAAGTCATTGGTAACCTCCAGGTAGTGGAGCAGAACACGCTTGACATCCAAATGACGAAGAGACCTTGATTCCTCTGGAGCGAACGCTGGGAGTTCCACCGTCTGATTCAAATGGAAGGACGAGACCACCTTCGGGAGGAAGGAAGGCACCGTACGAAGTGAGACTCCCGAGTCGGAGAAACGAAGATACGGGTCCCTGCAAGACAAGGCTTGTAGCTCCGATATGCGACGAGCAGAACAGATGGCTACGAGAAAAACCGTCTTGAGGGTCAGGTCCTTAATAGTGGACCCGCGAAGTGGTTCAAACGGTGAGCCCGACAGAGTCCGCAGCACCAAGTTGAGGCTCCAGGAAGGGAAAGGGTCCCTGACTGGGGGCCATAGGTGTTTAGCGCCCTTCAGAAAACGTGCGATATCCGGCTGGAGAGAAAGAGAGCAGTCCTTCTGCACCAAGACGTTCAGCGCTGCCACCTGGACACGGAGCGAATTATAGGAGAGACCCTTATCCAGGCCATCCTGTAGGAATTGAAGAATCATCGGGATCGACGCCCCCATGGGTCGGGTCCCTCGTTCGGAACACCAAGCTTCGAAGACCTTCTAGACTTGAACATAGGCCACAGAGATGGAAGGCTTACGGGACCACAGCATAGTTAAGATTACTGTCTCCGGATAGCCTCTGTGGCAGAGGCGGCGCCGTTCAAAAGCCAAGCCGCAAGACAGAAGAGTTCTGCCTGCTCGAAAAATACCGGTCCCTGGTGTAGAAGATGCGGAAGGTGAGCCAGACGAAGCGGGCCGTCCACAGTCATCTGAAGCAGATCTGCGAACCAAGGACGACGGGGCCACTCCGGGGCGACGAGAATTACGGGCCCCCGATGATGTTCTAGTCTGCGGAGAACCTTTCCTACCAGAGGCCAAGGAGGAAAAACATAGATCAGTTGATCTGAAGGCCATGGAAGGGCTAGGGCATCCACGCCCTCCGCGCCACGTTCCCTCCTGCGACTGAAAAAGCACGGAGCCTTCGCGTTGAGGAAAGTTGCCATCAGGTCCAGGTGCGGAGTCCCCCAACGGCAGACGATAAGATGCATTGCCTCGGAGAGAGCCCATTCTCCGGGGTCCAGCTGTTGTCGACTCAGGTAGTCTGCCTGAATGTTGTCTACTCCGGCGATGTGAGATGCCGCGATCCGGACGAGATGGCACTCCGCCCATTCCATCAGGGGTGTTGACTCGAGGGAGACATGTTTGCTCCTTGTCCCCCCTTGCCGATTGATGTATGCCACGGTGGTGGTGTTGTCCGAGAGAATCCTCACCTCCCTGTGTCGAACCAGGGGGAGAAAACGCTGAAGAGCTAGGCGTACTGCCCTTGTTTCCAGGCGATTGATGGACGCCTACGGAGGCGAAGTGGTCCAAGCCCCCTGCGTGGTGCTTCGTTCGCAGACGGCGCCCCATCCCACGAGGCTGGCATCGGTGGTCACCACCACCCAATTGGGGACCATGAGGGAGACTCCGCGAGCCAGATGCGAGGGTACCAGCCACCAATCCAGACTTTCCCTGGCAGATGGTGGGAGAGGCAGAATCACCTGATACTCCTGCGAGACTGGCTTCCAGCAGGAGAGAAGAGATGCCTGCAACGGTCGCAGGTGTGCAAATGCCCAGGGTACCATGTCGATGGTGGAGGCCATCACTCCCAGGAGCTGCAGATAATTCCAGGCGGTGGGTTCCGACAAGGCAGAAAACAGACGCACGTGCTCCCTCAACGATTGGGCCTTGTCCGGGCGAAGAAACACCATGCCTAGCCTGGTATTGAAGCTTGCTCCCAAGAAGTCCAAGTGTTGCGAGGGCACGAGGGAACTCTTGGCGAGGTTCACCACCCAGCCTAGTGAACGGAGGACTTGCACGACCCTGGCCACTGAGGTTTGACCGTGTGTGAAGGACTTCGCACGAATCAGCCAGTCGTCCAGATAGGGATGCACTAAAACACCCTCCTTGCGAAGGGCCGCCACTACCATCACCATGATCTTTGTGAAGGTCCGAGGGGCGGTCGCCAAGCCAAAGGGTAGAGCCTTGAATTGGAAGTGCTGTCCGAGGATCTTGAAGCGGAGATACCGCCGGTGAGCCGGAAGGATGGGGATGTGTAAGTACGCTTCCGACAGGTCCAGGGAGGCAAGGAACTCTCCCTTGTGTACTGCGGCAATCATGGACCGAAGAGTTTCCATGCGGAACCGGCTGACCCTCAGGGATTTGTTTACCTCCTTCAGATCTAGAAAGGGCCGAAAGGAACCGTCCTTTTTGGGAACGACAAAGTAGATGGAATAATGGCCCAAGCCCACCTCGCCGAAGGGGACGGGAACTATGGCCCCCATTTCCTGCAGCCGGTCTAGCGTTTGTTGGACCGCCATCCTCTTGAGATCCGAACCGCAGGGGGAAAAAATGAACCTGTCCCTCGGCGGGCGGACAAACTCCAAAGCGTAACCATCCCTTATGGTTTCCACCACCCACTGGTCTGTGGAGATATCTGCCCACTCCTCGAAGAACTCCGTGAGGCATCCCCCGATGCGGGGAGGTGAGGAGTGGGGTCCTCTGGCATCATTGAGCTGACTTTGCGGGAAGGTTCCCCTGCCCGGAGCCGTCTCGTGCGGGCCTACGTCCGCGAAAGGAACGAGACCAGGGCTGGGACCTAGCCGGTTGCGTGCGGGAGCCAGGCTGTCGGTAAGATCTGTAGCGCCGCTGCGCCCTGGTTCTACCTGAGGGAAAAGACCGGAAGGAGCGCTGTCTATCTTCAGGAAGTCTATGTACCGAATTTTCCCCCAGCGACTTGATGATCTGATCCAGGTCCTCCCCAAAGAGAAACTTGCCCCGAAAAGGGAGGGAGCCAAGGCTAGACTTGGAGGATGCATCCGCCGCCCAGTTCCGTAGCCACAAGAGTCGTCGAGCAGCTACCACCGACACCATGGACCTCGCCATTACTCGGAAGAGATCATACAGAGCATCTGCCCCGTATGCTATGGCAGATTCCAGGCGGTCCGCCTGAACGGCCTCCTCGGGTGGCAAATCCTGAGAAGTGAGGAGTTGTTGAACCCAGAGTAAGCTAGCCCTCTGTGCATGAGAACTGCACATAATGGCCCGCATCCCTAGGGCGGAGACTTAAAAAACTCGCTTAAGGAAAGTTTCCAGCTTGCGATCCTGCGAATCCCACAGGGCCATCCCGCCCGTGACCGGGATGGTCGTCCTCTTGGTCACCGCCGACACCGCTGAGTCCACCTTGGGCACTTTGATGAGATCCAAGAAATCCTCCGGCAGCGGGTAGAGTTTTTCCATGGCACGGGTGACCTTCAAGGACGCCTCGGGCGTGTCCCACTCCCTGGTGAGGAGCTGAAGGAAAGACTCATGGATGGGGAAAGCTCTCGCTCTAGGTCGAAGGGTCCCCTTTCCGAGAGGACGTAGCGACGGCCGGAGCCACAGGAGCCAGGGGGTCCGGCGGAGGATCGAGGTCTAGCTCCTGAATGATATGGTGGATGAGCTCGTCCAGCTCTTCTTTTTTGAAAAATACGTAGGGCCCGAGGATCGTCCCCATCCGTCTGGCCATCCGGGTGTGCTTCCGGGGGGTCCGGGGAGTCTCCTCCTGCTGAAGAAGCCGCCCCCGTAGCACGTCGGGGTGGTATGGCGGAAGTTCCCGGGACAGAGCCATGCCTATCAGGCGAACAATTAGAAACACCATCAATTCTGGGAGCCTTGGGGGGAGGGGGGCCTTCCCGGGTCTCCCCTTCCCTGTAAATAAGACCTGTGCATCAGCAAGATAAATTCAGGGGAGAAGAACGAAGCGCTGACTGGAGTCCCTGGGGAGGGACCTTCCTGAGACCCCCGGTCCTGCAAATCCCCCTCCGAGGACAAATTCTGAAGAGAGCTATCCCGAGGCATTCTTCCCCCCTCTGGAAGCCCTGTCCGCCTCACGCTGCCCACCTAAGATGGCCGCCGTTCCCGCCAATGGCGGCGACGTGGCCGGCCCGCGCCACCCGGGCTGAAGAGGAGGGAGGTCCGCCAGCGTGTCGGAAGACTGCAAGGTGCCTTCCCCCTCGGGGAGGCACAGATCGCAGAGCCCCTCCCTCGTGAAACGAGTCCCCAGCTCGCCGCAGGCCTCGCACCTCGACGGCCGCGGCATGAGTAGCGCCGGGAAAGAAGCCTCGGGGGGGGGGGGGGCCTGAGCAATGGGCTGGTGCCGCGGGGGGGCCTGAGATGGCCTACACAACCCGCCGAAGGGGGTCCGGAGTCGCCGGGGGGATCCCTCCGTGCCGCAGCGCAGACACCCGCGGGCAAGGCCTGCGGGACCCACCGACGACACGAGGAGCGGCCGGCACCACCGGCATCCACGGGGCACCGAAAGAAGAAGAAGGAAAAAGAAACCTGTGGAGAGAAAACCACAAAAAAAACTTTCCACTTACCCCGAACGGAAGAGTAGAGAGGAACAGAAGCGAGAAGGCAGAGCAAAGAAACACGCCTCCTCAAAAATTGAAACACTTTTTTTTTTTTTTTTTTTTAACTTTAAAGATCCAAAATGGCTGAAGAAAAAGACAGGGACATATTGAAGAAAAAGAGAGAAATGAAAGAACAAATGCTAGGCCCTGTCACTCTGGGGGAGCTACTGGTTCCCCCGACCCTCATCTGCTGGAGTCAGAAAGATACTGAGCTCCAGCAGAGGCTGCACTGGTCTTTATGGTGACGCCCTCAAACTTTGTTCTGACTCCATCTGCTGGACGGGGGACATAACCCACCGTCTGGACTGATCCTGGTACGTACAGGGAATAAATGATACAAAGAGCTGGAATGTTCACATCTGAGTACTTTTTATGTAGTAGGCCAAGGCCCTCTTACAGTCTAAGGTGAGAAACAATCTTTCTCTGTCATTTTTTGCCACCTTGGAAAAAAAGGTAGGTAACGATCATTTGGTTAAGTTGAAAAGCTGAGAATTTTTGGTAAGGACAGATGTGTCCACAATGTGACTTTATGATGAAACTGCAAGTAAGGAGGATAGTGGACTAGCACCTGAAGATCACCAACTCATCTCACTGAAGTTACTGTGATCAGGAACACTACTTTCCAAGTTAGATACTTCCTAGAGAAAGTTTCCAGGGGGTTTGAAAGATAGAAGCATGAGTTTTTCCAACACTGCACTAGAGGGTGGCTAATGTAACCCCAATATTTAAAAAAGGGCTCCAGGGGCGATCTAGGAAACTGCAGACTAGTTAGCCTGACTTCAATGCCAGAAAAAATAGTGGAAAGTGTTCTAAACATCAAAATCACAGAACATATAGAAAGACATGGTTTAATGGAACAAAGTCAGCATGGCTTTACCCAGAGCAAGTCTTGCCTCACAAATCTTCACTTTTTTGAAGGGGTTAATAAAACATGTAAATAAAGGTGAACTGGTAGATGTAGTGTATTTGGATTTCCAGAAGGCATTTAATAAAGTTCCTCATGAAAGGCTTCTAGGAAAAGTAAAGTCATGGGATAGGTGGCAATGTCCTTTTGTGGATTACAAACTGGCTAAAAGACAGGAAACAGAGAGTAGGTTTAAATGGACAATTTTTTCAGTGGAGGGGAGTGAGTAGTGGAGTGCCTCAGGGATCTGCACAGGGACCCGTGCTTTTCAATATATATATAAATGATATGGAAAGGAATACGATGAGTGAGGTAATCAAATTTGCAGATGATACAAAATTGTTCAGAGTAGTTAAATCACAAGCAGATTGTGATAAATTGCAGGAAGACCTTGTGAGACTGGAAAATTGGGCATCCAAATGGCAGATGAAATTTAATGTGAATAAGTGCAAGGTGATGCATATAGGGAAAAATAACCCATGCTATAGTTGCACATTGTTAGGTTCCATATTAGGAGCTACCATCCAAGAAAGATCTAGGCGTCATAGTGGATAACACATTGAAATAGTTTGTTCAGTGTACTGTGGCAGTCAAAAAGCAAACAGAATGTTTGGAATTATTAGAAAGGGAATGGTGAATAAAATGGAAAATGTCATAATGCCTCTGTATCACTCCATGGTGAGACCGCACCTTGAATTACTGTGTACAATTCTGGTCGCCGCTTCTCAAAAAAGATATAGTTGCGATGGAGAAGGTACAGAGAAGGGTGATCAAAATGATAAAGGGGATGGAACAGCTCCCCTATGAGGAAAAACTAAAGAGGTTAGGACTTTTCAGCTTGGAGAAGAGATGACTGAGGGGGGATACGATAGAGGTGTTTAAAATCATGAGAGGTCTACAACGGGCAAGTGTGAATCAGTTATTTACTCTTTTGGATAATAGAAGGACTAGGGGGCACTCCATGAAGTTAGTATGTGGCAAATTTAAAACTAATTGGAGAAAGTTCTTTTTCACTCCACACACAATTAAACTCTGGAATTTGTTGCCAGAGGATGTGGTTCGTGCAGTTAGTATAGCTGTGTTTAAAAAAGGATTGGATAAGTTCTTGGAGGAGAAGTCCATTACCTGCTATTAATTAAGCTGACTTAGAAAACAGCCACTGCTATTACTAGCAACAGTAACATGGGATAGTTGTTGGGAACTTGCCAGGTTCTTATGGCCTGGATTGGCCACTGTTGGAGACAGGATGCTGGGCTTGATGGACCCTTGATTTGACCCAGTACAGCATGTTCTTATGTTCATACCCCAAGGGATTGGAAATTTGGAGACTGGTGGTTTAAGTCGTAGAAGTCCCTTCATGAATCGTGATACCAACGGATGGGTTGAAAAGGAGAGTCCATCATTTATGAAAGGATATGCAGCTATTGCACTTAAATGTACTCTGATAGACTATATTGCCAATCCAGTCGTGAACGGCATATGTCAATACTCAATAGCATCTCAGGGGTACAAGAGAATGGGTTTATGTCCTTTGTTTCACAACAGCAAAGGTATTGCTGCCATTTGAATGCATAATTCTTCCTGGTGGATGGCTTCCTGATGGAAACGAGAATGTCTTGGATCCCTGGTGATAACTGGAGGTGGTTTAATACCTTCCTTTCAATTTCCATGCCATCAACTGCAGGGAGGAATACATGGGGTGCAGTAGAGTGGCCCCCTCCTGTGTCAGGTGTTCTGCACTGTTCCCCAAAGAAATTGGTGTATGAATGGAAAGTTGAACTAGTTAGGCATACCACGGTTGTCTGGGCCAGGCTGGAATGATGAGGATGCGATCTGCTTCATCTGTGATACATTTCTGAACTGTTAGACTTATCAGTGGTATCGCGGGATACGCACAGAACAAGTCCCCTACCCAGGGAATGAGGAATGCATCTTGCAAAAATCTTCTGGAGCTTGGGTAGATGGGGTAAAACCTTGGTAGCTTTCTGTTCTCTTTTGCAAAGAGGTCCATGCATGGTTTGCCCCATGGCACGAAGAGACTGCTTGCCACGCTTTGATGTAGAGATTTCTCGTGGGGGTGAAAGCCACTGCTGAGCATGTTTGTCTCCATGTTAATCCCTCCAGGAAGTTAAGTTGACTGTAAAGTTATTGAGCGTGCTTCTGCCCATTCCAGAATCTGTACCGCTTCTCTGCACAGTATCCTAGAACCTGACCCTCCCTCCTTTGTTGATATAAAACATGGCCACTTGGTTGTCCATGTGTCTTCACACTTTTTCTTTGAAGCAGGGGTGCAAACATGTGAACTGCATTTCTTATTGCCCTCAACTCTAGTAGGTTGATTTGAAAAGCCTTCTCTACCGAAGACCTCAAGCCCTGTGTCTATTTTTTTTTCTATTAATATGTTTATTAGACTCACACATTACAAAACTGAAGGTATAAAAAGATCCATTAAACCGTTTAAGTGGAACAAGAAACACCTTGGTTATACAAAATCAAGGCAAAAGCACATATCAGCACAAAAAATAATCAGCCATGTTACGACTGTACATTCTGTACCATAAATATGAAAAGGTATTAAACATGAATAAGCAATAAATCATAATTGTAACGGAAGCAAAATTTGTGTAATTGTCTGATTTCCACCCATCCCAACCTTCCCCCCTCCCTCCCACACTCACCCCTGTAGAGCCCTAAACTTCAAATCAATGATATGGAACATGGTACATAAAACACTAATAATGATGTGCCTCATAACCCAACAACATTGTTGTTCAAATATAAATATCACGAAAAGGCAATTACTTAAGTAGAAAGTAATGTACACCAAGAGACATAAGGGGACCAGGTCTTTCTAAATTTAGGGTTTCGAGATTTCCAAATATCAATAAGATTTCCTTTGGCTATAAATGTTTTAAATACAGATTATTCGCAAGAACTATAGTCCTGAGAATTGTCCAAAACGGGATTAATGGTGAGATTACAATCCTCTGCTAGCAATAAATGACCCTCAGATCTGCCTCACATTAAGGGCATATAAACTTACCAAAGTATATTTCTCCACCCCCCCCCAAGAATCACCAAAATAAGAAATCTTCCACATGGATCCCTATAGCAAGACACAAAGTCAAAAATAAAATCCTTCCGGAAGAGGATACCTACCTCTGTATCTAGCATCCTTAGGACAGGCCGTTCAAAATTGAAAGGGTTATAAAACAGACCTCATAAGATGTTCATGCCTACTTTTTAAATGCGTTTTTTGCACAAATGCTATAGAAACCTGTATACTGTTTAAATCAGCAAACAATAACTGCCTCTTGTGAGGGGAATTAAAAGATAAGAAAGAGCATGGGAATAAATGGTCAATTTTCTCAGTGGAAAAGGGTAAACAGTGGCGTCCCTCAGGGATCTGTACTTGGATCAGTGCTTTTCAATCTACTAGATAAGGGAGCCCTGACCGACGTGCCGCAAATGCGCAGTAGAGAGCAGCTAGGAGCAGAAGCAGCGGAGACGACGAGCAGGAGCGGGAGGAGCAGTAGCGGCGGCGGCGCGCGCGAGGGAGGGAGGGACAGCCCCCGTTATCGGTTGTGGATGAGCTGGGAGGGAGGGAGGGGAGAGGTGGGAGGGAGGGAGGAGAGAGTGAGGTGAGGGGAGGGGGAAGGAAATGGACCGTCGTTAAGGTGGGTACCGTCACAACGGTTTACAGTAAGGCACAAAGTAATGCAATTAACATCTTTCAGTTTATATAGGTGCCATAAGGTTCGTTAACAGTTTTTAATAAATGTAAATTGATAAATGTGAAAAACATGTCCAGGTCAATTCTATAGCAGTTTTGAGTACAAGACTCGTTTTCTAATTGTAACTTATCCTTTAGTGATGCGCTCTCTATTAAAACAAAAACGACACACTTGGTGATTACTGTTGTGTGTATGGGTGTTCTTTGCGCTTCCCTGGTTTCTATTCTCCCTTCTCTTTTTGAAAAGCTTGTTTAAACAGCCAGGTTTTTAGATTTTTCTTAAATGTTTTGTTTTCTCTTTGTAACCTTAACTCCAGGGGCATGGAGTTCCATAGTATGGGTCCCGCTAGGGATAATGCTCTCTCTCTCTTACCTGGGTTAGTCGTGCTGTTTTGACTGATGGAATAGTTAGGAGTGCTTTGTTGGCTGATCTTAAGTTTCTGTTGGGGATGTGTACACGTAGGGCCGTGTTTAGCCAGTCTGCGTTTTCGTTGTGTATTAATTTGTGTATGGTGCATAGCGTTTTGTACTGTATTCTTTGTTCAATGGGAAGCCAGGGTAATTCAGCCTGTATTTCAGTGATGTGGTCTCTTTTACTCTTGCCAGTTAGGACTCTTGTGGCTGTGTTTTGCAAGATTTGCAGTGGTCTTAGTGAAGTGTATGGTAAACCCAGTAGAAGGGCATTACAATAATCAGTGCTTACGAATATCAATGCCTGTAGTACTGATCGAAAGTTGGCTGTTAGAAGTGGTTTCAGTCTTTTTAGGACCATGAGTTTGGCATATCCTTCCTTTACTTTTAGGGATATATGCGGTTTTAGGCTTAGTTCTGTGTCGATTATTACTCCTAGATTCCGTACTTTCTCTGCTAGTATTATTTGTTTGTTGTTATTGAGTGTGATAGGGCTCTGTGAGATCTCCATATTTTTTTTCCCATTCTAAATGTAGGAATTCTGTCTTCTCTATATTAATCATTAGCTCCATTTGGTTTAGTAGCTGCTTGATAATATCTAGATACATGTTCGCTATGTTTAATGTCTTTTCAATTGTATCATCAATGGGTAATATTAATTGAATATCATCTGCGTATATATAGTGTGTGATTCCCAGACCAGCTAACAGGTGGCATAATGGTAGCACGTATATGTTGAAAAGTGTAGCAGATAGGGCGGATCCCTGTGGTACTCCTGTATGGAGGTCTATTTTGTCTGAGATAGAATCCTTGATTTGCACTTGAAAGTATCTGTTGCTTAGATATGATCTAAACCAGCTGATTGTTTTGTTGTTTAATCCTATTTCTTCTAGTCTATTTAAAAGTATGTTGTGATTTACCGTTTCAAACGCTGCTGAGAGGTCTAGCATCACTAGAATGTAATGTTTACCATTATCAAATCCCCTCATGATGTTAGCTGTTAGCGCAAGTAGGAGTGTCTCTGTGCTATAGTGTTTTCGAAAGTCATGTTGTGAGGGATATAGGATGTTATTGCTATCTAGGTGTTCTGCTAGTTGCTTTTGTATAGTTTTTTCTATTAATTTTGCAATTAAGGGTAGGTTTGATACTGGTCTATAGTTGTTCAGGTTAAGTGGGTCGCTGTTTTTCTTCTTTAAAATCGGTTTTATTATTGCACCTTTTAGTGCATCTGGCATGGATCCTTCCTCTAAGGATAGATTAACGATCTTTGCCGGTGTCTGGGATACAGATGGCATAGCCCCCAAACATATTAGCTTATACAAAAAGTTAAAAACTATTAAGATGGGCCATTAAATCAAATTGAGGCATTCAGACAAAATGTAAATAAAGCAGAGTTGCTTACCTGTAACAGGTGTTCTCACAGGACAGCAGGATGTTAGTCCTCTCATATGGGTGACATCAGGATGGAGCCCAATCACGGAACACTTTTGTCAAAGTTTCTAGAACTTTGACTGGCACCACTGAGCATGCCCAGCATGGTACCAACCCTGCATCCAGCAGGGGTCCCTCTTCAGTCTCGTGTATAGTAAAAAGTATGTGCAAAAAATAAATCGCAAGCGTACCCAACTCCGCAGGGTGGCGGGTGGATTTCATGAGGACCAACTTCCTGCTGTCCTGTGAGAACACCTGTTACACGTAACCAACTCTGCTTTCTCACAGGACAAGCAGGATGGGAGTCCTCACATATGGGTGAATAGCGAGCTGAGAATGCCCGAGCAATGTACCAAAGGCATCAAAATAACAGGAGTGATTTTGGATAAGAGGGCAGCCTGAAATTCCCAGCGGGCCAATGGAAGGAAGTTGGGTATTAAGCTGACAACAAATTGCGTAAAACAGACTGGCCAAAGATAGAATCTTGGGTGCCAGCCTTGTCTAGGCAATAATGATCTGCAAAGGTATGGAGAGATCTCCATGTAGCAGCCCTGCAGATGTCAGCAAGAGGTACAGACCGAAGATGTGCTACCGACGTTGCCATTGCTCTAATGGAGTGCGCTTTAACGCGTCCCTGGAGTGGAAGGCCTGCTTGCTGGTAGTAGAAAGAAATACAGTCCGCCAGCCAGGACAGGGTCTGCTTGCCCACCGGGATTCCCAGTTTAATTTTATCAAAGGAGACAAATAGCTGGGTGGACTTCCTATGGCCTGCAGAGCGTTCCAAATAAAAGGCTAGCGCACGCTTGCAGTCGAAGAAATGTGAGTGGGGTTTTGGAAAGAAAGTAGGCAAAACTATGGATTGATTTAAATGGAACTCAGACTACTTTCGGTAGAAATTTAGGATGAATGCGAAGAACCACTTGATCATGAAGGAATTTTGTGTAAGGTGGGTAAGTAACCAGCGCCTGCGAGCAGACGTCAATGCAAGAAGAAAGAGCACCTTCCAAGTGAGATGCCATAACTCGCAGGAGTGCAGAGGCTGAAACGGAGGCTTCATGAGTCGTGCTAATACCACATTAAGGTCCCAAGCAGGGGCAGGGGGACGGAAAGGGGGCTTGAGGTGAAGCAAGCCCTTCATAAAGCGCACTACTAAGGATTGTGTTGAAATAGAAACATCCCCTGTACCCTTATGGAAGGCGGCCACCACACTGACATGAACTCTAATGGAGGAAGTTTGGAGATCCGAGAGGTGCCAGAGGTAGTCCAGAAACTCCTTTGATGTGCACCACAATGAAAACCGTTTCCATTTAGAATGATAAGATCTTCTAGTGGAAGGCTTTCGTGAAGCTACTAAGACCTGGAATACAGAGTCTGAGAGGCCACAAGACTAGCCTTTCAACATCCAAGCTGTCAGCGACAGGGCTTGGAGGTTCGGATGTCTGAGGCACCCGGCGTTCTGAGAGATCAGTGACGGATCTGTGCCCAGACGAATTTGCGGGCGGGCGGAGAGGTCGTGAAGGATGGGAAACCACACCTGCCGCGGCCAGTATGGGGCTATGAGAATCATGAGACCTATGTCTTGACGTAGCTTCACGAGAGTCTTGCTTATGAGTGAAAGCGGGGGATAGGCATACAGGAGACCTGTTGCCCAAGAGAGTGATTGGATCCCTCAGTGGAGTCCTGGGACTGTGACGTAGTGAGCAGAAGTTGTCCACTTTGTGATTGTGGATTGACGCAAAGAGATCCATATTTGGATACCCCCACTTCTGGAATATGCGTTCCGCCACCGCAGGGTTCAGGGACTACTTGTGGGGTTGAAATTTGCGACAGATTGACCGCTAGTACATTGTCCACACCCACCAGGTAAGTTGCTCTCAGTAGCATGGAATGACCTAAAGCTAGAGCCCAGATCTGCGCTACCTCCTGACACAGCAGGTAGAAGCCGGTTCTACCCTGCTTGTTGATATACCACATCACTGCTTGATTGTCCGTTTGGATTAGGATTGCCTTGTTGGATAAGCAATCGTTGAAAGATCTGATCACCCTGTGCTCCAGAAAATGTATCTGATGTGCTTCTGCTGCAGACCAGGTTCCCTGAGTCTGTAGGTTGTGGAAATGTGCTCCCCAACCCAGGGTGGAAGCAACTATAGTCAGAATAATCTGAGGTTCTGGAACTTGGAAGGGTAATCCCATGAGCAGGTTGGATTCCTGGACCCACCACGCTAGCGAGAGACGAAGCTGCCTGGTGATTTGGACAATGTCGGACATTGACTGGTAGGCCTGAGACCACTGGAATTTTAAGGTCCACTGCGTTACTCGCATGGCGAGTTGAGCTATCGATGTAACATGGACTGAGGATGCCATGTGGCCCAGCAAGACGAGAATACAACGAGCAGTCGTGGTTTGGTGAGACTGTATAGTGTGCGCAAGCACTGCAAATGTATTAGCTCGGTCCCTGGGAAGAAAAGCCTTTGCTTGGATAGTGTCAAGATCCACTCCAATGAAGGAGAGGGATTGGGACGGAGTGAGACTGGATTTTTGATAATTCACTAGAAATCCCAAAGACAGTAATAGTCGCAAGGTTAGCTGGAGGGACTGAAGCACCCCCCTCTGCCGACTGAGCCCTCAGTAACCAGTCGTCTAGATAAGGATAGACATGAGTGCCCAGTCACCTTAAGTATGCGGCTACTACTGCCAGGCATTTCATGAAGACACGCGGGGCTGATGCCAGGCTGAACAGAAGCACTCTGTACTGGAAGTGCTTATTTCCGAAGAGGAATCTGAGGTATTTCCTGTGAGACGGGGTAATTGCTATGTGCATGTATGTGTGTTTTAGATCTAGAGAGCAAAGCCAATCCCCCTGTTGAATCAGAGGAAGTAGAGAGCCCAAGGTTACCATCGTGAACTTTTCCTTTCATAAATACTTGTTCAAGGCCCAAAGATCTAATATCAGACGAATGCCTACAACCTTTTTTGGTATCAAGAAGTACCGGGAGTAGAAGCCTTTTCCCTTTTGCAGAGAAGGAACTTGTTTTATGGCATTGGCTTGAAGAAGGGAATTTATTTCCTCCTCTAGCAGTTGTGAAGGCTACGGCTAATGTGACAGTATATAAAAAAAATAATAGACTATAAACTATAAGTGGAGAGTGGTCGGCGGAACTCCACATTGGATGAGGCGGGGAGTCCGACGGAATGGAAAGAAAGTTGAGATGGTAACCTTGAGCTATTACAGACAGGACCCACTGGTCTGTGGTGACCATGTGCCAGATGTTGATGAAGTGGCAGAGACGGCCACGGTGGAGGTGGACATTTGCTCTCTATCAGGCAGTCAAAAACCAGAGGATGGACCAGGCTGTGGAGGAGGCTGCGTCCTCTGAGGCCTAGGCTGGCGAGTTTGAGGCTTCTGATATGGTCTAGACTGGCGAGATAGAGTCTGAGGTGGGTAGTATCTGCATGCTTTAAAGGTGGTTCGCTTAGCCTCCTTACGGAACGGGTGTTTAGAAGAAGTGGAGAAGTCCATGTGCCTAGCTGAGAGTTGCCGTAGTGTCTCGTTATGGTCTTTAAGTTGAACAACAGTCTCCTGAATTTTCTCACCGAAGAGGTTATCTCCCGTACAGGGGAGGTCTGCTAACCTCTCTTGAACCTCTGAACGCAGATCTGAAGACTTGAACCAGGTCCATCTCCGAGCACTTATTCCAGCTGCACACCTCATGTTTACCAGCATCCAGACCTTTCTTTAGAATGGCATTGAACCGGTCCTGGAACTGGTCAGGAAGAGTACCAGAAAGATCCTGGAGCTGTTTGAACAGGTTTCTGTTGTATTGTGAGATGTATAGCTGGTAAGCTGCAATATGGGAGATTAACATGGCTCCATGGAAGACACTACGCCCAAAAGCGTCAAGGAATTTCTGCTCTTTTCCTGGAGGTGTGGACAAGTGAGGTCTTGGCCTTCTGGCTTTTTTCTGGGTGGACTCGACCACCACTGAATGGTGGGAAAGTTGAGCCTTCTGAAATCCAGGTGCTGCTTGGACCAGATATGTAGCATCAGTCTTACAGTTTACTGCAGGGACTGTCCCTGGATGTTCCCAATTGCATTGAAGGAGGTCAAGGACCTCATGGACAGGTATGGACATTACCTCCTTCGGTGCATCAAACTGAAGGACTTCTAACATTTTATGCCTGGAGTCTTCTTCAGTCTGGAGTGTAAATGGAATAGACTCCAACATCTTTGAGAAAACTTATAAAAGAGAGGTCATCTGGCGGAGACTTTCTTCTCTCATCAGGAGGAGAAGGCTCTGATGGAATATCTCCTGTGTCTTGCGAATCGGAGGAGTCATCAGACTAAGGATGATAGCGCTGATCCCCAGCACCCAACTGTTCTTCAGAGGGCAAAAATGGACCTCCCCGGCTGGAGGAGGTTGAGGCACCGAAGGGCCAGGTGGCTGTACAGGTGGCACCTGTGTCAGCATCGGTAGAGGTCGATGGGGCATCGGTGGCAAAAGCAGTGCGAAAGGACTTGGTGGCCTCCTCGGTGGTAACACTCCAGAAGGGCCCAGCACCGGGTCTGGCATTGGCAATTCAGAACTTTGACTGGCATCACTGAGCATGCACAGCATGGTACCAACCCTGCATCCAGCAGGGGTCCCCCCTTCAGTCTCTTTTTTTCCGTGCAGCTTTTGCCTTTGGAGATAAGAGCTCTTCCACAGTTTCCTGTCAGGAAAATATTCTTCAGGAAAAAAAGTTTGTTTTTCAGAAATTTCACCCCTTGTATACCGTCGATACCCGTGCCTGTTCGGTAAGTTTTACTACCTTTCGGTCGGTTACCATCGGTTCCAACTTTTAGGCCTGGAGGTCAATGAACACGCCAGGGCCTAAATTTTCGACTGCAATGGGTTTTCGTAAGTGCCTGGACTGTCAGAGGACAATGTCCATCACCGACCCTTACCAGATTTGTGTGTTGTGCTTGGGCCCTACCCATGATATAGATTCGTGTACCAACTGCCCAAATGACCCCTAAAGGGTGTTGGGCTCGTTTGGAAAAGATGGCTTTATTGTTCCATTCCAAACAGATTTCCTCATCAAAAGCGAAGTCATCGACACCGTCGCCATCCAAGTCCCGTCATCAGTCAGATACCGATGACTCTCGACCTGCATCGAGGACTTCGGTTTCCGCTTCTTCGGCACCGGCCACCAGTAAGGGAGACCATAAGAAAAAGCATCGCCATCGGCATTGCAAATCCTTACCATCTGATCCGAGCGCACCGGTAGCTTCCACTTCTACTTCCAAGGAGCCACCGAGGAAGAAAGCCTGTGCCAAGGAGCCCCAAACCTCCTCTGTGCCAGGTTCACCGAGGCGTCCCTCGCCTTCGAGAGAGGCACCAACCGATGCTCCACCTATACCGGTGGTTGTTCTGGCGGTGCCCATCCAGCCTCCCACTCTGGACCTGGCCTTAACAACGCCAGTGTTTGAGGAACTGAACTGGATGGTTCAGGAGACGGTGGTGCAAGCTCTCCACGGATACCCCATTCTATCGGCACCGATACCAGCTCCAATTCAGACGCCAGAACCGATGCTGGACAGGATTGATGCCCTCATCGGTGCTTTGCTTTTGGCACAGAAGAAAACACCGGCTGATGTGATGGTTTAGAAAAACAATAAACTATAGAAAACTTTGAAAAATGTGTTCCGTGATTGGGCTCCATCCTGATGATGTCACCCATATGTGAGGACTACCATCCTGCTTGTCCTGTGAGAAAAGGTTTTGTATATGACAAGAGTGACCTTAAATTATACACCTATCTGCAAGCTGAAAAGGAAAATTTCAATCTATTTTGGCTTTGTGTAAAAAATGTATCTTCAACATGAAACCATCAGGCAGCAGTGACATCTAGTGGATAAACTCAGGATTAAGGTTTTCAGAGGTGCAAAAGAAGCCCTTTTTTGTGGCTCTTGGCTAAAGACTGTTGCTACAATAATTGGGCTAAAGTACATTAAGAAGGGATATAAATAGAAAACCCCCCAGGTAATTATGAATAAAAGGTTCATGGCATCATAACCCAGCAAAGGATAGCTCTAAAAACATGTAGCAGCATAAGGAAAACCAATGGATCAGAGCACAGTGTAGGTGTGGGAAAGGGGGCTGAGGCAGAACCTTGTCAGACTCCTTAAGCATGAGCCAGATGTGAGACAACGCAATAGGATCAGGTAGTCAGTACAACGAAGTTGCTTGTCTTTCACAGCAGTTTTCTAAAGACAGTAGCTCAGACATTCATACAAATTTTCCACAGCTTTCTAGTAGACTGGTATTTCTTACTGCTCATGAGACTTTCTACTACTACTAGCGCTACTCAATATACACAGCACTGTACAAACACTTGAGTCCCTGCTCAACAGCGTTTATAGTCAAATACAAGTCAAGAGATTTGTAGAGTTTCATATAATAAGACAATAGTTAAAACTAGTTAATGAGGCTAAAGGGGGACTTTTTGTGCTGCTGTGGCTCTGCAGCCACTCTTCAATTCTTGTTTAGCCAAACTGATAGAAAGGCGAAAACTCCCAAGGACAGTATGGTTTAGACTGGTCACATGCTCTCTTCACAGAACTCGTTACAAGTAAAGAACTCTGCTTTCTCTTCAGACAGGCATGTTCACTCACACAGAGATACTTCCTAGCTAAGGTCGGTTTAAAAAAAACAAAACAAAAAAAAAGAAAACAGGGAAAACCAGCCACTAGGTAAAAAATAAAATGGTTGGCAAGATCTTTGTTTTTAAATAAAAGATTTAAATAAATTTCAACAACTGGAAAGATGCCCAAAATGTAAAAATGAGCCCTAGCAGGAAATTGCCATGGAGAAAGCAAATGTTGCTTACCTGTAACAGGTGTTCACAGGACAGCAGGATGTTAGTCCTCACATATGGGTGACGTCAGTGGACGGAGCCCTGCTACGGAAAACATTTCTGTCAAAGTTTCTATAAAGCTTTGACTGACACTGGCACACTGCATGCATTGAGCATGCTCAGCCTGCAATTATCCCTGTGACCACAGGTGTCTCCCCTCAGTCTCGTCTTATAGCAAAAAGCACAAGCGAAACTAAAATAATAAAACGTATGTAGACCCAACTCTGCGGGGTGGGTTTCGGGAGGATTAACATCCTGCTGTCCTGTGAGAACACCTGTTACAGGTAAGCAATTCTAGGAGTGCAGAGAAAGCAGAGTTGCTTAGCTGTAACAGGTGTTCTCACAGGACAAGCAAGATGGTAGTCCTCACATATGGGTGAGTACAGAGCTGAGGATGCCCGAGAGTGCACCAAATGCACCCAAAGACATGCAAAAGGCGCAACGACAGGGGTGGAATTTGGTAAGGAGGGCATCCTGAAACCCTTAATGGGTTGGTGGAAGGATGTTGGGTAGTTAAACTGAAAAGAAGATGAGTAGACGGACTGGCCAAACATGGAAGCATGCCGGCCAGTCTAATCTAAGCAATAATGGGCTGCGAAGGTATGGAGAGAGCTCCTGGTCGCAGCCTTACAAATATGCACAAGCGGCACCGGCCGAAGGTGAGCTATTGAGGCTGGTACGGCCCTAACAGTGTGGTTACACACGGTGTTGTAGTGAAATGCCTGCTTGGTGGTAGGAAAAAGAGATACAGACCGTCAATTAGGAGGAAAAGGTCTGTTTGCCCACTGGAACTCGCAGCTTGGCTTTTGCCACAGAAGGAAAGAGTTAGGTGTAATTCCTATGGAGTGTAATGCGGTCTAGATAGAATGCAAGTGCACTTTTACAGTCCAAGGAGTGGAAAACCCTCTCGCCCTGGTGAGACAGAGGTGTTGGGAAAAAGTGGGCAGAGCATATTCTGAGTAAGGTGAGATGCTGCATCTACCTTAAGAAGGATATGAAGATGAATATGTAAGACCACTCAGTCACGGAGGAACGCAGGGTCAAGTGAGTATGTAACAAGGTGTGGAACTCACTGACCCTGTTGGCAGAAGTGATGACTACGAGGGAAAGAATTTCCCATGCCAGACTGTTAAGTGAAAGGAATGGCAAGAACATAAGAACATACGAAAATGCCATACTGGGTCAGACCAAGGGTCCATCAAGCCCAGCATCCTGCTTCCAACAGTGGCCAATCCAGGCCACAAGAACCTGGCAAGTACCCAAAAACTAAGTCTATTCCATGTTACCATTGCTAATGGCAGTGGCTATTCTCTAGGTGAACTTAATAGCAGGTAATGGACTTCTCCTCCAAGAACTTATCCAATCCTTTTTTAAACTGCACTAACCACATCCACTGGCAACAAATTCCAGAGTTTAATTGTGCGTTGAGTAAAAAAGAACTTTCTCAGATTAGTTTTAAATGTGCCCCATGCTAACTTCATGAAGTACCCCCTAGTCTTTCTACTATCTGAAAGAGTAAATAACCGATTCACATCTACCTGTTCTAGACCTCTCATGATTTTAAACACATATGAGTTTTGTAAGCACTAAATATAGGCCCCATTCCGTAACCAGTAAAAATAGAGGCGGCTTAATCACTGGATAACCCATGGTAAGCTAACTCCGAAGGGGTTGAACTGTTAACCCATGCTATAGTTACACAATGTTGGGTAGTAGCACCTAATATGGAACCTAAGAAAGAGATCTAGGCGTCATAGTGGATAACACATTGAAATAGTCAGTTCAGTGTGCTGCGGCAGTCAAAAAAGCAAACAGAATGTTGGGAATTATTAGAAAGGGAATGGTGAATAAAACGGAAAATGTCATAATGCCTCTGTATCGCTCCATGGTGAGACCGCACCTTGAATACTGTGTACAATTCTGGTCGCCGCATCTCAAAAAAATATAATTGCGATGGAGAAGGTACAGAGAAGGGCGACCAAAATGATAAAGGGAATGGAACAGCTCCCCTATGAGGAAAGACTAATGAGGTTAGGACTTTTCAGCTTGGAGAAGAGACGGCTGAGGGGGGGGGGATATGATAGAGGGATTTAAAATCATGAGAGGTCTAGAATGGGTAGATGTGAATCTGTTATTTACTCTTTCGGATAATAGAAAGACTAGGGGCCACTCCATGAAGTTAGCATGGGGCACATTTAAAACTAATCGGAGAAAGTTCTTTTTCACTCAATGCACAATTAAACTCTGGAATTTGTTGTTAGTGCATTTAGTATAGCTGTGTTTAAAAAAGGATTGGATAAGTTCTTGGAGGTGAAGTCCATTACCTGCTATTAAGTTGACTTAGATAATAACCACCGCTATTACTAACAACGGTAACATGGAATAGACTTAGTTTTTGGGTACTTGCCAGGTTCTTATGGCCTGGATTGGCCACTGCTGGAAACAGGATGCTGGGCTTGATGGACCCTTGGTCTGACCCAGTATGGCATGTTCTTAATCGGGTATCCCCACTCCCAAGTGGTACACTAATTGGAACTGAGGTGTACCCATGTGGAGGGGAGCAGAATCCGAGGGAGTAAGAGAAAATAGTGGTGTAGAAAAAAAGGTGGTAATACCCTTTTGTATATGCCATGTGGTAAATCATGCCATTTTGAATGGTAAGATTTCTGTGTGGAAGGTTTTTGTGACGCTACCAGTACCTGAGAACATCAGTGAGTCCATGATATGAGACTGTCCTGTGAGAAGGCGAATTGGTTACTGGTGTGATAGATTGAGAAGTATGGGAAAGCATACTGGTCTCGGCCAGGACATGGGTCTGAGAAAAGTGAAACCCATCCCAGTGCAGCATAATAAGAGTGCTGGCTATGAGAAGCATCGAAAGAGACACATAGAAGAGGCCTTTGTTGCAGCAAAGGTGTCCATGGGAACACATTAGAGACATGTGTAGGGAGTAGAATCTGTCCACCGTATGGTTCGATTAAGACGCAGAGGGCAAGGTCGGATGACCTCAGCGCTAGAAGATTTTTCTTGCTACACATGTAGTCCGAGACCATCCGAGAGGATGGAAACCTATATGGAGAAGGTCTGCTAGTGCGTTCAGTAAGTCTGTTAGATAAGTGGCCCGGGGATACATGGAGTGAGCAAGGGCCAAGGGTACAGCTGCTCAGCTTCCTAGCAGAGCAGCTAAGAGGTTGCGCGTGCTTGTGTGTTGGAAATACCACATTGTCACTATGCTGTCTGTCTGTATGCACGCACAAAGGTTTGTTGCAGAGGCAGTATTGTGAGGCAGTATTGTAAGGCATAAAGGCCTAACTCATGGCTCAAAGCTCCAGGAAGTTGATGTGAAACTCTGCATGCAGCGGAATAGGCGCACATTGGGTTGAGAAGGTGTTAGTTCGAACTCTGCAACCCTGAGTAAATGCAAGCATGAGCAGGACCAGCCTAGGTTTTGGTTCTAGATCTGCAATACGGATCAGGGACGAAAGCGGTTGAACAGCTTAGATCCACTGATAATTGAAATTTCACTGAATCTTACTCATAGCAAATCTGGACCTATGAGTAAATTGCATGGTGAAAAAATCCTGTGGCCCAGCAATGAAAGAAATGAGGGGCTGAGGTTATGTTGTATGCGTGCAGAGATATATAGGAATTTGTCAGAATGTCTGCGTGGTTGTTGGACAGGAAGTTCGTTGTGACTGTGGTGTCCAGAAGTGTTCTAAATGGGATTTATGGTAGTTAACAGCAATCCCAGG
This sequence comes from Rhinatrema bivittatum, assembly GCF_901001135.1. NCBI lineage: Eukaryota > Metazoa > Chordata > Amphibia > Gymnophiona > Rhinatrematidae > Rhinatrema > Rhinatrema bivittatum. The sequence continues at coordinate 361,612,244 of NC_042619.1, forward strand.
TAGAAGATTTATAGTGAGTCGTGAAGAAGATAGAGCTCCTTGCTTGGATTGACTGTTATGCAGCTGTCCATGCAAGGAAAAGCGTGAATGATGTTTAACTCCGTAGAGAAACAGTAGTCACTGCTAGCGATTTAATGAAATACCCAAGTTGCCGAAGCTGGGGCAACCGACAGAGCTTGGGATTGTAATATTGATATGAAGCACATAGAAAGATTAGAGGAGAGAGGCAACCTACTTACTGCGGTATGGAAGTATGGTGGACGAGAGACACCATTTTACCTGTCCCTTCTGAAGAAAGTTGATATTTCTGAGGTCCAGGATGGGCGGAGTGTAACTACTTTCTGTTGAAAGAAAGAATAGTGAGATTAAAACTCCCCCCCGCGCTTTGCAGCATCCGGGGGACTGTACCCTGAACCTTGGTACCAAGTGGGGTGGCCGCTCTGATATCCGGCAAGTTGAGAGACCAGGAGGTGTCCAACTGGCGGGGCTGATGTAATCTGGATATCATGTAATCTCCCATGGGAGCGTGAGCGGTAAAAGTCTTACCCACATTTCTGTGTGCTGTACAAGAAAACAGAGACCTGTCGCCAGGCCTCAAGGTGGATTTGAAATTGAGGCAGTGTTTGCTGGATCCTGTGTTTAGCAGATCAGCGAATGCATCTGGGATTTCGGTCCTTAATTATGAACCAGAAGCCAGAGTATTAATCAGTACAGAGTCCTGTTGCTGACAACGGGAGGATGTCCTGATGCAATTCCAAATGATTGGTAGAGAGGTTCTCTTGGTATTGTGTTAGACATAGCTGGCAATAGCGATATGTGACAACAGTACGGTTCTTGGAAGACAAGACGACCTAGAACCTTTCGAACCACATGGCCCGATTTAGAGAAAGGCCTCAATGGGATTGTCGCTGAAGCAGGATTAGAGTACTTACCATCTGTCGAGGATCACAGAAGGATGAGCCGGTGAAGATAGATGGCTCCGTGGATTTCAGGGGGCATCGAGGGACAGCCTGAAGGACGTAAACATCCGACTCAACTCGGAAACATGGTATGGTAGCACAGGTACAGAGGAGACAAGCTGAGCGTGTCTGGCGCTACCACAGTAATTTGTGGAGGGTCAGAACCCCGCACCGGAGTTGGTGGGGAACACCTCGGGTACAGGGGAGCCATTATGACTCATGAACCCAGCCCTCTTTGCAGCAGCTCGATGTATCGTGACGCCAGTGCAGAATTCCTCTGAACTCTGTCCAGTCATTCTAGAGCACAGAGGACTGCCAGCACTGTGTGGAACAGTGACGGTAGCAGTAGCGATGTTGCTAGGCCCGGGCATTCTCCAGCACAGAGTAGGACAGCACCGGTGTCTTGGATGGCATCTGTGGCGGACGGTCACCGTGCCAATGACAATGAGTGCCACGATGCTCAGCCTGGTCTTTCCCCAGCGCAGAGGTGGATGCCCTCGCTGTCTTGGATGGCGAATGATGGACTGTCAGCATGCCTGCACTGCTCCTGGCACTATGTAGTGTCGTAGGCCGATATGGGGCTTTAGTTAAAAACCCAAAGCATGGAGCACTGTGTTTAGGCGAGGGCATTACGTGTAGGTGCTATGTCAGTATCGATGGCGACATAGAAGCGGCCTCGAAGGTATCATCAAAAATATAGATGAAAAAACGTCGATGGCCCAGGCAGAGTAACGACAACAGTGATGGAGGCACCGACGGCATCGGCGTAGTTATCAATGGAAACGATGTGGCATCGAAGAATTGAATAGACAAATCGATGGCATCGGGAAATTGATACTGGCATAGAATGAATCGAAGGCCACATCAATAGGAACAACGAGGACATCTATGGAAACCACATGGGCGTCGACACACCGACACGGGCAACGATGGAATCGACCTGGGCATCGATGGCACAGACGACACCAAGGTGTGCATTGATGGCATCCACCCGGGTATCGATGACAATCTATGGAAAAATCAGTGCCATGGATGAAAATGTTGATGGCACCGAAAGAATCTATGCGGAGATCGATGGCATAGACGGACCGCGGGGGGAGGGGTGTCGATGGCATCAAACAAGGCAGGACGGTCTGGATGGGGGTACAGACAGTAGCGATGGGGGCATCAACTGCACAAAGTTACAGAGGTAATCGATGGAGACATGAATTCGACAGAGGCCCTGGCAGCAACAGTAACTGTGGAAGTCCCTATCCAACTAGCCTAATAACCAGGCAGAGGGTCACAGGAGGACACTTGCAGGCTATGTGGGGCTAACTGTGAAAACATAGGGAGAGGGAAGGCCGCAATTCGGTCGGTAGGCAGAGGAAACCGTAGTGAGGTGACAGGAACCGACCGAAAAACAGGGCATAGTACTCACCGAGCGTCGATTAAATGTACGCGAAGGGAGACCCGTGCAGGGAAAAAGTGTTTGTGAAGTTAAAAAGAAAATTATTCCTTACCTGCTAATTTTCGTTCCTGTAGTACCATGGATCAGTCCAGACGGTGGGTTATGTCCCCCGTCCAGCAGATGGAGTCAGAACAGACTTCGAGGGCGTCACCATATAAACCAGTAACCCTCTGCAGGAGCTCAGTATAAAGTATATCAAAGCCCATTTAGACAAGAACAGTCTGGGTCAAGTTTGCGTAACTATGAACTAAACTGCTGAAGTAACATAAACAGCCAACTATCGGCAAAAAACTGTCAACTTGTAGGGAGTTGTGAACAGAGATAAGAAACTGAAGGATACAGTAGACAGCTACTATAAGAGCCCGAGCAGAAGCAAGAATCCCAGAGTGGTGGGCGTCTGGACTGATCCATGGTACTACAGTAACGAAACTTAGCAGGTAAGGAATAATTTTCTTTTCCCTGAATGTACCAGGATCAGTCCAGACGTTGGGATGTACCCAAGCTTCCCTAAATCGGGTGGGTCCCTGAAATACCTGCTCGGAGAACCTGGTCGCCAAAGTGCCCAGAGGCGGAAGACGCCAGGTGTAGTCGATAATGTCTCAAGAACGTGTGCAGCGATTTCCATGTTGCTGCCCGGCAAATTTCTTGAGAGGAGACGGAGCGAACCTCCGCTCAGGACGCCACCTGTGAGCGAGTAGAGTGAGCTATGACGCCACTAGGAGGAACCCGTCCCGCTCCAATGTAAGAAGCGGAAATGGCGTCCTTTAGCCAACGCGCAATTGTCGTCTTCGAGGCCTGTGACCCTTTCTTCGGACCCGACCAGAGCACGAACAGATGATCGGAAACCCGGAAGTCATTAGTAGCCTCCAAGTAGTGGAGCAACGCGCGCTTGACGTCCAAATGACGGAGGGACCTCGGTTCGTCGGGGGTAAAGGAAGGAAGTTCCACCGTCTGATTCAAGTGGAATGACGACACCACCTTCGGAAGGAAGGAACGGTGCGAAGAGAGACCCCCGAGTCCGTGAAGCGAAGATAAGGCTCCCTGCAGGATAACGCTTGAAGCTCCGAGACGCGACGTGCGGAACAGATGGCTACGAGGAATACCGTTTTGAGCATAAGATCATTAAGAGTCGCCCCGCGGAGCGGTTCGAAAGGCGACCCTGACAAGGCACGGAGCACTAGATTGAGACTCCAGGAGGGACAGGGATCCCTTATCGGGGGCCGTAGGTGCTTGACACCCCTGAGGAAACGTGCGATGTCCGGTTGGAGGAGGAGAGAACCGTCCTGGTGTACAAGGGAGTTCAGGGCCGCCACCTGTACCCGAAGTGAATTATAAGTGAGCCCCTTGTCCAGGCCATCTTGAAGGAACTGTAGGATCTGTGGCACAGACACCTTGGTGGGCCTAGCTCCTTGGTTGGAACACCACATGTCGAAGACCTTCCAGACTCGGACGTACGCTACTGAAGTGGACGGCTTGCGGGCCCGCAGCATGGTCGAAATTACCGCCTCCGGGTAGCCTCTGCGTCGGAGGCGGCGCCGTTCAAAAGCCATGCCGCAAGACAGAAGAGTTCTGCCTGCTCGAAAAATACCGGGCCCTGGTGAAGCAGTCGAGGTAGATGTCCCAGTCGAATCGGACCATCTATTGCCAGTTGTAGCAGGTCTGCAAACCAGGGCCGACGGGGCCACTCCGGGGCGACGAGGATCACGGCTCCCTGATGGTTCTCTATTCTGCGAAGGATCTTGCCCACCAGGGGCCAGGGAGGGAAGGCATAAAGAAGCCGGTGTGTCTGCCACAGAAGGACCAGAGCATCTACCCCTTCCGCGCCGCGCTCTCTCCTGCGACTGAAGAAGCGGGGGGCCTTGGCGTTGAGGGAGGTCGCCATCAGGTCCAAGTGTGGTGCGCCCCATCGGCGGACCAGAAGATGAATCGCTTCAGAGAGGGTCCACTCCCCGGGGTCCAGCTGTTGACGACTCAGGTAGTCCGCCTGAATGTTGGCCACCCTGGCAATGTGTGAAGCTGCGATACGGACCAGGTGCCTTTCCGCCCAGTCCATCAGGAGTGTCGACTCGAGCGAGACATGTCGACTTCTCGTCCCTCCTTGTCGATTGATGTAGGCCACGGTGGTGGCGTTGTCTGAGAGAATCCTTACTTCTCTGTTCCGCACCAGCGGAAGGAAACGATGGAGCGCCAGACGTACCGCTCTGGTTTCCAGGCGGTTGATTGGCCAGCGTTGCCTCTTCTGGCGACCATGTCCCCTGCGTGGCGCTTTGATCGCAGACGGCGCCCCATCCCACGAGACTGGCAGCGGTGGTGACCACCACCCAATTGGGCACCTCCAGGGAGACGCCGTGAGCCAGGTGCGACGGATCTAGCCACCAACCCAGACTGTCCCTGGCGGTCGGTGGGAGGGGTAGAATCACCTGATAATCCTGGGAGACCGGTTTCCAACGGGAAAGGAGAGTCACCTGCAGGGGACGCAGATGCGCAAACGCCCAGGGCACCAGATTGATGGTGGAAGCCCATCACACCCCCAACAGCTGAAGATAATCCCAGGAGGTGGGTTCTGGCAACGCAGAAAATCGCCGTATGTGTTCCCGCAAGGATTGAGTCTTGTCCGGGCGGAGAAACATCTTGCCCTGACGCGTGTCGAAGCTCGCTCCTAAGAAGTCCAAGCGCTGTGAGGGCACGAGGGAGCTCTTTGAAAAGTTCACCACCCAGCCCAGCGAGCTGAGGACCTGGATGACCCTGGCTACCGACGACTGTCCTTTAGTGAACGACTTCGCACGAATCAGCCAGTCGTCCAGGTAAGGATGCACAAGAATGCCCTCCCTCCTTAGGGCCGCTGCTACCACGACCATAATCTTGGTGAAGGTACGAGGGGCGGTCGCCAAACCGAAGGGAAGAGCCGTGAACTGAAAGTGCTGACCCAGGATCTTGAAATGGAGAAAAAGACGGTGAGCTGGGAGGATGGGAATGTGCAGGTACGTTTCCGCCAGATCCAGGGAGGCAAGGAACTCTCCCTGGTGCACTGCTGCAATCACCGAGCGTAGCGTCTCCATGCGGAACCTGCTGACTCGCAGTGATTTGTTGACCTCCTTCAAATCCAGGATGGGCCGAGAAGACCCGTCCTTTTTGGGCACGACGAAGTAGATGGAATAATGGCCCAAGCCCACCTAGCCAAAGGGGACGGGAGCAATGGCCCCTATCTTCTGCAGCCGGTCTAGGGTTTGCTGTACCGCTTTCCACTTGAGGTCCGAACCACAGGGGGAGAAGAGGAACCTGTCCCTCGGAGGGCGGACAAACTCCAAGGCGTAGCCGTTCTTCATAGTGTCCAGGACCCACTGGTCTGTGGAGATATGCACCCACTCCTCGTAGAATTCCGCAAGCCGACCCCCGATTCTGGGAGTGGAGGAGTGGGCGACTCTGGCATCATTGAGTGGGCTTTGTTGGGGGGTTCCCCTGCCCTGAACCGTCTCGCGTGGGTCTTCTCCCACGAAAGGACCACGGCCAGGACTGGGATCTGGAGGAGGTTGTCCGAGGACCAGACTGACGGTAAGACCTGTAGCGCCGCTGCGCTCTAGCCCTTGTTCTGGACGAGGCAAAGGACCGGGTGGGACATTGTCTATCTTCGGGCAGCTGATGAACAGCATTCTCCCCTAGGGACTTGATGATTTGATCCAAATCCTCTCCAAACAGAAACTTGCCCCGAAAAGGAAGAGAGCCCAGGCTCGACTTGGAGGAGGTATCCGCCACCCAGTTACGAAGTCACAACAACCGCCGAGCCGCTACTACCAACACCATGGATCTCGCCAGCACTTGGAAGAGGTCATACAGAGCATCAGCCCCATAAGCTATGGCAGACTCCAGGCGATCCGCCTGGACGGTCTCTTCGGACGGCAGATCCTGCGAGGTGAGAAGTTGCTGAACCCAGCGCAGACTGGCCCTTTGTGCGAGCGAGCTACACATGACTGCTCGCATCCCCAGGGCGGAGACTTCAAAAACCCGTTTAAGAAACACCTCCAGCTTGCGGTCCTGAGTATCACGCAGGGCCGCTCCGCCCGTGACCGGAATAGTCGTCCTTTTAGTGACCGCAGAGAAACATAGAAACATAGAAATGACGGCAGAAGAAGACCAAACGGCCCATCCAGTCTGCCCAGCAAGCCTCACACATTTTTTCTCTCATACTTATCTGTTTCTCTTAGCTCTTGGTTCTATTTCCCTTCCACCCCCACCATTAATGTAGAGAGCAGTGATGGAGCTGCATCCAAGTGAAATGTCTAGCTTGATTAGTTAGGGGTAGTAGGGGTAGTAACCGCCGCAATAAGCAAGCTACACCCATGCTTATTTGTTTTATCCAGACTATGTTATACAGCCCGCTGAGTCCACCTTGGGAAACTTGATGAAGTCCAGGAAATCCTCAGGCAGCGGGTACAATTTTTCCATGGCACGAGTGACCTTTAACGATGCTTCAGGAGTGTCCCACTCCCTGGTGAGGAGCTGCAGGAAGGAATCATGGATGGGAAAGGCCCGAGCCCTCGGCCGGAGAGGACAGGGTCCCCCTTCTTTGAAGACGGGCGATGGCGGGAGCAACTGGAGCTGGCAGGTCCGGCGGTGGATCAAGATCCAGCTCCTGGAGGATCTGAGGAATGAGATCATCCAGCTCCTCTCTCTGGAAGATCTGGAGCGCGCGCGGATCATCTCCTTCAGACTGAGCGTCCGGGTGAGCGGGATCCGGTGGGTCTGGGAGGTCACCCCCCAAGGGTACAGCCGCCCCCGTGGTACATACCCAGGGTGGCAATCCAGGAGCCCCCGACAGAACCGACCAGGTCAGGAGAACTAGGAGGACCAGTAGGAACCCTAGGGGTTTTGGGGGGAGGGGGGCCTGAGGGCAGACCCCCGGGGGCCTCCAGGCCCTGTAAATAGGCACTATGCATCAGTAGAATAAATTCAGGGGAGAACCTCGGCATGCTGGGAGGGTGCCCTGGGGAGGGACCCTCTGTGGACCCCTGATCGGGCAAATCCCCCTCCGGGGATAGGTTCAGGGGAGAAACCTCCCGAAAGTCCCTCTCCTGTGCTCTAGACCTGGCAGCATCGTGCTGCAAATTTAAAATGGCCGCCGTTCCCGCCAATGGCGGCGAAGTGGCCGGCCCGCACCGCGGGGAGCGGAGGAAGGAAAAGGTACTAAGAGGCTGCGAGGTGCCTTCCCCCCCGGGGAGGCACCGAGCACAAATCCCCTCCCGCGAAATTCTGGACCCCGGCTTGCCGCAGGCCACACACCGAGACGGCCGTGGCATGGTGATTGCCGGGGGAGCAGAAGAAATGCCGCGGGGGGGGGGGGGGGCCTGGAGCATGAGAGTGCTGCGGGGGGGCCCGGAACGGCCTGCGCAACCCACCGAAGTCGTCCCTAGTTGCCGGGGAATTCCCCTTCCTGTAGCGGCGAAAACGTTCCGCAGGGCCGCGGGACAGCAACGATGGCGTGGAGAGGCCGGCACCACCGGCTTCCACGAGGCACAGCGCTCAACCCTGAAAATAAGAAGAAAATTGCAAAACCCTGCAAAAATAAAAGACTGTCACTTACCCCGGCCAGGGAAGGAGAAGAGAACAAGAGAAGGAGGCAGAACAGACCAGAGCAACGCCTCCCCAAAAACTGAAAACCCTTTTTTTTTTTTTTTTTAAACTTTAAACTTGCAAACTTGATCCACAATGTGAGGGAGTGACAGGAAAGAAGAGAAGAAGAGAATAAAATCTAACACCCTGCCACCCTGGGGAAGCCGCTGGTTCCCCCAACTCTCATCTGCTGGAGTCAGAAAGATACTGAGCTCCTGCAGAGGGTGTACTGGTTTATATGGTGACGCCCTCGAAGTCTGTTCTGACTCCTTCTGCTGGACGGGGGATATAACCCACCGTCTGGACTGATCCTGGTACGTACAGGGAAGTTTAAGTGTTTCAGTAAGGAAAAATTGTGAGAATTTCTCACAGAGCTCCTAACCGCTATGCTTACTACAGAGCAGAAAAATAAGACTGAGGGGAAACACCTGTGGTCACAGGGATAATCCAGGCTGAGCATGCTCAGTGCACTCAGTGTGCCAGTGTCAGTCAAAGCGTTATAGAAACTTCGACAGAAAAGTTTTCCGTAGCAGGGCTCCATCCACTGACGTCACCCATATGTGAGGACTACCATCCTGCTTGCCCTGTGAGAAATTTGAGTCCAAACCTACTAACCTGAAGGAAGGCAGTATTCAGACAACATGATTATATTCAGTCCCCACATTCACATGTCACAACCTTGCAAATCTTAACTTAAGACAATGGCTTGGGGAGTCAAGTTATGTCAGAGCCAGGACAGATGAAGACATCTAAAAAAGTAGGTTTAACATTCTCATTGGGGTCAAGGGACTGAATGCTCAAATTTTAGCACCGATAATGTAGAGTGCAGTGGTTCTCAACCTTTTTCTGATGGGAAACACCTGACACTAAACACATGATCGTCACAGGACTAAATATGAACATATACTCTGTATCTACAGGAACTACCCTGATCCCTCCACAATGGGTGCAGAACAGAACTAGGATATTCCTCGTTCAATTTACCATACAAAAAAAAGATATTTCTGGTGTCATCTCAGTAACAGCAACATAAATACTCTCTCCTACCAGGCACAATAGCCCTCCTTATGAACCCCCCCCCCCCCCCCCCCCCCAGTAATTTACCATCAATACATTTCCTATTGAGAAAACACAACAAATAATATTGATACAAATGCCAACATGCTAGTAAAATACCTCACCTCAGCACACATATAGAATCAACCTTCACCAAGTACAGAAAGACTATAAAGTACTAATATAGAGACAGAAACTGGAATGGAAACCCAAAAAAGCCACTATGCATTCTGTGCAAAACAGAAATATAGCACCTAACAGACTCCCAGGATCTGCAATAAATGTACACAAACTAATGCGCAAAGATTTACACCTGCATTATGGAAATCATTCAAACAGTAACAACCCTATCTATGAAAAGGCAACACTACAAATATTTAACCAGGTCCTAAACACCAAATCACCTCCCATTAGCCAAGCTGCTATAGATATCCACACAGAAACTACAAGCTTGTAGAATACCATTACCTGGGTCACAGACGCAGAACACAGACAGACCCTCACCAAATACAGAATAAAGTGACCATCAATTAATGTTTTTGTTTTTCCATTGTTGCACTGCATACACTAAGTCTGGCTTCTTGCTGTTTCTGGTTCAGTTTTTGTTTCTATATTTCTATTTATACATTTCTCAAGTAATATAAAATAATTCTAAAACTAGACTATTATAGTAAATGTTTCAAAACAACTGATAAATAGAACAACATCCAATCCTTAAAAACTTACAATATTATTAAAAATTCTCTAAACGCCAATAAAATATTTCAAACAGCACATAATACCCAATAATTAAAATGGCAGTCAATCAGGAAAGAAACTTAAGCCACCTTTACTTACCCTCTCCAGCAATTCTTAGAGTCCTTTCCCTTGTAGGCCAATAGCACACACCAGAAGCAGCAACGGCTGCTGAAGCTCTGTCCTCACGCTCCATGACTAGTCTATCTCACACACACACACACACACACACACACTTTCTGTCTCTCACACACTAGTCACCTCCCTAACCAATCTCTTTCTCTCACACACACGTCACTTCCCTGACCAGTCTCTCGCTCTCAAATGTTCTCTTACACACACAGTTTCTCTCATACACTTACACACATGCTGGCTCACTCTCTCTGTCTCACTCACCCCCACCCCAGCACACATGGCAGCTACAGCACAAGGCAGCCGGTATGCTGCTATTAAAAGCAGAGTCCTGACAGGCTGGAAACTGCAGCAGGACTGACCCCCCAGCAGTAAGAAGGCAGCACTCAGCTGAGAATGTAATTCTATGCTTTTTCTTCTCCACACCCCAGCCTTTTTTTTTTTTTTTTGCAGTTTATTATTATTTTTATATTTTCTTGCTGGTGTCATGCTGGTGAGAGAAGGGGAGGTCGGAGCTGGGCCAGGGCGAGGGAGGGCAGCGGCACCATACTCCTGCATCCCCTGGCAAAGTGGCCAGGCAGCACCAATCTTCAGCTTCGGGATTTTCCAAACAGCCACGTGGCAGGAAATCTCAAATGACTCCTCTGTGCCGCGATGATTGTAGCACAGGCAAACAGCTGAGTGCAGCCTTGGGATGTGATTTCTGCAGTGAAAGCAGCAGGATGGCCTTTTCTTCTTCCCGCGTGCCTGGTAAAAATCACTTCCTCTTCCGGGCCACAGGGGCGAACAGGAACAGGTCATGTTCCTGTTGCTGACTTCCACAAACAATGCTGCCGTTCCCCTCCAGCCTTGAATGTGCTGATAGCCCAGGCAGGAACAGCAGCAGTGTTCATCTTGCTGAGGTGAGGAGAAGTGGGGGGGGGGGGGGTGGCGGGGGCGCGCTACACACTGGTTCAGAACCACTGATGTAGAGAGTTAGAAACTGGTAATTTTTTTTGCCTACAACACAACTCAGATGACAATAACAGGGAGGCATCAGATTTGCACCCTGAACAGCTCTCTTGAAGAACAACTTGAAAACTTCAGGTGGCCCTGGGAAAACTGGCATGAAGTAGTCATTCCTTGGCACAGGAAGCTTTGTTAAGTTCCAAGTATTCACACTTCTGAATGGGTGAAACCACTATCACATTTGTGCTCAGAGCCCTGCATTAAGAAGCTGAACTGATGTGTCAGAGCCTCCACTCAAGACAGCATGAGTTTTTGGAGCCCTTCCTCAAATTCAAGTGGGGAGATAAAAACCTCGATTCAACTCTCAGACCTATCTCAGGAGCAAAGTTAGAGCATCTCTTCAGGGAAGCTCAGCCACCAATGGTTTACTTCCTGGGTTGTGTCAAGCCATCAAGCCTAGCTTCTTGGAGTTGGACTTGTTAACTGGAAGGAAGGTATGGCGCAGACATTTTGGGTATAAACCACTCTGGGTGACATCCGGGAGCAAATTTCACAGGCATCAGGCTCATAGTCCTTCTCAAGGAGCATGCAGCACACTTTGGTGGTCAGTCATGAATACTTGGAACAGAACTTCCAGTCAAAGAAAAACAAAACAAAAAAAAAAAAAAACAGCTGCAAGAGAAAAACCAACTGTAAACCTGTCCAACACCAAATTTCATACTGAGGTGAAGAAATCAGATGTGAAAAGCAGATTCAGAAGAAATGAATAAGATAAAAATTTAATGAAGAGCAACAAAACTGCTTAGGGGACTAAGAGCAAAATAAATAAATACTGGTCAAACAAAGAAGAAAATGGTATAAATGCTGAAAAACATATATAACCAACAGGGTAAAACCAAAAAGTCTTACTAGGTTAGCAGAAAGAAACAGAGCAGCCATGACAGCATGGAAAGTACTACATAGGAGTAGTCAAGACTTTACTAGAAAGCTCTGCACATGGAGCTGAATGGAAACAATTTCAGTTACATGATAAACTTAAGGCTGGTGAATCTGCCTGCCTTCAGAGAACCTTAATTTTGGCTAAGTAGACTAATAATTCTCAGAATAGGGTTACAAATAATTAAAATTAAATTAGTAACCATTTCTTTAAAAAGATATGAATATTAAAAAACTGTCTTTATAATGTTGTAAGAAGTTTATAAAAGCACTATAATACAATAGCATGACTTGCCTCTAGAATACTATTCAAAAAATTCTCAGCAGATACATAATCTTCTCGGCTGTAGGCAGCAAGGGCCTGTGACCGCAGGCGCTGCATCTCATCAGATTTCATCAACTGGGACATGGCTTCTTTTTCTTCCTTCTCACTAGGATTATTCTTTAGCTGGAAACAAAAAGATCCAGTTTTTGGTTTACTCCATATTATATCTTGGAGAAAAAGTATAAATCGAACATATATATTATGAATAGGTCAAATATATTCTTGCTATTCAATTAAACCACCTCCAATACTAGAAGTATAACCTATAATAGGCAGGGGCAGACAAATCATAGCGTAAGCCAACTGCCTATGGGCAGCCACTCTAGGGAATGCAGCTGCTCTGCCTGTGGGGACACTAATGCAATGCTGCCAGCGGCAGCTTACTCTAGCAGACACAGAGGAATTAACTTCGGTTATTGGACAGGGATGGGGTGGGGGATCTCCAATCACAACTTCAGAAGGGGACATACCAACCACCAATCATTTGGCTTTTTACATGCCTAAACAGCGACCAAGATTACAAAGCAATTTTGTTTTCTCCATGAACAAGCAAAACAAATTAGTTATATGTGATTCTGGCATAAAGGTGATCTTGAAGTCCTATACCCATATTCTCCTTGGGACAACCTGCACAAAAATGGATTATGTACGATGGAATTAATAAAATATTGTTACGTTTTTAAAAGGTTTGTTAGGATTAACTGACCAAAAAAAACTATCAATACTAAGTATCTAAGAAGTGGCAGAGAAAAAAAAAGGTATGGACTGAACTTCATGTAGCTGCTCTGCAAAGTTCTTCAATGGAGGTAGAGTCAAGGTAAGCAACAGATGCTGCCATAGCTCTAGAGGTAGCCCTGCTTTGATATAAAGCAATGAGAGCGTCAGGAATTCAAATTTGCAACTATGTTTTGTGACAGCTAGCCCTGGTCTATTAGAGTCAAAAGAGAATCAGGTGAAAGGACTGTTTTACATCCTTAGTTCTATCAACATTTTTTTAAGTGTTTTTTGTTTTTTTGTAATTGTCTACAGCAGTGGTTCTCAACCTTTTTTCTGTCGGGACACACCTGACAGATGGTTCTCACATGCGTGACACACTGACCCATGATCGTCACAGGGCTAGATGTAAATGTACAGTTTGCATCCAAGGGAACCCCCCTGATCCACAATAATGGATGTAAAGCAGAATTATGACATTCCCCGTTCAACTCACTCTACAAAAAAGATATTCTGGTTCTGGTGTCATCTCAGTAACAGCAACTCAAACTCCTTCTACTTTCAGGCTCAATAGCCCTACTTATGAAAAGACAGCAGTTAACCACCAATGCATGTCCTCTTGAGAAAACGCAACAAATAAGACTGATAAAACACTTACATGCTAGTAAAATATCTCTGTAACAGACACAGAACCGACCTAACATACTCCCAGGATCTGTAGTAATGCACATAAACTAATCCACACACAGTTACACCTGTATTATGGAATACACTCAAACAGGAGCAACCCTATCTATGAAAAGGCAACACTACAAATATTAAATCAGGCCCTAAAAACCAATACACCTCTTATTAGGAAAACAGAACTAGCAAGCAGCTATAGATCCCCACACAGAAATAATTGTAAAACTATACTAATAAGCAGAATAAATGTTTCACAACAACTATGAACAGAATAACATCCAACAATTAAAAACTCATAAAAACTATTAAAAATTCTCCAAACACCAATAAAATATTTCAAAAAAAGCAGACACATCACATAATATTAAATAATTAAAATAGCAGTCAATCAAGAAAAATAAACTTAAAAAGCCACCTTTACTTACCCCCTCCAGCAGCTTTCCTACTCCTCTTCCATGCAGGCTGTAGCACACACCAGAAGCAGCAGCAGTAGTGGCTAAGCTCTATACTCATGGTCCTCTTCCTTAGGGCCCATGTCTCTCACACACACACACACACCATACCAGTCATGCCCCCATGACCAGTTTCTGTCTCTCACACACCAATCATCTCCCAGTCTTTGACAAACACACCAGTCACCTTCCTGAACAGTTTCTCTCATGCCATACACACACACACAGGCTTCCCACTCCCGTGTTCCACTTACATATATGGGCTTCTCACTCTCATAATCACTTTCTCTCTCTCACATACACTCACCAGTCTCTCACTCCCATGCTTGTTCTCTCCACATGCACAGGCTTCTCATTCCCATAATCACTTTCTTTCTCTCCCACATACACACACACCAGTCACCTGATCTCTCTCATGCATACACACTCAGGCTTCCCACTCCCATGTTCTCTTTCAGATATACAGGCTTCTCACTCCCATGCTGTGTCTCACACACACACACACACACAGGTTTCTCACTCCCATGCCCACTCTTCACCTGCACAGGCTTCTCATTCCCATAATCACTTTCTCTCTCTCTCTCACACACACCGGTCACCTGATCTCTCTCATGCATACACACACACACAGGCTTCCCACTTCCATGTTCTGTCTTACATACACAGGCTTCTCCCTCCCATGCTGTGTCTCACACACACCCAGGTTCTCACTCCCATGCTCACTCTCTTCACATGCACAGGCTTCTCATTCCCATAATCACTTTCTCTGTTACACACACACACACACACCCAGTCTCTCTCTCATTTCCATGCTCGCTCTCCACGTGCACAGGCTTCTCATTCCCTGAATCACATTCTCTCTCTCATATTCACATACAGACCAGTCACACCGTCACCTTACCAACCAGTCTCTCTCATATACATGCACACACACAGGCTTCCAACTCCCATGCTCTCTCTCACATAATCAGGCTTCTCACTCCCATGCTTTCTTTCACATACACCCCCACAACACCAGGCTTCTTACTCCCATGCTTTCTCACATACTCAGATTTCTCACTTCCATGCTTTTTCTCTCTCTCTCTCTCACACACACTCACATCCCTGACTGTCTCACACTCTCACATACACATCAGTCATCTCCTTGAGCAGTCACTTTCATTGTCTCTCACATATACACATACATCAGCTCTCTGACCAGTTTCTCTCAATCACACACATACTCTAGATCAAATACATTCTCTCACTTACACGCAGGCTCTCAATCACACACATTCTCTCACTTACACACAGGCTGGCTGGCTGCTTCTCTCTCTTTCTGTCACTCACTTTCTCTCTCTCCCCTCCCCCCCCCAGCACAAACGGTAGCTGCTCCTCCAGCCCCCGCAGGCCAAGAAGGAAGAAATCCATCGATCGCGGGAGGCTCATGCTGCTCTCTCCTTTCCCTTCCGCTTCCTCCCCCCAATGCAGGAAGATCAGCTGCCTCTCCTGCTGCCACCGGACTCCTGCTATCTTCGGGCGTCCGAACTTCCTGTCGGGGGGGGGGGAGCGGAAGCGCAGCGCACAACGTCCGCGTCCCCCCCCCCCCCCCCCCCAAGCAGGAAGATGGACGGACCATACGGCCCGACGCCCGAAGATAGCAGGAGTCCAGTGGCAGCAGGAGAGGCAGCTGATCTTCCTGCATTGGGGGGAGGAAGCGGAAGCTGCACGCGGCGCTTCCGCTCCCCCACCCCAAGCAGGAAGATCGACGGACCATACGGCCCGACGCCCGAAGATAGCAGGAGAACGGGTGGCAGCAGGAGAGGCAGCTGATCTTCCTGCATTGGGGGGAGGAAGCGGAAGCTGCACGCGGCGCTTCCGCTCCCCCTCCCCTGAACAGGAAGACCGGTTGGCCATACGGCCGCAGCAGCGCTTCCCCATGTGTGCCGTGATGGCGCGCGAGGCGTGGGTTCTCTTGCGACACGGCCTTTCTTCTTCCCGCGCACCACTTCCTGTTCCGGGTCCGGGGGGGGGGGGGGGGGGAGAATGCAGGCGCGGGAAGAAGAAAAGGCCCAGCCGCGGATGCCACAGGTTTTTTTTTTTTTGCACCGCTGCCGTTCCCGCTGGGCTTGAACGTGCTGATAGCCCGCGGCACGCAAGCAGGAAGAACGAGCAGCGGGAGGGACCGGGAGCCATGCGACACACCTGCCGGTGCTTGGCGACACACTAGTGTGTCGCGACACACCGGTTGAGAACCGCTGGTCTACAGTATGTAAGCACAATTTAGTTCTATGACTGAGGCTTCAGGAAAAAAGTAGGGAACACAATGGACTGATTTATGTGTTAGAAAACAGCTGAAAAAAATTTAGGATGTGAATGCAAGGCTATTATGATAAGAACATGCCATACTGGGTCAGACCAAGGGTCCATCAAGCCCAGCATCCTGTTTCCAACAATGCCCAATCCAGGCCATAAGAACCTGGCAAGTATCCAAAAACTAAGTCTATTCCATTTTACCTTTGCTAGTAATAGCAGTGGCTATTTTCTAAGTCAACTTAATTAAAAGCAGGTAATGGACTTCTCCTCCAAGAACTTATCCAATCCTTTGTTAAACACAGCTATACTAACTGCACTAACCACATCCTTTGGCAACAAATTCCAGAGTTTAATTGTGCATTGAGTAAAAAAGAACTTTCTCCAGTTAGTTTTAAATGTGCCACATGCTAACTTCAAGTGCCCCCTAGTCTCTATTATCCGAAAGAGTAAATAACCGATTCACATCTTCCCGTTCTAGACCTCTCATGATTTTAAACATCTCTATCATATCCCCCCTCAGCTGTCTCTTCTCCAAGCTGAGAAGCCCTAACCTCTTTAGTCTTTCCTCATAGGGGAGCTGTTCCTTCCCTTTATCATTTTGGTAGCCCTTCTCTGTACCTTCTCCATCGCAATTATATCTTTTTTGAGATGCGGCGACCAGAATTGTACACAGTATTCAAGGTGCGGTCTCACCATGGAGCGATACAGAGGCATTATGACATTTTCCGTTTTATTCACCATTCCCTTTCTAATAATTCCCAACATTGTGTTTGCTTTTTTCACTGCCGCAGCATACTGAACAGACGATTTCAATGTGTTATCCACTATGACGCCTAGATCTCTTTCTTGGGTTGTAGGCACCTAATATGGAACCTAACATTGTGTAACTATAGCATGGGTTATTTTTACCTATATGCATCACCTTGCACTTATCCACATTAAATTTCATCTGCCATTTTGATGCCCAATTTTCCAGTCTCACAAGGTCTTCCTGCAATTTATCACAATCTGCTTGTGATTTAACTACTACTCTGAATAATTTTGTATCATCTGCACATTTGATTATCTCACTCATCGTATTTCTTTCCAGATCATTTATAAATATATTGAAAAGTAAGGGTCCCAATACAGATCCCTGAGGCACTCCACTGCCCACACTCCCTTCCACTGAGAAAATTGTCCATTTAATCCTACTCTCTGTTTCCTGTCTTTTAGCCAGTTTGCAATCCACGAAAGGACATCGCCACTTATCCCATGACTTTTTACTTTTTCTAGAAGCCTCTCATGAGGAACTTTGTCAAATGCCTTCTGAAAATCCAAGTACACTACATCTACCGGTTCATCTTTATCCACATGTTTATTAACTCCTTCAAAGAAGTGAAGCAGATTTGTGAGGCAAAACTTGCCTTGGGTAAAGCCATGCTGACTTTGTTCCATTAAACCATGTCTTTCTATATGCTCTGTGATTTTGATGTTTAGAACACTTTCCACTATTTTTCCTGGCACTGAAGTCAGGCTAACCGGTCTGTAGTTTCCTGAATCGCCCCTGGAGCCCTTTTTATTTGCAAACGATTTTATTGATTTTTCCTCAAAAAAAACAAAGGAGAGTGGTGTGGTTCTGAGCCACTCTCCAATACATATTATATCATAACAGTACAAAAATGCCACATCCCCCCAAACACCCTCCCATCCCCCAAACAACTCCCAAACAACCCTCGAGTAGGGTACAAAGTCCACAAGGAGAGCTCGGACAAATAACCAACAACGAAGAACCAATCAGTCCTGGGATTGAAGATTAATCACTCATTGAGTACAGAGCTACGGACACGTTGTGGGAGAGATTGAATATAGACGTCCCAGATGTCCAAGAAGCGCTTCCGGAGGCGCGGCGAAGGTCGCATCACAGCCGCATCCATGAGCATCATACGATGGAGAAGATTGCGCCACGTCCAATATGAAGGGAACGAGGAATCTCGCCAGTGTAATAGAATAGCTTTCTTCCCCACCAAATATGCTTTTCTAATGAACAAGCGGGTTCCCGCTCCCTGAACTCGCACTGGAAAAATGCAACCAAAAAGAAGCCACTGGGGGGACAACCGGAAGAGTGACCCCCTATAAAACCTCAAGATATCGGACTATTTTAACCCATAAAGGTATGAATATCAGGGCATTCCCAAAAAGCGTGAGACAGTGTTCCTCTTGCATTCCCACAACGTGTACAGGCTGGGGACAAAGAGATTCGTAAATGAAAAGCCCCTTGCGCCGACACAAAACTCCGGCACAAAAATTTATATTGCATTTCTCTAAAGTACGAATTGACCGAGATCTGGGAAACCCGCCGAAAACATGCTTTAATTATGTTACCACTAATAACAAATATCCCATCCCCATTCCACCGTTCAACCAGAACAGAGCAAGTGTCCGTACTAGTGATTCGTCTAAGGCGTTTATAATACTGGGATAGCGAAGGCACCTGCTCCTTCTCAAATGAGAAGAGGGAGTCCAAAGTGTGAAAATAAGAAGGCTGCCTGGTAGGGGAAGGAAGAGAGCCCACATAATGCTGCAATTGCAAATAAGAAAACACCTCTTTCTTAGAAATGCCATACTGCTCCTGCAGATCTAAGAAAGACATCAAGGTACCATCTGGAGTCAAAACATGGCCCAACAAAGTGATGCCCTTATCTCGCCACCGTTGATACACTACAGTTTGGGAACCCGGGGTAAAATCTGGATTGCCCTGAACAGGCAAAAAGCAAGCACAAATTCGTGGGATCTGTAATAATCACACTAATCGGGCCCAAGACGTCCGGATAGGCTTAAAGAGAGCATTCTGAACTAAAAACGTGGGTAGTGCTGCAGCCTGAGCCTGCAGAACAAATTTGAGAGAAAAGGAGGCCGCAAGTTCTATATCAGCAGATAAACTTATGACAGTAGATTTATCCAACAGCCAGTCTCTCATGAGACGGAGATTGCTAGCTAAATTATAGAGCGCTAAATCAGGGACCCCCAAACCTCCCCGGCCCCACCTTTCTCGCATCCACGCCAGCGGGACGCGGGACCTCCCCCCCTTCCAATAAAAGCGACGTTGTACTCGATCTAGCTGCCTAAGCTCTACCATGCGCAGATGCAATGGCATATTCTGAAATAGATATAACCATTTGGGCAAAATCACCATCTTAAAGAGGTGGACCCTTCCACCTAATGACAAAGGTAAACGTGCCCAAGTAGTCAATTTATCCCGAGTATATTTTAATAACGGATTTACATTAATTTTATATATTTGAGACAGATCTAGAGGCAGAACGATTCCAAGATAAGTGAAGGAGGCCTCCGCCCATGTAAGGGTAAACTCTTCTCCCCAGGTAGTCACCAAAGAGTCAGGGAAGGCTAGGGCCACCGATTTATCTAAATTTAAGCGAAAGCCAGAAAAAATCCCAAATTCCCTGAAGATCTACAGGAGAGAAGAAAGAGACTTCTTAGGGTCTGTGATAAATACTAATATGTCATCTGCAAATGCAGCATATTTAAAGGTGGAGGACTGAAATCGCATCCCTTTAATGGTTTTAGCCACTTGTATTTTTTGCAATAATGGTTCAAGCTGGAGAACAAATAAAAGAGGCGACAGAGAAAAGCCCTGCCTAGTTCCCCTAGTAATGGAAAATACCTCAGAGGAAGAGCCATTCGCTATGAGGTTGGCTTCCGGAGTCTGGTAAAGGAGGTGTACCACATTAAAAAAGAACTCCCCAAACCCCATCTGCCGCAACACCCAAAACAGATAGTCCCATTCCACCCTGTCGAATGTCTTTTCAGCATCAAAGCTAACAGCGAGGAAGGGGGCACCCATCTTCTGGCACATGGTCATTGCTGCCATAACCCGACGGATGCTAGTTAGGGCATAACGCTTTCGCACAAAACCCTCTTGATTGGGCCCCACCAGGGAAGGTAGGATAACCGACAGGCGATCTGCCAAAACTTTAGTAAGTATTTTTTTATCAAAATTCAATAAGGAGATGGGTCGGTAAGATTCAGGTGCCAAGGGATCTTTCCCCGTTTCATGGATAAGAGTAATATTTGCCGTGTTGGAATGGGCTGGAAAGGACCCCTCTGCTTCAAGAGCAGCAATGAACTGGACCCAAAGGAGGTCCCACAAGGTCCGACATGCATTTATAAAATTCCACGCCATATCCATCTGGCCCCGGGGCTTTAAATGCCTTAGCACCCCGAATAACCGATGTCACCTCAGTTAACGTAACCGGTCGACTCAGGAAGGACTGCTGGTCTGGTGTTAAATGGGGAAGGCGGATTTGCTCACAACATTTTTCACAAGTCCCCGGGTCCCAGTGCTCAGATGTATAAAGGGCTCTGTAAAAGTCACAAAAGTGATGCAAAATATCATCCGTAGCAGTCAGAAGTTTACCCGTGGGGGAACGTAAAGCTGGGATATATCGAGACCCACGGGCCATGCGGACCAGATTCGCCAGCATTTTACCCGCTTTATTACTGTGTTGGTACAGTTTGAATTGATAGTATAAGAAGCTCTTCCGAGCCCGCTGATGTAACAATGTATTAAGCTCCCCTTGAATCGATAAAAATTGAACCCTCACACCATGAGAATTATTGCGATTCAGCGATATCCTGGCCCTATTCAACTTAGCAGTTAATGTCAAAATTCTGTGGTCAATAACCTTTTTCCGGTGAGCCACGAAAGAGATATCATCATCCCTTAACACTGTTTTTGCAGTATACCAAAATAGTACCAGGGTATCCACATGCTGGGCATTTAAAGTGACAAAATCCGACCAGCGTGCTCGCAAGTACTCCTGGAATTTAACATCATGAGCGAGATAAAATGGGAACCGCCATCGAAAGGCAGTGGGGGGCTCGCTCCCAATGCGCATCTCCAAACATACCGGGGCATGGTCAGAGATTACAATTTCCCCAATGGTAACTGGGGAAGGCTATGAGCACTCAAAGATTGTTCCATAAAAGAAGGACCTTTACCAATGGGCTTGAGGGGGGAGATCTATCTAAGTGGCCATCGCGAATGGTGTTGAAATCCCCTCCCAACAAGAGACATTCCTCCACATAGGGCAAAAGTAATTGATATAGCTCCTGATAAAACTGGGAATTGTAATTATTGGGAGCATAAATATTGCATAAAATCACCTTAGAATGATATAGCTCAGCTTCTAATATAAGATATCGTCCCAGGGGATCTTTAATGCTAGAGTGAACCTTCAGAGGGACATTCTTATTGACCCATATAACTACCCCAGCTGATCTGGTGGTACCCGAGGCATAATAAACGTCCCCTCCCCATAGTTTACTTAACTTATGTTCTGCATTGGAAAGGTGGGTTTCCTGCAGGAATGCGATATTCGCATGCTTACGTTTAAGAAGGAGCATGAATCTTAGACCGTTTAATAGGTGAGTTTATCCCACAAACGTTCCAAGTAACTAAATTAGTCGCACTACTAAAGAGATATCAAAATAGATCTTCCGTGAGAATTCAAACAATTTAATCTTTAGTGGGGATCCTTCCAGCCGGGACCCCCAACTACATAACAGCAATGGACTGAATACACCCAATGAGAATTCCCCACGTGGACTCTAACCCCACTTCAAAAAAATCCCAAACCCTCGAATTCCCCAACAAAACCCTGCCATTGCCTCGCTAAGCCTACCGGCAAGGACTTTCCCCTGACCAGCCCTGGAGACCACTACCATGCTGGCACTCCCCACCCCCTCCCTCCCACCCCCATCCGCATCAGTATTAAACAGACTTCAGAAAAAATATAATTCTTGTGAGAGCAGTATAAACACAGTGACTAGACAATTTCCCAAACTGCAAGCAACAGCTACATAACAAGGGAGGCATATGAACAGTCATAAGAATAGAAACTATGAGGAATATAAACCATTATAATTCCACATATTCTCCGGGGTAGCTCACAAAAAGAAGGGCCCCTTTAACATGAGAAGGCCCCACAGAAAACCAGCATTCACTTGGGTGTTGGAATTGAGGATTAAATAATGAGAAAAACCTAATAAAAAAAAAGATCCCGCCCTGATAACGCCTGGGAACGCACCCAGGGTAGGGAGGTGATGAAGTGTTCCGGGCAATACAATACTCAGTCCATGAGAAGAGCAGGCGCAAATCCCAGCATCCGGCTTTAAGCTGCTAATGTGATGTCTTTCAACGATAATTTAGGTTAATTACAATCGTGATGCCTTCCACCCCTCCTTCCCCCCTCTTCTCTTCCCCTTCCTCCTCCCCTTGCCCCCCCCTTTCCCCTACCCCTCGCCTCTTCCCCCCTCCTTCCGCCCCATCCGACCCCCCTACCTCTACCTTCTATCTCTCTCCCCCCCCCTCTTTCCTTTCATTTCCCACTCTTACTTTCTTGTGTTTGGAGCACACGTTTGTACCTACCTTCCTCGTTTTTCGTTTCTATCTTCATTTTCGTTATTTGACTTAAGATATTTTAATTATTTCCTGTTACAACCTGTTCCATGACCTGCTATATGCATATACTTTCGTTTCACAACTTGTTCTATGTATAATTGTTTTGTTTCAATGTAAACCGGGGTGAAGGCTTGTGCTAAACCTCGGTATATAAAAGCTACAAATAAATAAATAAATAAATAAATGTCAAAGGGCCCAAACAGAGTAGAGCGGTCCGAATATAGATGCAGGCACTTGCGCCCTTGTTCCCACTAGGATCCGGTCTGGACTACTGACAAAGTCAAATTAGAGCCCACACATCAGTCTCAAGTCAACCAAAAAACGAAAGAAAATAATAAAAAAAAAGAAATGAAGCTTCCGGAGAAAATAATCCACAAAGTTAATTCCAAAAGACACAATCCAGCCCAGGTGGAAATTAGTTAGCCGAAGCAGTGCCCAAAGAAAAAAACCGCCGGGCAGACGCAGGCAGACACTACCATGCTTTCCCTAGAAATAACGAGTCATCTGCGTGGGGAAGCAGATTGGATCCTGGAGTGGCTGTTCCCCGCTCCTGCAATAGAGCGCTGGCCTCCTGAGGCGAAGTGTACCAAGTCACCCCAGAATCGGTATCCACACGCAGGCGAGCCGGGTAAATCAAAGAGGCCCGGATCCCCTGCGCCAAGAGCTGTGAGCAAATAGGGGTCATGGCGCGCCTCTGAGCCGCTACACCAGCGAAGAAGTCCTGAAATATCAGCACTTTATGATTCTCGTAGGTAAGAGCCCGGCCTTTCCTTATGGTTGTTAAAATTTCTTGTTTATGCACAAAATTAAATGTTTTCGCCACTATGACTCGTGGCCTTAAGCTTCCTGGCACCCAGCCTGTGGGCCCTCTCAATACGTAAAGGGCCATGTGCTGCCGGAAAGGAAAGTTCTTTTATAAGCCATGACTCTAGCACAGCCGGGAGATCACGATCAGGAATGGACTCAGGCAGCCCAATAAATCTCATATTAGAGCGCCTGGAGCGATTCTCCAGGTCTTCGAGTTTCGCTGAATTTTTTGCCATGTCGGCCCATAGCGCTGCTAGGTCACTCTGTACCGTCAAGAGGCCATTTTGCGCCTCTGACACGCGGTTTTCAAGTTCGGTACAGCGGATCTCAAATTTATTTAAATTCGTCAATATCTCCACCACTGCAGTCGATATAGATTTAAGTTCGGGCCCCAGCGCCTCGATAACCGCGGATTTAATCTCAGCCAAAATCGGCGCTGTGAGCGGTTCAGCGGGTCTGGCTGTGGCGGCCTTGACAGGCTTCGTAATGGCAGTCTGGCTTTCTGTCCCCTTATCCTTGGCAGATTTTACAGGGCGGGCCGGCATGCCCAAGAAATGATGCTGCACGAATAAGAAAAACTCCCGTAATATTTTAAGGTCACTTATCTATCAGAAGCGATGCGGATGGGGGTCGATTGCAGAGGCCGGACGCCGAGAGGGAAGAAATCACATCCTCCTCCCTCAGTGCACCACGTGATCTCCGCCCTTTTTAAATATTGGGGTTACGTTTGCTATCTTCCAGTCTTCAGGTACAATGGATGATTTTAATAATAGGTTACAAATTTTTACTAATAGGTCTGAAACTTCAATTTTTAGTTTCTTCAGAACTCTGGGGTGTATACCATCTGGCCCAGGTGATTTACAACTCTTTAGTTTGTCAATCAGGTTTACCATATCTTCTAGGTTCACAGTGATTTGATTCAGTCCATCTGAATCATTACTCATGAAAACCCTCTCCAGTACAGATACCTCCCCAACATCCTCTTCAGTAAACACCGAAGCAAAGAAATCATTTAATCTTTCCGCGATGGCCTTATCTTCTCTAAGTGCCCCTTTAACCCCTCGATCATCTAGCGTTCCATCTGACTCCCTCACAGGCTTTCTGCTTCGGATATATTTTTAAAAGTTTTTACTATGAGTTTTTGCCTCTACGGCCAACTTCTTTTCAAATTCTCTCTTAGCCTGTCTTATTAATGTCTTACACTTAACTTGCCAATGCTTATGCATTATCCTATTTTCTTCTGTTGGCTCCTTCTTCCAATTTCTGAATGAAGATCTTCTGGCTAAAATAGCTTATTTCACCTCCCCTTTTAACCATGTCGGTAATCGTTTTGCTTTCTTTTCACCTTTCTTAATGTGTGGAAGACATCTGGACTGTGCTTCTAGAATGGTATTTTTAACAATGACCACGCCTCTTGCACACTTTACTTTTGTAGCTGCTCCTTTCAGTTTTTTTCTAACAATTTTTCTCATTTTCTCAAAGTTTCCCTTTTGAAAGTTTAGCATGAGAGCCGTGGATTTGCATACTGTTCCTCTTCCAGTCATTAATTCTAATTTGATCATATTATAATCACGGTTGCCAAGCGGCCCCACCACCATTACCTCTCTCACCAAATCCTGTGCTCCACTGAGAATTAGATCTAAAATTGCTCACTCTCCTGTCTGTTCCTGAACCAATTGGAAAGAAATAAGACGAGTGAGATAATCAAATTTGCAGATGACACAAAATTGTTCGGAGTAGTTAAATCACAAGCAGATTGTGATAAATTGCAGGAAGACCTTGTGAGACTGGAAAATTGGGCATCCAAATGGCAGATGAAATTTAATGTGGATAAGTGCAAGGTGATGCATATAGGGAAAAATAACCCATGCTATAATTACACAATGTTGGGTTCCATATTAGGTGCTACAACCCAAGAAAGATCTAGGTGTCATAGTGGAAAACACATTGAAATTGGTTCAGTGTGCTGCGGCAGTCAAAAAAGCAAACAATGTTGGGAATTATTAGAAAGGGAATGGTGAATAAAACGGAAAACGTCATAATGCCTCTGTATCGCTCCATGGTAAGACCGCACCTTGAATACTGTGTACAATTCTGGTCGCCGCATCTCAAAAAAGATATAATTGCGATGGAGAAGGTAGAGAGAAGGGCGACCAAAATGATAAAGGGAATGGAACAGCTCCCCTATGAGGAAAGACTGAAGAGGTTAGGGCTGTTCAGCTTAGAGAAGAGACAGCTGAGGAGGGATATGATAGAGGTCTTTAAGATCATGAGAGGTCTAGAACGGGTAGATGTGAATCGGTTACTCTTTCGGATAGTAGAAAGACTAGGGGGCACTCCATGAAGTTAGCATGGGGCACATTTAAAACTAATTGGAGAAAGTTCTTTTTTACTCAACGCACAATTAAACTCTGGAATTTGTTGCCAGAGGATGTGGTTAGTGCAGTTAGTATAGCTGGGTTTAAAAAAGGATTGGATAAGTTCTTGGAGGAGAAATCCATTACCTGCTATTAAGTTCACTTAGAGAATAGCCACTGCCATTAGCAATGGTAACATGGAATAGACTTAGTTTTTGGGTACTTGCCAAGTTCTTATGGCCTGGATTGGCCACTGTTGGAAACAGGATGCTGGGCTTGATGGACCCTTGGTCTGACCCAGTATGGCATTTTCTTATTTTCTTATGTTCTTATGTAAAGCTATCATTTATTCCATCCAGGAACGTTATCTCTCTAGCATGTCCCGATGATACATTTACTCAGTCAATATTGGGGTAATTGAAGTCTCCCATTATTACCGCACTACCAATTTGGTTAGCTTCCCTAATTTCTCTTAGCATTTCACTGTCCGTCTCACCATCTTGACCAGGTGGACGGTAGTATACTCCTATCACTATAGTTTTCCCCGACACACAAGGGATTTCTACCCATAAAGATTCAATTTTGTATTTAGTCTCATGCAGGATGTTTATTCTGTTGGACTCTATGCCATCCCGGACATAAAGCGCCACACCTTCTCCCGAGTGCTCCTCTCTGTCATTGCGATATAATTTGTACCCCTTTATAGCACTGTCTCATTGGTTATCTTCTTTCCACCATGTCTCTGAGATGCCAATTAAGTCTATGTCATCATTCACTGCTATACATTCTAATTCTCCCATCTTACTTCTTAGACTTCTGGCATTAGCATACAAACATTTCAAAGTTTGTTTTTTGTTTGTATTTTCATTCTGCTTTTTAATTGATAGGGATAAGTTAGAATTTTTTAGCTCAGGTGAGTTTTTAGTTACAGGCACTTGGACTACTTTTCTTATTATTGGAACCTCACTGTCGGGATGCCCTAATTCTAATGCATATTACTTTCCTTTGAGGATACCTCCTTTCGAACCATGCGCTGCTGAGCACCTGCGGCTTTCCCCTTTGTTCTAGTTTAAAAGCTGCTCTATCTCCTTTTTAAAAGGTTAGCACCAGCAGTCTGGTTCCACCCTGGTTAAGGTGGAGCCCATCCCTTCGGAAGAGATTCCCTCTTCCCCAAAAGGTTCCCCAGTTCCTAACAAAACTGAATCCCTCTTCCTTGCACCATCGTCTCATCCACGCTTTGAGACTCCGGAGCTCTGCCTGCCTCTGGTGACCTGCGCGTGGAACAGGGAGCATTTCAGAGAATGCTACCCTGGAGGTTCTGGATTTAAGCTTTCTACCCAAGAGCCTAAATTTGGCTTCCAGAACCTCCCTCCCACATTTTCCTATGTCATTGGTGCCCACATGTACCACGACAGCCGGCTCCTCCCCAGCACTGTCTAAAATCCTATCTAGGTGACGCATGAGGTCCGCCACCTTCGCACCAGGTAGGCATGTTACTAGGCGATCCTCATGCCCACCAGCCACCCAGCTATCTACACTCCTAATAACCGAATCACCAACTATGACAGCCGACCTAACCCTTCCCTCCTGGGCAGTAGGCCTTGGGGAGATATCCTCAGTGCGAAAGGACAATGCATCACCGGAGAGCAGGACCTTGCTACAGGATCCTTTCCTGCTATACCAGGTTGATGCTCTCTGATCATGAGACCTTCTTCCTCCAAGGCAGCACCAGGGCTGCCAGTCTGAAGTTGGGACTTGGCTATTATGTCCCTGAAGGTCTCATCTATATACCTCTCTGTCTGCCTCAGCTCCTCCAGGTCTGCAACTCTAGACTCCAGAGATCGGACTCGTTCTCTGAGAGCCAGGAGCTCTTTGCATCGCATGCACATGTATAACTTCTCACCAGCGGGTAAAAAGTCATACATGTGACATTCGATGCAAAAGACTGGGAAGCCCCCCTCTTGCTGCTGGGCTGCTGCCTTCATCTCAATTTTCTTCAGTTCCTAGTTAAGTTTTACGTTGCTATGGGAGTAGGAATGTGTCTAATTAACCTACTTTAAATGTATTAGTGAATTCACCATATGTCTGGTAGCGGCCTACAAGGGACTGATCAAACTAAGTTGTTTTTGTTTTGTGAAAGTGGCACCTGCCTATAAATTAAAGGGGTGGGTGGGCTGGGAAATCCGAACAGTCTAACTTCAGTTAGTCAGCCACAGTGGCTCACTGCTCTCTTGATTATCAAGTGTTGGTACCTAATCAAACCAAATCACACTACCTCAACACCTTTCCAAGGTGAGTAACTGAGCTGAACTTTTCAACCTTTTTACTTGGTATACACTGCTCCTAGCTTATTTCTAGCTTCTGGCTACTTTTTTTTTTTTTTTTTTTAAATACTAACACTCAGTTCTGCTTACTAGCTGCCTTACTGACTGACCATTTAAAAATGCAAACAGTCTAACTTGTTTATTCGCTGCCTTACTATTAAAAGCACAAAACACACAAACACACTAAATAATATTCCAAATAGTTAACTTTGCCCCAATACTTTTAAGAAAGACAATGTCCCAAGCAAAAACTTACTGATTCCTTTCAGCCACCAGCAAGGTGATCCTCTCCTCTCAGTGCTCCCACTGGAATTTTACAGGCCACTAATGCTCTAAGTTCACCAACTCATCTAGCAGAGGTGACTACTACCGAAAAAAGAAGGCTGTCCTTGTCAAAAACGTCATTGGCTCAAAAGATACTCTTCAAATGAAGAAGCACCAAACAGAGAACCAAGAAAAATGCAGGTGATTTTATATGAGAATTTAGGTGAAGAAAACCTTTCATAAAACAAAATTACCAAAAGGTTAAAAAACATTTTCCCCTTAAACTTTAGTAACTTTGTAGATAGTAAAAAAAAATGATCAACAAGCCCATCTAGTCTGCCCAGTTATTCCTGTCCACAACTGTCAATCCCATAACCACACAGAGCATGACTGTATGATTTCACTCCTTATGCAAGACAGTAGATAAGCAGGCAAAATCTTCTATCTAGTTCATGCTAAGCACCCCTTCCCTATGTCACCACAATAATCCAAACAGCCAACACTTGCTTGCATGTTGCTCAAACATCCAGTCTCCAAGAGCCCTGTGGCCTTTCAAAACAAAAGCCTGCTGCCATAAAGATCTACCCAATTATGTTAAGTGGCAATTATGCTAAGAAGAACTTGGACTGAATTTGTTATTAAGCCATATTCAGAACATGAAGACAGTCTAATAACTTCTAAGATGTATAGGAGGACAAAAACTTTATACTCATCTGTATGCTATATAGTAAATATCTTTCATTAAAAGACATAAGGGATTTTCTGGATGAACAGCACCTGAGAAACAGCCTTTGAACAGACACAGGAAGACAATGTCCCCTTCAACATCCATACTGCCAGATCAAAGGAATGGGTGCATGGCTATTGCAAGGTTTCTTGATTCTGAGGCACAACTGTTAGTTGAGGATTCAGTCGAATAGCTTCCCATATTGACAGGTGAAGGAGAAGAGGAAACCAGACCTGTCTGGACAAATAGGGAGCTATTAATATAGCTCTTTGTTCTTCAAATTTTATCAAGGTCTTGGTTATGAATAATAATTGAGGAAAGGCATATAGGAAGCCTGTCCTCCAGTGGATAAAGAAGGTGTCCGAAACTAGGTTGGGTCAGAAGTCTTTCCTGGAACAAAAGCCTTAAACTTTGTTGTTTAGATTGGTGGTCAAGAAGTTTTCTGGAGCTCCTCAATGGAAAAGATGTTCACTACCTGGTCTAAAGAGAAATCCTAAGGGTCTAGGACTTGGCTCACTTTATCTGCTAACATATTCTCCTTCCCAGGAAAGTAGATAGTTTGGTTTGTTTGTTGAAGAAGAACATGACTACTCATTCTTTGATTGTATTAAGATAAATCTTGAACATTAGGTGCTGGAAAGTAGTGAGAGCACAAGGCTTGCAATTCTACAAGACTGATATTTGGATTGCTGGAGAGACCGAGAATCTTGAGTTTAGAGATTTTGGCTGTGAACTCTCCAGGCTGATGCATTTGTAGTTAGGATAATTTGATGTCATGTTAAACAGGAAACAGCTGTAGGATAGGGGGAGCCTTTGAGCGTCTTTTACTATTTGAATCTTGTGCTGCAGGCTTTCAGAACATGGATACTCTTGAGATTTCAATAACTTCTGGGATAAGCTAGATTTTGACACAAGATAAAGGGACCCTATGCACTGCCAATGCTGTGTAGCTCAGTATTCTGAAGACACTGCAAGCTGTGGTTATTTTGCTATGGAATATTTCTCCCACTGAAGACATGAAATTGTATATTCAGTTGGTTGTGAAAAAACACTTATAACATTATAACAAACAAAGCTCTGAAGACCTCCAACTGGAGTTGGACCAGTTTGGGGTAGTTTATGACGAACCCCAAAGTTCTATGAATTGAAGTACAAAAATATTTTTATAGTGTTGTAGAACGTTAACAGCTATTCATTAGGTAGTTATCTAGGTATAGAAATGTGGGTATACCACTACTGCTAGGAACTTTAGGAGTACCTGAGAGGTTGATGAAAGGTCAAAAAGCAGTATATGGGCTTGGAGATCAAACATGAAATGAAGGTCCCTATTTTTCTTGGGGAGATTAAGAAATACATGGAATAATAGCCTTTTCCCCTCTTCTTGCGAGGAACCCACTTTAGATTTGTTAGAAACTGGACAACATTTTGCAGAAGGGGGAACCTTATGTATTTTGTTTTTAAATTTGTCGTTTTTTTTAGCCAGTTTGTGTATGTTATTTTTTTTATTTCTTTTATACTTACCATTTTTAAATTTATATTTTTAAATATTTTTATAGTAGTATTTGTTTTATTTACTATGTTTTTAGTATACAATTTTTGTATCTTATTTATTACAATTCTCCTACTTTGATGATAGATTTTTATTCTTTCTTGATAGGGATTAAGATCAATCATTTATGTAATCACCCCCGATACAGACATCAAGCACAAGAGACTGCTTTTTCAGTGGTTGCGCCTGCTATGTGGAATACGATACCCACAGCTTTGAAACTAATGGAGTGTACTAAAACATTTAAAACAGCACTAAATTCATGACCTACTCCACGAAACAATTGATTGTCTTTAATGATATATTGTAACTGAACCTTTAGCGGCACCTGTTAGAATGTACTAATGTGCACCCTCACCTACATTAATTTATGTGCCTACATGTAAACCGTTGCGATGGTATTTGACTTAGCGACGGTATAGAAAAGATTTTAAATAAATAAATTTCTGATGAGTCTAGCATTTGCATAAAGTCATGCTTTGAACTTTAAGATTTCAGCTTCCAAGATCGATTTTGGTTACTGATTGTCTTTTGTCTGTTAGGTCATTTTTATTATGTATATTTTATCTTGTAAATCGCTCAGGGTCTGTGCATGAGTGGTTAAGAAATTTTAATAAAATGCAAATACAAAATCTTGTTGAAATATGGCTATGTTGGGTATATTGGATCCATCACTGTTAATTTTATATTTGTTTTTTGATTTTTAAATGTATTTGTTTATTGATATTAAATGTTTAAAATATTACTATTTTAATTTTTTATATATTTGTCTTTTCTGCCATTCCTGTTTTCATCCTTATTGTGTAGTTCACATATCTTTTTTTCTTACTGTAAAAGTAATCCCAGAGCAAAGTTTCTAAATGCCACAAATAACTACTTCATGGATCAGCTGGTCCTAGAACCGAGAGAGGGGAATAATCTACATCTTATTCTCACTGTGATAGATGATCTGGTATGAGCAAATGGTGGTGGGGGGTCACTTGACAATAGTAATCATGAGGTAATCAAACAATCAGTGAAGGGAGAACAAAGGAAAAACTATTGCACTAGCATTTAACTGTAAAAAGGTAGACTGACAAAAAGAGGAAATTGGAAAAAAAAATAAAAAGGCGCAGTTGCAAAAGGTTAAAGTTTGCATGCATCATGAACACTGTAAAAGAACACCATCTTGGAAGCCTTGACTAGATGTATTCTGTGCATTACAAAAGATAGAAAGAAGTCCAAATGACTGCCAGTATGGTTAAATGGTGGGGTGAAATATGCTATTAAATTCAAAAGGAGATCTTTGAAAAACTGGAAGGTAGACTCCAATGAAGAAAACAGGAAGAACATAAGAGCT
Source organism: Rhinatrema bivittatum (assembly GCF_901001135.1). NCBI lineage: Eukaryota > Metazoa > Chordata > Amphibia > Gymnophiona > Rhinatrematidae > Rhinatrema > Rhinatrema bivittatum. Next base: position 361,644,367 of record NC_042619.1, read on the forward strand.
AGCAAATTAGATGGAAAGCATTAATAAGGCAGACGAAAAGAATTTGAAAAAAAAGTTGCCAGAGGCAAAAACTCAAAGCTTTCAAGTACATTTGAAGCAAGAATCTTATAAGGATGTTGATTAGACTGCTAAATGTCCAAATTATAAAAGGGGCGCTCAGGAAAGTCGAGGCCATAGCATAAACTAAACAAATTCTTTGCTTCAGTCTGTACTCAGGAAGTTACGAGGGAGAAACACACTGGAAACATTCTTTGAGCATGATGATTCAAAGGAACTGAATCAAGTCACAGTTAACTAGGAAGATTTAACTGAGCAAAATCAATAAAGAACAAATCACTGCGACCAGATACTAAACACCCAGGACTAGATTAAGGCCAATGCCCTAAGCACAGCCCAAGAAGGGTGCCCCCTCGACCCTTCCATTGCTTAGCTAACCTGCATTAAGGCTCAATATGTGCTGAAGGTGAAATAAGGTTAAAAATTCAGTTTTCTTCCAGGCCAGATCCCACAGCTATAATAAATATAAACTTTTATAAAATTGTATGTAACACTAAATAGTAGTAAGCAATAAGCAAATTATTTCTTATAACTATGCACATGCTTATTTTGCTTAATGGGTAATCCAGGGCTGTATACACCCTAAAGTTATAAAAGAACTTAAAATAGAAACTGCAGACTTACTAGTATACTAACTTCTCAAACAATATCAGATACAGTACCTGAGGATTAGAGGGTGGCCAATGTAATGCCCATTTTAAAATAGGGCTTTAGGGTGATCCAGAAAACTGTAGACCAGTGAGACAGATGTCTGAGCTGCACAAAAATGTTAGAAGCTATTCTGAAGAACAAAATATTACTCACCATCTGAATAGACAGATTAATGGGGCAGAGACTACATGGATTTTGTAAAGGGAAGTCTTGTCTTCACTACATCAACTGACTTACTCTTAGCCACATGTCCATTTATTAATCCCTTAAAAAATAAGATTTGTGTCTGGATTTTTATATAGTGATTGACAAATTCCTTCATAACAGGCTCTACAAGAAGTGAAAAGGTCTTTGGCTAGGAGGAAATATCCTATTGTAGATTGATAACTGGCTAAAAGATAAGAAACAAAAGTAGAAATGGCCATTTCTTTTGCTGGAGGAAGGTAAATAGTAGAGTGCCCAGTGATCTGTACTGGCACAGGTCCTTTTTAAATAACCTAGAAAAGAGCAACGAGCGAGGTGATCAAAAGTTAATAAATCATAAACCAATTGCAAAAAATTGCAAGAGGACCTTGTGAGACTGGGGGATTGGATGTCAAATGGCAGATGAAATATGAAACGTGGACAAGTGCTAAGCGATACATACAGGGAAGAATAATGCATATGATGGGTTCCATATTAGATGTTTCCATTCAGGAAAAAGATCTTGGAATCATTATGGACAATACCTTGAAATCATCGACCTAGTGCATGGCAAAAGATTGTTGAATATTAATAAAGAAATAGAAAACAAGATAATGCTTCTGTATCGATCCATGGTGCAATCACACCTCAAGTCCTGTATGAAGTTCTGGTCTTCCCATCTCAAAGGAAGATACAGTGGAACTAGAAAAAAAAAATACAGAGAAGGGTGACCAAAATAAGAAGATGGAATGGCTCCCCTATGAAAAAAAGCTAAACAGATTAGAGCTCTTCGGCATGAAGAAGAGATATGGACAAGAGATACAGTATGATAGTAGTCTATAATATTACAAATGGGGTAGAATGGGTATGGTTATTTACACTTTCAAATTAGTTCTAGGCTGAGAGGACATTCCATGAAGCTAATCGGTAGCATATTAAAAAAAAACAAAAAACCAAGAGAAAGTAATTTTTTCAGCCAATGCAGACAAACTGTGGAATTTGTTTCCAGAGGATGTGGCAAAAGCAGTTAGCATAGCTGATTTAAAAAGTATTTAAGTTTCTGGAAAAAACTTCCATGTACAATTAGTCATGACAACTTGGGAACACCACTGCTTAACCCCGATTATGAGCAAGAATAATTATTTCAAATCTTTGGGATCCTGTTAAGTATTGGTGACCTGGATTGGCCATTGAGAGACAAGATACTGGGTTTGATGGACCTTTTGACTGACCTAGTATGATATTTATGTTCTTATGCTTGGAGCTATAATATGGAACACAATGCCTTTAGAAATCAGAACACAAGGAGACATCAAAGCATTCAAAAAAAGTTTAAAAACATGGCTATTTAAGCAAGCATACCACAAAGGGAATGAAGAGTAGAATCCAGGGAGTTGTATGATGCAGTTCGAAGAACTCCCACACACACACACATCAGCTTACTCGAATGGTGTGTGTGTGTGTGTATATATTTTATTTTACTTTACCTCTATTAGATTGCAACAACAGAGGACCAGACTTAAGTGTTAATTTATCTTATAATTGATATACTTAAAGTAGACATGACTTATCACAACCACTAAATAATATTTAATATGAAACTATGTTACAGTATTTGATGGCACCTGTTTAGTTAATATAACTCAACACATTTAAGTTTGAAATTATGTGCCTTATTGTGAACTGTTGTGACGGCAACTAGCTTAACGACGGTATAGAAAAGATTTTAAATAACATTTTTTAAATACTTAAATCTGGTTGTGGAATCTGAAAGAGATCTTGTAGGATGGTTTGGATAAATTTTCAAGAACTGTAGCCCTCTTGTATGCTAAGAGCCCAAGACTCCCATTTTATTTGGAGCCACTGCTCCACAAATTGGGTTAGTCTCCCTCCAACAGATTGCCGTTTTTCCCTTAGAGACACCAACTAAAGTCTGTCAGAAGTCAAGAACTTGATTTGGACTGTGATGTTAAATCTGTTTTCTTTGGTTTTCTACCAGATGGTTTTCTTTGGTTTTCTACCAGAAACTTCTCTCTGGGAAGATTGTTGGAACCTCCTGGTATGGAGGATGGATCTGAAGTTGCTTTAGATAATGTTTGCAATGTGGAACAATGGTCCTTCAAATTCCAAACTCAAAAAGCTTCCATTTTCAATCACCTGATGACAAATCACTAATAAAGCCATCTTCCTTATCTTGTAGAAACAGTCAAAAAACCAACATAGCTGCTCTATAAAAAAGGTATATATTATATCATATCAAATACAGCTGGTAAGAATGTGCGCACAGAAAGCATGGCATTTTGAAATCGCTTCCTTCAAAGGAAATTCAATATTTGTGGATTCTTACTTATGGGGAGTGTAAAAACAAGTTCTTGTCTTTTTGGATTTCTTTAAATGTTGCCTCTACCACAACAGAATGTTGAGGTAACTGAGGCTTTTCAAATCTAAGGGGCTGTTTGTACCCAATACTTAGTGTCCTGCTTCTTCCATTTGTATTTCTTGAAGTATTTTATGAATTGGAATTGCTACCATGTTCTCTATACATTTTTAAATGTCCAAGCATTGGAGCTCTAGATTCATGCTCTACCTGTAATTCAAAAGGGGAAAAGGGACATTATTTTATTTCATATTTTATTACATTTAAAATAAATCAACCAACAGACAATATCAGCATCTCATCAATGCAACCATAAAACATTGCACAGAATGCCATATTTTACTATATATTAATGATTGTCCATTACGCAAACTGACATCTTCATAAAAATAGGGAATGAGAAATTATCCAGATGGAAAGAACTCTTAGTTGAGGCAGACACAGGTCTAATGACAGAGCCCAGAATTGTGTAATTCATAACCTGGTGAGTGGGATTTTGCCTGCCTCTTATGAGGTGAGTTCCTGGAAGCAACCTAGAGACTATACTTCTCTCTTGGAGACTGAATAACTTCTATGTCAGCGCCATGGAAATGAATCACTGCCAACCTCTTGGTGCCGAAAGATGCTGCTGAAAAGATTCATATATAGTTTGGCTTGTACAGAAGTGCAAGGCCTCAAAGCCAAAAAGGTTTCTGAAACTTAGCAAGATGCCCAGCCAACATGTTGTCTATTTTTGTCCAGATCCATTTGTTAACTACCCCTGGCATCAAATTCAGATGCCACAAAATGGATGAAAGCACAATGCTTGAGCGATGAAAAAAAAGGTAGAATATACTAGTAAATTTGGAAGCAAAGGAGTCAACAACAGTTGAGAGCGAAAGAAAAGCCTTCTGTCTGGGCTTCTTAGATGGACAAGCCACACGTTCATCATTGCCAGTGAACAGTGTCAAAGGGCAAAAATATCAGAGCATCGATGCCAAAGTTGGTTTCCCAGCTGCAATAGCTTTCATTCTTGCATTCAATCCTAATCGGATTACCAAGGAGAACATAAAAAGAGTGGGTGGAATTAAAGGAGCCCTTTCTCTACCTCAAACTTAACCCTGAAGAGGAAGTGTCTAATTCATGTATAAAATGGATCATCAGTTAATTCAATGCTTTCAAAGATTTCAGTTTTGATGATTTAGATGGGTTCAAAATAATTCTTGAAGATATCTTCGAATAGTCTACTGGACCTAGGAGATATTTTCAAATTAAATTTGGAACATTTTTAAGGCCTAAGCTAAACATACACTCAATGGTGATCAATGATCAACATTTTACGGTTACAAGTAGGGCACCATTTAAACCTGCTAGCTTGTGTTAGCCAACGGGAAATATGGTGTCATCCATATTGAAAATATGGCCTTGTGTGACCGACTCATACTGCTTGTCCATGGAGAAAGGAAAAGCTAATGTAAACTGTTTCATCCAAGGTTCGTCGTTCTTATTGATATAAAAATTGTTTATGGGCAAGGCCAGATAGCTGCCAGCAAGTGAACTACATTCATAAATGTTCCGACTTGAAGGGAAAAAAAAAAAAAAAAAGTGTTTTCTCTTTCCACCTGCCCAATGTTTAAGCATATGTGAAAAGCACAGGTTTTTCCTGCTGCAGATACCAGATTAGCCCCGTGGCAGTGAGCTACTGAAGAACCGAGTACACTAATAAGTTCCTTGCCAATGCAGGAACCTTGGATTTTTTTTGGGAGGGGGGGGGGGGGGGGGGGGCTTGCCAGGCTCCACAGCTTCCCCACCTGCAAAGCATTATATTAATAGCTGCAGAAAGCTTCCCCAGATTCTTCAGTGAAGGCTAGGCTTCTGATGTGTTTTCTGGTGGTGAAGGAACTCTGGAATGCCTGCCTTGCAGTTGAAAACCATAGGTTAAGAGAGAGTGAGGAAATGGCTCCTGTTTCTGAAAAAACAGAACTGAAAGAAGTTGGCCCTTTTCTATCTGATTTTTTGACGATCTAAGGCACCCACGGAAGTTACTCTGGAACTTTTGTGGACTGCAATTATGGATATTAAACAGGTAAATTCTCCTAATTTAAAATGTTTAAGAAATAATCAGCTACACAGTTGGAGTATAAGGTAAACTCATGCTTCAGCTGTTCAATCTTTGAAGGAAAAAAGTAGATAAAACTATTACAAAATTGTTTATCAATGAATTCGGCATTGGTAAAAAGGACAAACATTGCCTTAAAAAAATTAATTAATGAAGATCTCCTTAAAATATACAATTTTGAGAGCAGTAACCATTTTGAAGGTTTGATGATATCTGAGACAGAGTTACTTAGTTTTCAGTTTAAACCAATTTTTGCTCATAAATTCCCAGATTTTTTCCCAAAGGTGACTATTTGTTTAACCTGATATTCACCCTAATTTTATGCTGATTAAAAGCTGTTCTAGAGCTGCAGATGCAGCATTTCAAATCCTCCAGCCATTGATTGAAGCTACTGGGGGCCAAAGAGCATGCTTTAAGTGCATCCCATACAAAGTTACAATCCCACCTCCTCACTCCCTAACTACCTCAAGTGCCTGCTGTCTGGTGCTGTAAATGTACCTGAAGCAGGCTCTGTCCACCAGAAGCACTTCCTGGCCCTGGACAAAAGCAGAAGTGCAGTGCTAGAGCACAGGAGAGTCAGTAAGTATGCTGCTAAAGGAGAGAGGAGAAGCCTGGAGCCACCACTGGTAAGGGATAAATGCTGTTGCAGTGTTGGGGGGGGGGGGGGGGGGAGGAGAGAGAGAGAGAGAGAGACAGAGACACAGACATACTAGGTAAGCAATGGGGACAGAGATGGAAATGCTGCTGAGTGGATGAGGGGGAGAATTTGCTTATTTTATTGTCCTGGCTTTTGTCCACCAAAATAAAACGCTGATATTTACCCAGGGGGAAAAAAAAAAAAGTCATTTTTTTCAGCTGATTTTTTCCTACTTTTGTTCTTTTTATAATAAACCCTGATAAATTCCCAGGAAAAATAAAGAACAATAAAAACCAAAACTGAAGGTTTGAAGGTAGATGTGGGGATTGAAAACTATCCTCACCTGCTTGCCTCCAGCAAGTTGATTTTCATTGCTAGTGAGAACTGCCAAGGCAGAGGCAAAAAACAACAGATGCCCTGGCTGACTCCTTCCAGCAACAGCAAAGCAGGGGCCATAAGCCTCCTCCCCCAAACAAGAAACATGGAAGAGTGGGACCACTGAAATACAGAGTCACCTCCGGATAGGAAATAGCACAGAGGAGTAGGTCGCAGAGAAATATTGATAGACAAGGATGGAAATCTGCTTCAAAGGCTCAAGATCATCCAAGCACAAAGGTAGTATCAAGGTTTCACAGAGGAGAAAATGAAAAACAAGAGGGACGAGGGAGACCAATTAGGAAAGCTTAAACAAGGAGGAAAAGGGGAGATGTGGGACAGCATGCAAAGGACTGATCTGGAAGAGAACCAAAAGGGGAGGAATCACATAGAAAGTGTCTAAGAATAACTGGTTGGAAAGGATAAATGGCAAAAGGAAAGAAGACAGAATTGCTGAAAACTGGTAAAAAATAAAGGGAGAACAGAACACTATATGGGAAGAAAAGAATACAGGGGAGAAAGTAAAATGAAGGTAAAAAAGAACAAGGAATTCTAGGAGTGCAGAGAAAGCAGAGTTGCTTAGCTGTAACAGGTGTTCTCACAGGACAGCAGGATGTTAGTCCTCACATATGGGTGACGTCAGTGGACGAAGCCATGTCACAGAAAACTTTTCTGTCAAAGTTTCTAGAAAGCTGACTGACACTGGCACACTGAGCATGCCCAGCATGCCATTATCCCTATGTGTAGCAAAAAGTGCAAACGAAAAATAAAATAATAAACCTATGTAGATACAACTTCACAGGGTGGCAGGCGGGTTTCGTGAGGACTAACATCCTGCTGTCCTGTGAGAACACCTGTTACAGGTAAGCAACTCTGCTTTTTCACAGGACAAGCAGGATGGTAGTCCTCACATATGGGTGAGTACCGAGTTGAGGATGCCCGAGCAATGCACCAAATGCACCCAAAGACGTGCAACAGGCACAACAGGGGCAAATTTGGGCAGAAGGGCATACTGAAACCCTGAACGGGATGGTGGTAGGATGTTGGGTAGTTAAACTGAAAACAAGTTGCGAAGAACAGATTGGCCAAAGATGAAATCTTGTCTGCCAGCCTTATCTATTTATTTAATTAATGGTTTTTATATACCGATAACCGTTTGCACATTGTATCGGTTTACAATGAATTGGAGAAATAACTTACCTGATAATTTCGTTTTCCTTAGTGTAGACCAGAGCTTTCCAAAGTGTGTGTCGCGACACTTTAGTGTGTCGCCTGCAGTTTGCCGGTGTACCTCATCCCACTGGCGGCTGAGCAATAAAGAATCGCTGTGCTGTGTGCCGCAGACACACAGCAGGAAGATCGGTAGGACCGTGGTGGAGCTCACCTCACCACGGCCCGAAGAACAAGGGTACGTCGAAACGTGCAGATGCTCCTCCTCCTTCCTGCCCACGCGGCCCCGGAAGGAAAATGTTGCCGGAGCCGCACGGGCAGAAAGGGGGAGGAGCATCAGCCGCGTGCAGAAGAGGAGCAGAGTTGTTACAGCGTGCGAGAAGAGGAGGAGGCCCGGTAGCAGGGTCCCCACTGCGGATCGGTCCGAAAAGATCAGGGCCGCCGCCGCGATCGGCCCGAGAAGATCAGGGCCGCCGCAGAGCCTGTCCTGCAGCGACCCGTGAAGAGGCGGCCAAGAGGTAAGAGAGGCTGAGGGCCCGTAGAGTTTGTGTATGAGATGAGTTGAGAGATTGGGTGCGTGTATGAGGTGCATTGAGAGATTGGGTGTGGGAGTGAGGACCTGAATGTTTGCAGAGACAGCATGTGAGAACCTGTATGTGTGTGAGAGAGACAGCATGTGGGAGTGAGAGAGAGCCTGGGTGTGTGAGAGTCAGACAGCATGTGCAAGAGAGAGACTGTGTATGAATGATTGTATGAGAGAGAGCATGTGAGAGTGAGAGCCTGTGTGTGCGCGCGCGAGAGAGAGAGAAAGCATGTGAGAATGAGAACCTGACTGAATGTTTGAGGGAAGAAGATAGATGGAGAGAAAAGAAATAGAAAAAAAGACAATATGAAAGGAATTGGCAAAAAAATAAGAAAGGGGAGGTGGAACAAAAAAGCCTGTGACCAACCGATTAGAAAACTAAGTTCAGACAGCAAAGGTAAAAAAAAAAGAAATAAATTACTTTTTACCGATTGGCACATGTAATCTTTGGTAATGTGCAAGAGTAGCACTTTCTCTATGCGGATCTCACAATGTACGAGATCAACATGGAGGAAGTGGAAACCCACGGGGCCTGCACAGAGGAGGCAGCAGAATGGGCTTCAGTACCAATAGCAGCAATCAGCGCCTCCCAAATAGCCATGTGGCATCAGTGACAGTGGCAGCAGAGGAATGAGAGAGGCTCCGAGGTTGCTGGCAAAAGAAAGAAAGGGGGTCTGCCTTTAGTGTGTCCATGTGTATGAATGGGAGTCTGCCTGGGGGTGTATGTGTGTGAATGCATGGGTGCCTGCCTGAGGGTGTGTCTGTGTATGAGAATGTATGGGTGTCTTCCTGGGGTTTGTATGTGTGAGAATAGGTGCAGGCCTGTGAGAGAATGAATTGGTGCCTGCCTGGGGGTCTGTGTGTGTGAGATTAAATGTGTGCATGCCTGGGGGATGGTGAGGGAGTGGTGTGAGAATGATTGGGAGCTTGCCTGGGTGTGTGTGTGTTTGTGTGAGAATGATTGGGAACTTGCCTGGGTGTGTGTGTTTGTGTGTATGTGAGGGAGCCAGAGAGAGTGTGTATGAGAAAATACAGGGGAGTAAGAGTTTGTGTGGGGGGTATGTGTGGAGGGGGAGAGAGTGTCTTAGAGCCTGAGAGTGTGTCAGTGTCTGTGAGAACGAGAGGTTATGGTGGGTATAAGAGCATGAATGTGTATGTATGTGACAGTGTATGTGTGAGAGAGAATGGACATGCGAGTCTGTGTGAGAGAGGATAACCTCCTAATCCTGGACAATATCAGGGTGACTGGAAATCAAGAGCTCCCACGTATGGACAGCAGGGGCTTTTTAAAATCCTTATTAGTTTTAATTATTGGGTGTTATTTGATATATGTGCTGTTTTGAAATATTTTATTGGTGTTTGGGAAATTGTAAAAAATGTATATGATTTTAATTAATAGAAATTCTATTTATCAGTAGTTTTAAAATATTCTTTTATTAGTATGGTTTTACTATTATAAACTGATGCTTTATGTTTCTTGATTTTATTTGTTTTATGAGGAATGGTGGTGGTTCTGTTTTTCCATTGTTAATACACAGAGTCTGGCTTCTTGGGGTTTCCATTTCAGTTTTTGTCTAATTTGTGCTCCTTTATTTTGTATTCTGTATTTGGTGAGGGTCTGTCTCTGCTCTCTGTGTGTGACCATTATGAGAGATTCTGCTAGCATAGGGATCTATAGCAATCGGGTTTGTTTTGTTTCCTCAGTAGGTGGTGTATTGGTATTCTAGGACCTAGTGTAATATTTACCCTTGCTTTTTCACAGGTAGGGTTATTGTTTGAGTCCTTGGTGTTATTACTGTTGTGTTACAATGGGATTGCAGTATAGATTTTGAGTGTCTTTTTTGCAAGGTTTTATTTTAGCTCACAATGTGCCTGGCAGTGGAAGGTGTTTGTGCTGCTGTTACTGTGAGGTGACACCAGCATTTGAAAATATCTTTTAGTATGATGAGCTGTAAGGGAAACATCCAAGCTCCCTTGTTTGGGGGAATTTCAGTGGATGCACAGAGTTACAGAACTGGAGATGCAGGATTTATATTGACATTCTGTCCCTTCCTATAAATTCCAGACTTCACTCTCATAGCCGTATAGAACTGGTTGAATGAGGCTATCAATTTTATAGTGTGAAACTGGCCAGCTTTTTAAAATTACGCAGAAGACCCTTTGGACTTTATTAACACCAAATATTCAAAAGCTGTGTTCATCCCATCAAGCTCATATATCTCAATAAAGAGGTAAATTGAATAACACAATAACTGTTTTATTATTGTTATTCATAAATTAGAACAATAACATTAATCTTGGAATATTATATATTTTTAATATAAATGAGAGGTTTTCACAAGATAGGTTGTATCGTGAAACATTTTATTATGTATATATTTAAGGAAACATACGTAAATTGTCGAAATACATTTCCTTCGTTTAACCTTTAACCTCTGGTTTGCTAGTAGACTGAATTACTGTGTCCCGAAATTATGTTTGTCTAAAATGTGTGTCAACAACATGAAAAGTTTGGAAAGCTCTGGTGTAGACAGATGGACTCAGGACCAATGGGTATAGTGTACTCCTGATAGCAGTTGGACTGGTTGAATTGGTTATAGCTGGAGACCGCCAGTGCCCTCAACCGAGAACCATCGACACCCGGTAGGATGGGTGTCCTAGCTGAAGGAAAGCATGGCTTACCCAATAATCACTCACTCTCGGGGATGTCACCTGAGAATTCCATGAGTAACTGCAGCCGTGGGTGGGATGCTGAGTCCATCTGTCTACACTAAGGAAAACGAAATTATCAGGTAAGTATTTTCTCCATTTCCTAGCGTGTAGCAGATGGACTCAGGACCAATGGTATATATAAAAGCTACTCCCGAACTTAGTGGGAGGCTGCCCATGACCCACTTAGTACTGCCTTGCAAATGCTGTATCCTCCCGAGCCTGAACATCCAGGCGGTAAAACCTGGAGGTGTGGATGGAGGACCATGTCGCCGCCCTGCAAATCTCGGCGAGTGACAGCATCTTGGTTTCCGCCCAGGACACTGCCTAGGCTCTAGTAGAATGGGCCTTGACTTGTAAAGGCAGTGGCTTGCCTGCTTCTATGTAGGCCACCTTGATGACTTCTTTGATCCAGCGGGCTATGGTTGCTCGCGAGGCCACTTCCCCTTGCTTCTTCCCGCTGTGAAGGACGAATAGATGGTCCGTCTTTCATACGGATTCTGATCTTTCAGGTATCGGACTAGGAGCCTGCCGACGTTGAGATGGCGTAGACTTCGAGCCTCTTCCGAATTCTTATGCTCATCTGGCGATGGTAGCGAGATGGTTTGGTTGAGATGGAAGTGAAACTGGATGGTTCCCGGGGTGAGTCTGAGGAATGACTCTCGGCAGGACAGTGCTCGTAGCTTGGATATACGACGGGCCGAACAGGCTGCCAGCAGGAAGGCTGTCTTCAATGTTAATAGTCGGAGAGACAGGCCACGGAGAAGTCTGAAGGAGGTTCCTGCTAGGAAATCTAGGACCAGGTTGAGGTTTCAAAGAGGCACCGGCCACTTTAGAGGTGGTCGGATCTGCTTGACTCCTTTCAGAAAGCAGGAGACATCCGGGTGAGAAGCTATGGTGCCACCCTCACGCTTGGCTCCGTAGCATGACAATGCGGCCACCTGTACCTTGGAGTTGAGAGATAATCCCTTCTGTAGGCATTCCAAAAATCGCAGGAATTTTGACTGAGTGTGGTATGATGTCGCGGTCCTCGCACCAGGCTTCGAATACTCTCCAAATCCTTATGTATGTTAGGGATGTGGAGAACTTGCATGCTCGGAGTAGGGTGTTAATTACTGCCCCCGAGTATCCGCTCTTCCTCAGGCGAGTCCTCTCAATGGCCAGACTGTAAGAGACAATAGAGCTGGATCCTCATGGAGGATCGGTCCTCTTGGAGCAGGTCTGTGTGGAGGTAGTGTCAGGGGGCTCCCTGTCAGCAGTCTTCGCATGTCTGCGTACCACGGTCTTCTTGGCCAGTCCGGAGCCACTAAGAAGTACTGGTCCCCTGTGGTGTTCTATCTTGTGGATGATTGCGCCCAATAGGGGCCACGGCGGAAAGGCATATAACAGAGTCTCCTGTGGCCAGGACTGTACAGGGTATAGATTCCCTGGAACTGGGGTTCCCATCTGCGGCTGAAGAAACTGGGCACTTGGGCGTTGGACCAGTTTGCCAGGAGGTCCATGGTTGGTGTTCCCCAACGGTTTACTATCAATTGGAACGCTGTGGTCGACAGCCTCCATTCTCCTGGGTCTAGACTTTCTCTGCTGTGGTAATCCGCAGCGACATTGTCTTTCCCGGCGATGTGGACGGCAGAGATCTCTTGAAGATTTGCTTCCGCCCATGACATTAGGGGGTCTATTTCCAGAGACACCTGTTGGCTTCTCGTTCCTCCCTGATGGTTGATGTAGGGCAATGTTGTGGCGTTGTCAGACATTACTCTGATTGCTTTGTCTCTAAGTCTGTGACCTAACCGTAGGCAGGCTAGTCTGACTGCCCGGGCTTCTAGGCGATTGATGTTCCATTGCCCTTGGGCAGTTAGCCCCTGGCAGTGTGCTCCTCATCCTCACAGGCTGGCGCCTGTGGTGAGCAGGATCCAGGTTGGTGAGGAGTCTCGTTCCCTGGCTCAGATGGGCTTCTTGTAGCCAACATCGTAGTTGGGCCCGAACTCTGTCCGGGAGCTGAAGACGTATAGTGTAGTTCTGGGACAGTGGATTCCATTGTGATAGTAGGGAGCGTTGTAGGGGTCTCATGTGGGCTTGTGCCCATGGCACTATTTCCAGTGTGGATGCCATGAGGCCGAGGACTTGTAGGTAGTCCCATGCTGTGCGGCGAAGTTCGCTCAACAGGGTTCGTAACTGGGCCATCCGTTTTGATCTCCTTGTTGGTGTCAGGATGACCTTGTCTTGTTTGGTGTCGAACCGGACTCTCAAGTATTCTAGGGATTGGGAGGGCTGCAGGCAGCTCTTGTTTGTGTTGATTACCCACCCTACTGGGCTCTGTTGGTTGCCTGGTGGCTTTCCTCTGGTGATTTCGCCCTGATCAGCCAGTCGTCTAGATAAGGGTGCACGTGGATTCCTTCCTTCCTCAGTGTTCCTGCCAACCACCACTATGATCTTGGGTGCGGTGGCTAACCCGAATGGTAGTGCCCGAAACTGGTAGTGACTGTCCAGGATAGAGAAGCATAGAAAATGCTGATGTTCCTAATAGATCGGAATGTGTAGGTAGGCTTCTGACAGATCCAGGGATGTGAGGAACTCTCCTGGTTGTATCGCCCTTATTACCGAGCGTAGGGTTTCCATGCGGAAGCGAGCAATCTTCAGGTGACGGTTGACCGACTTGAGGTCCAGGATGGGCCTGAACATTCTTTCTTTCTTGGGAACGATAAAATAGATGGAATAATGTCCAGTATTTACTTGTTGTGGAGGCACCGGTGTTATAGCCTCTAAGGCTAGCAATCTGGTCACTGTAGCTTCCACTGCCATCCTTCTTGGAAGGGTCGTAGCAGGGGGATTCCACAACCTGTCCGGAGGGAGATGGTGGAAATCCAGGTAATATCCCTCTCGAATGATGGCTAGGACCCACTTGTCCGAAGTTATCTCGACCCATCTTTGGTAGAATAGGGCAAGTCTGCCCCCTATGGCTTCTTCCTTTGGATGGGTCGGCTGATTTTCATTGTGGGGTGCAGCTCGGGCCTGGGCCAAAGTTGGCTCCCCTTTTGTTGTGCTTGTTCCAAAAGGACTGGCTTCGGCCTGCGGGGCGGACCGCTTGATATGTGCTCCTATATGGGTTGAAGCGCTGGGATCCTCTGCCCTGGAAGTTCGGGGGAAGGGTCGCTGGTTTCTCTTGTTCCTATCTTCCGGTAGCCACAGCACTGGGGACTCGCCCCATTTGTTGGCTAGTTTCTCTAGTTTGCTTCCGAACAGGAGGGTTCCCTTGAAGGGCATCCTTGTGAGTCTCGTTTTGGAAGATGCGTTGGCCGACCAGTTTCGGAGCCAGATTTGTCTTCTGGCTGCCACGGCGGATGACACTCCTCTAGCTGCGGTGCACACTAGATCAGAAGCGGCATCCGCGAGGAATGATACCGCTGGTTCCAGGGCTTCCCCGGGAGTGTTGTTCCTGGTCTGTGCTAAGCAGGCGCGTGTCACCACGGCACAGCAGGCCGCGATCTGTAGAGACATAGCGGAGACGTCAAAGGACTGTTTGAGGATGGATTCTAGACGTCTGTCTTGAGCGTCCTTGAGTGCTGCTCCTCCCTCCACTGGAACAGTAGTGCACTTCGAGACAGTGCAGACCATGGCATCAACTTTCGGACATGCCAGGAGATCTTTGGCGGCTGGGTCCAGAGTGTACATGGCTGCCAGAGCATGTCCCCCTTTGAACGTAGTTTCCGGGGCATCCCATTCCAGATCAATTAGTTGCTGGACGGCTTGTATTAATGGAAAATGACGGGAGGTCTGACCGAGTCCCTCTAGTAGGGGGTTCGACTTAGGTCGCCCTGAGGCACTGGTGCCTGGGATAGCAAGCTCTTTTAAGCTGTGTGTGACTAGATCTGGAAGCTCATCCTTGGTGAAGAAGCGTCTCATGGTTCGGTGGGGCTCTGTCCCCGGAGGGAGTTCCCCTTCCTCCAGGGGTTCTGAATCCTCAGAGTTGTCCGTGTCCCCGAAGGTGGAGCTTCTGGGCGGTGGGATCACTTCCCTGGGCATAGAAGGTCCTGGGATATTCAGGTCCTCTGGTGGAACTTGTGGCCGTATTATAGGAGGCCCCAGTTACATGTGAACTTAGGTATGCAGCCCTTTGAAGAATTCCACCCAGGAGATAGATGCTGGGTCTAGACTAAGGGGCGCCGTATCCCTGGGGGACCCCTTTTGAGGGGGGGTCCCACTGTGCGCTGCTAGGTCTAGCGTACTGCTCGAGAGGCTGGAACCTGGTACCGGCTGGGGAGGGCCATGAGTTGGATCCCCTAGGGCCTCCTCGCACTGTATACACAGGGCTGTGGCCTCCTAATGCTGTGCACCTCTAATGAGGCATGCTGGGCAAAGGCCCTGAGCCTTGAGTTTCTTTTCCAGTGGTGCCATAGGTTGTGTGCATAACATACAGTTGTGTGCTCCGGTGTGCGAAGTTGTGCGCGTAGGCTTGGTGCTCGCTCAGGAAGATGTGCGCGCTGTTGTGCACACAGATCGAAGTTATGCGCCCGGCACAGTAAGTGCATGGCTATGCGCGTCGTTTGTGCGTACGGTACATGGGCGCGCGACATTGTGCACGGGTCAGAACGGTGGACAGGGCGGCGAACCGGGCAAAATGGAAACTGCGACCACGCGGACAATATGGCAACCACCTCAGAGGGTCTCCACGTGGGAGCACCCTCGGATCTGACTGGGGTCTAGCCCTGCTAGGGCAGATCAACCCGGTGGCACTGGTCCCGGCTGGCGACCTGTGTGTCTCCTCGAGCTTCGGAGACCGGAAACTTTTAAATAGATTTCTACTTTACCTTGTCTCAGCGCTTCCTGGTCTCGTTCCAGGCGGTCTCCGGCTGCGGGGGGAGAGGGAAAATTACCTTTACCGCCGCGCTCGAAGTTGCACCCGCTGCCTCTCAGCTTCATCCGATGTCGGGGGCTAGGTCCCTGTCGAGAGTCGGCTGCCAGACCGAGGCTTACCTCAGAGGGATTGCGGAAATCACCTCGGGAATTCTCAACTGGGGGAGGGACCCAATGAGTGTCACCACAGGAGAGCGGGGCTCATCTGTAGAGGTAAGACTTCTTCTTATTTTGGTTTTCTTTGGTACAATTACTCTCACGCTGTGCAAGCGTGCCTAGAGTCCCTAACTGCTGTGGAGATAGAAAATACTGGACAGCTGCACTTCCTGCAGGGGTATATGTACTAGGGCTGATGTCAGATTGAAATCTGATCCGTCTCCCAACTGCTATCAGGAGTACACTATACCCATTGGTCCCGAGTCCATCTGCTACACGCCAGGAAAACTGAGATTACATAGCATAGGATTACAATGCACAATGAGAATATAAAGCATAATATAACTGATATAGGAAATAATATTTTACATAGAACAAATTGGTAGCATGTAGGGTTAACATATGTATTAAAATGCAGTATAAACATATGAGGTGGGAAGATAGAGAAGGTGTTTAAAAGTTCAGGTGGAGCGGATGGATGCAATAAGGGTTAGGAAACTATATACATATTTTACAAAAAATTAGAGGTGGGAGCATATGGGGCAAATAATAGTAGAAGATGTATAAGGAAGATGGGATTAAAAGAGAGGTAATTCTTAAGAGGAAGTCCAGGTCAGGAGGTGGGAACTAAGGCGGTTTAACCACATGGAAAGCAGGGGAGGGGGGGGGGGGGGGCGAGATGGCACAGAGTGGGTACTTATCCAAGCAACAATGGGCTGCGAAGGTATGGAGAGAGCTCCAGGTCGCGGCTTAAAAATATTAACAAGTGGCACCAACCGAAGGTGAACCACTGAGTTTGCCACGGCCCTAAGAGTGTGCTTTCACACGGTCTTGTAGCGGAATGCCTGCTTGCTGGTAGCAAAATGAGATACAGTCCGCCAACCAGGAGGAACGGGTCTGTTTGCCCACTGGAACTCACAGCTTGTCTTTTGCCAAAGAAGGAAAGAGTTAGGTGTAATTCCTATGGAGTGTAGTGCGGTGTAGATAGAATGCAAGTGCACTCTTACAGTCCAAGGAGTGGAAAACCCTCTCACCCTGGTGAGCGAGAGGTGTTGGGAAAAAGTGGGTAGAGTATATTCTCAGTAAGGTGAGTTGCTGCGTCTACCTTAAGAAGGATATGAAGTTGAATATGCAAGACCACTCTGTCACTGAGGAAGGCAGGGTCGGGTGAGTATGTAACAAGGAGTGGAACTCACCGACTCTGTTGGCAGAAGTGATGACTACAAGGGAAAGAAGTTCCCATGCCAGAATGTTAAGTGATAGGAATGTAAAGGCTCAAACAGGGAACGTATGAGTCTTGTAAGCACTAAATGTAGGCCCCATTCCGTAATCTGTGAAAACAGAGGCGGCTTAATCAGTGGATAACCCATGGTAAGCTGACTCAGAAGGGGTTGAACCATTAATCTGGTATCCCCACTCCCAAGTGGTACGCCAAATTGGAACAGAGGTGTAACCATGCGAAGGATGTGGGGAGCAGAATCTGAGGGAGTAAGAGAAAAAGAGTGGTGTAGAAAAAAAAAGGGGTAATACCCTTTTGTATGCGCCATGTGGTAAATCATGCCATTTCGCTCCATGGTGAGACCACACCTTGAATACTGTGTACAATTCTGGTCGCCGCATCTCAAAAAAGATATAATTGCGATGGAGAAGGTACAGAGATGGACGACCAAAATGATAAAGGGGATGGAACAGCTCCCCTATGAGGAAAGACTAAAGAGGTTAGGACTTTTCAGCTTGGAGAAGAGATGGCTGAGGGAGGATATGATAGAGGTATTTAAAATCATGAGAGGTCTAGAACGGGTAGATGTGAATCTTATTTACTCTTTCAGATAATAGAAGGACTAGGGGGCACTCCATGAAGTTAGCATGTGGCACATTTAAAACTAATCGGAGAAAGTTCTTTTTCACTCAACGCACAATTAAATTCTGGAATTTGTTGCCAGAAGATGTGGTTAGTGCAGTTAAGTATAACTGTGTTTAAAAAAGGATTGGATAAGTTCTTGGAGGAAAAGTCCATGACCTGCTATTAATTAAGTTGACTTAGATAATAACCACCGCTATTACTAGCAACGGTAACATGGAATAGATTTAGTTTTTGGGTACTTGCCAGGTTCTTATGGCCTGGATTGGCCACTGTTGGAAACAGGATGCTGGGTTTGATGGACCCTTGGTCTGACCCAGTATGGCATGTTCTTATGTTCTTATTTATGTGTGGAAGGCTGTTGTAACGCTACCAGTACCTGAGAACATCAGTCAGTCTGTGATATGAGACTGACCTGTGAGAAGGCGAATTGGTTACTGGTGTGATAGGTTGAGAAGTACAGTAAAGTATACTTGTCGCGGTCAGGACATGGGTCTGAGAAACAGTGAACCCCGTCCTGTTCTAGCATAATGGGAGTTTTGGTTATGAGAGGCATCGAAAGAGACACATATAAGAGGCCTTTGTTGCAGAACAAACAAAGGCGTCCATGGGAACACATTCCGAGACATGTGTAGAGAGTAGAACCTGCCCATCGTATGGTTCAATTTGGACGCAGAGGGCAAGGTCGGTTGAACCCTGGTACTAAGTGGGGTGGCCACTCTGATATCCAGCAAAGTTGAGAGACCAGGAGGTGTCCAACTGGCAGAGCTGTTGTAATCTGGATATCAGCTAGTCTCCCGCGGGAGCATGAGTGGTAAAAGTCTTACCTGCATCTGTCTGCTGTGCAAGAAAAACATCGAGAGCTGTCGCCAAGTCTCGAGCTGGGCTTGCAATTGAGGCAGTGTCTAGCTGATCTGCTAGACACAAGATCCAGCAATGTATCTGGGACTTCGGGCCTTAATTAGGAATCAGAAGCCAGAGTAATATCGAGGACGAAGTCCCATGGCTGACAATGGGAGGATGTCTCGATGCAATCCCAAATTATTGGTAGAGAGGTTCTCTTGGAGTAATGTCAAACATAGCTGGCAATAGCTCTTGGAAGATAACACGACCTAGAACCTTCCAAAACCATGTGGCCCAACTTAGCAACCAGGTCTCAATGGGATTGCTGCTGAAGCGGGATTAGAATACTTACCGTCCTTCGTGGTGGATCGCAGAAGGACAAGTCTGTGAATATCGATGGCTCCGTGGATTTCAGGAGGCATTGAGGACAGTCTGAGGGGAGTAAACGTCTGGCTCAACTCTAATCTGGTATGGTAGCGCAGCTACAGAGGAAACAGAATAGGCATGTCTGGCGCTTCCACATTATTTTGTGGTGGCTCAGAACCCCGCACCGGTGTCGGTGTGGAATGCCTTGGCGCAGAGGAGCCATAGGCTGGTGCGGAATAGGTATACCTTGAAGCTCAGCCCGGTTATTCTCCAGCACCAAGGAACTGCCACCCATGTGCGGAACAGTGGCGGTGGCAGTGGCAATGTCTCCCTCGGCGCTCGGCCCGGTCATTCTCCAGCACAGAGTAAGATAGCACCAATGTTCTGGATTGCGTTCGTGGCGGACGGTCACCATGCTTGTGACGATGACTGCCATGGTGCTCAACCCGGTCTTTCCCCAACGCCGAGGTGGATGCCCTCGCTGTCTTGGATGGTGAGTGGTGACAGACTATCAGCAAGCCTGCACTGCTCCTGGCACTGTCTAGTGCCCTAGGATGATATGGGGCTTTGGTTAAGAACCCGAAGTATGGAGCATTTTGCTTAGTCGAGGGCATTGCGTTTAGGTGCTATGGTAGTATTGACAGTATCGATGGTGGCCTCGAGGGTATCGTCGTAAGCATCGATGGAAGTGCCAATGGCACGGGCGGCGCACCGATAACATTGACGGAAGCACCAATGGCATCTGCGTAGGTAGCGATTGAATCTATGTAGCATCGACAAAATAGACGAGATCATAGATGACATCGGTGGAAGAGACGATGGTACCAGGGGCGGATTGCCCTATCGGGGGATCGGGCATCCCCCAGTGGGCTGGTCACTCTAGTCACTTGGTCTGCTGAGCATGGCTGTGACAGAGCCGAGCTCGGCATACTTCGTGGTATCTCTTGGGCCGGCCTGGGCGGTGAATCCCCGGGCCAGTCAGCAGGAATCCGCCCCTGGATGGCACCAATGAAAACGACGTGGGCATCGATGGAATTCATGGAGAGATCAGCGTCACTGATGTAAACATCGATGCACTGAGAATCGATGTGGGGATCGATGGCATCGATGGAGGCACAGATGGTATCGATGGGGGCATCGACTGCAACGAAGGTACCAAGGGAAACGATGGAGGCATGGATTCGACAGTGGCCCTGGCAGCAACAGTAACCGTGGATGTCCCTATCCCACTAGCCCTAATAACCAGGAGGAGGATCGCAGGAGGACACTCGCAAGCGTTGTGGGGCTAAATGAGGATGAAAACATAGAGAGAGGGAAGACCGCAATTCGGTTGGTAGGTCGGGGAAACAGTGAGGTGACAGGAACCAACCGAAAATCAGGGCATAGTACACC
This sequence comes from Rhinatrema bivittatum, assembly GCF_901001135.1. Classification (NCBI taxonomy): domain Eukaryota; kingdom Metazoa; phylum Chordata; class Amphibia; order Gymnophiona; family Rhinatrematidae; genus Rhinatrema; species Rhinatrema bivittatum. The sequence goes on from NC_042619.1 coordinate 361,664,679, forward strand.
AAGCGTCGATTAAATGTACGTGAAGGGAGACCAGTGTAGGTAAAATTTGTGAAGTAAAACTTCAAGTGTTTCTGTGACGAAAAGTTGTGAGAATTTCTCACAGAGCTCCTGACTGCAGCGCGGAAAAAGACTGAAGGGAGACACCTGTGGACACAGGGATAATGGCATGCTGGGCATGTTCGGTGCACTCAGTGTGCCAGTGTCAGTCAAAGCTTGACAGAAAAGTTTTCCGTGACAGGGCTCCGTCCACTGACGTCACACATATGTGAGGACTACCATACTGCTTGTCCTGTGAGAAGGATCAACACTTAAAAAGGTATGTGTCAGCAAAGAGAAGCTTACAGTTTTTGTTTTTTTTTAAACCTTCTGCTTCATCATACTGGAACAGTTTCAAAGCAGATAACATTAAACAAAAATATACTTAATTAAAATCATAAACAAACACAAACCTGCAAATACTGCTTGGTGATATATAAATCAGAACTCAGCAGATGTCCAAGTAGCAGCAAAACTCAACACAATGCCCAAAAACAAAAAGGTTAAGGCTTTTTTGAAGGAACTGTGACATTCAATAGGCCTAATGTGAACTAGGAGAGGAAAGTGAAAGGAAAGGCTGAAGTTATGGATTCCAACTCTGCCGTCCCTGATGACTGTGTCCTTGAAAAGAGCTGGTCAGGATCAAAGACCCAGCCCTGAGTGTTCAAGGCAAGCAGATAGCAGAGTACAGCCACAGAGCTCTGGATCATCAAGAATGCTACAGGAGCTATCAAGGAAGATCCACTTCCAGAGGCTACCTATTCAACCAGCATAGGGCGAGTCCAAAATTAAGGGCTGAATACAAGGAACCCTAGACTGATGCTTTTGCTAGTCCAAGTCTTCATGGAGCCCACTCAGATACCACTATTCATCTTTCCTGGTTCTTGCGCTGTTCCATTCTTGGTTCCTGCCTAGTAAGTCCTAGTGGCTGCCTGCACCCAACCTGCAGGGAATAGGGGCAGCTTTAGGCTGAAGATCACCTGCTCCAGAGTGCCTTGCCTCTCTGAGGTATGACCCTGCCCAGCATACTCTCAGCAGAGACAGCCATGACAACAATGCTAATGATTTACCATGAATAGAGAGGGAATTGAGAGTTGCTCTACAAAGCTCTCAGGTTTCCCTTATCAAACTCCATATTTGTTGCAAAATGAGTAAAAGCTGGCAGCTCAAATTGCTCCACAGAAAAATTAGGTTTACATTAAAAAAATCTGAAATATTAAAATTACCATCTATATTCTAACTATTAAAAATATATTATTCAAAACCAAACAATACTTATGATTTACACTTAATTTTTTCCCATTTCCTAATTTTCTATTTATTTATTTTAAGTCAAACATACCAAGAAATCTTTTGGATCAGAACATAAATCACAGCACAGCTCAGCAATCCATGGCCTCTGTTACTTCTCAGATAAAATGAATTGTGGATAAAGAACAGGACTGAAAACAGGATGACTCTTTTGGAAGCTTCTAATTCATCTGTGCTACAAACTTTGGATACTACTAAATTTGAGATCCAAGGCTTAAAGAATACTCAGGAAATGTTATTAAAAGAAAACCAGAGTTTACATTATAAAGTGGAAAACAATTTATGGAAATAACTTGAGATTTACTAATTTTCCAAAATTTCCACAATATACAGCTAAGGACATGTTTAAGAAATATTTAATTGAGGTCCTAAAAGGTTCCTTAGCAAGCAGTGCTGCCCATTTCAAGGCCCTAATTGCCTTCTACAAAAAAAGAAGATCAAGCGTGGGAGCACAGAGTATGGATCCTCTGGTTCCTTCTAACTTTAATTTCTCTCAATTATTGGAAACATCAGATTCAACTTTAGTTCAACCAGTTACTATACCTGTGTCATTTGTTTTGGAGCCTGACCAGTACTGGGTATTATGCATGTACTTTAAACATCGTTTAGATTTATTTTTTTACTTAAAGGTTCAAATATTTCCAGATGTGTCCAAACAAGAGAAGAAAAGTTCCTATTCTTGAGACCCAATCTTTTAAATCTTAATCTTTTAAAGTTCCCTTGTAAATTTGTCTGTTTAAATGTAAAGGCTTCTTTTCCGTTTTTATCATTCTCACCTATCATTATTTCTTAGTGATAAAGTGACTCCTCAGTCTGTGATGGTAGACCCTTCACCTTCTAATTTGCCTCCTTAATCAGTTGAATAACCTTGCCATAAATATTCCTCTCTGATTTCCCTCAATTGAGGACTAATGGATGTGTTAGATTTAAGAAATTACCTCTGTTTAATGTTTTATTGTTTAGATTCAGTCTTCTTTTGCTTTTCCATTCAAGTGTATGCTTCTATGTTAAAAACTGCATAAATAAATTTTTTAAAAAAGGGCAAGTTGTTGGTATAACCTGGTTTTTTTTTTAGATGCTCTATTTGATTAGAATAAGTTCTAAAATACTTTCTATGTAAATTGGATTAAAATAGAATACTATCTTTAAAAAAAAAAATACACACTGAGAATAACCTGGATTAAATAATGAAATAATGAAACAGCTTTGCACAAGTGAAAGAACGTTTTGTCTTTATGAGCAAGCAAAAACAGACCTTGGGTGAGAAACAGAAGCAGTTTGTGTAGAAACTTGCTGACACTTCAGGGCCTAGCTACTGAGTGGGGAAAGAAGGGAGTGTATCAGATAACAGTACTTTGACATCATTAGTTTTAGTAAAGGTTTCAGTAATTCTCCACTCCAAATAAGGGCGCCATCCCAAAACAAAAGAGGGAAAAAAAAAAATGTTGTCAGCCATGCATGTATATAAGACAATAATGTATCTTGTATTGAGGGAGCAGGCTAGGTAGAACGTCACTGTTAGATGCACTACGCTGCTTCCAAGACAGACTAATTATATATTCATTTCTTGCATTTTACTAATAAAGATAATTCATTAAGACAAGAGGTTGTGGCTTATTGCAGAAGGGCCGGCCTTCTGCCCAGGAGCATAGGCTCTGGGAATTAAACTCCCTGTACAATCAGGTAATGATTGAACTCCCCGAGTATCGCAGCGCTCCGGTAACTGAACATAATTGGTGAATCCGAGATGTGATTACTGGATGTGATAAGGACCAACGGACCATCATGATCACGGGCTGAGATTGAGGTAAACAAATAAATTGAAGAAATAGCATTCTGTCAGCATTGGGGTAAGTTACAGTATTTTATTATTCTATATTGTAGTAACACATTTGTGCTCAATTCTTATTCTTTTATTAAGCTGTTTTCTCTTGCGAGTTCTCTTTCTTTATTGCTTTTATCGGCTGAAAGTTCCTCGAAGCAGGAAGTAAGTAGCAGCCCGCCCCTCAGTGCTCGCTATGGAGGATCTGGAAGGCGGCCCCGGGCTGGCCCTGGAGAAGGATCCCTTCCAGCTGATGGTGGAAGACGTCTACAACATCTCCTACGTGATCGGCAGCGACTCGCAGGGGCAGGCGGCAGAGTCTCCGAGCTGCAGTTTAAAATCATCTGTGTCCTGGAACTGCTGGAAGCCCTGGTGAACCAGTGCAGCCTGAGCATGGAGGAGCTGAGACTGGAAAGAGACAATCTGAAGATGGAGCTGGAGTGACAGTTGAAGGAAGGGGGTGAGAGGAAATAAGGGGCAGCCCAACCTTGGACCAGACAAACTAATAAATAGATATGGTTTCAGCTCCGGCACAGGCAGAAACGCTTATACCGGTAGCACAAGTGCATTGTTGGTTTGTTAATTCTGACAATGTATGCCAGTCTCCAGACGCTCTCTCTCAGCAGGAGACTTTAGCTTCAGCTCTCCCAGCTCCCACTGCAGCTCCCGATGCCCCCCCTCCCCTTCCCCCTACACTACTGCATTTCCTGCTGTTCAGACACAGACGAAACATAGAAACATAGAAATGACAGCAGAAGACGACCAAACGGCCCAGCCAGTCTGCCCAGCAAGCTTTCACACTTTTGGTTCTATTTCCTTTCCACCCCTGCCTTAATGGAGAGAGCAGTGCTACATCTAAGTAAAGTATCTAGCTTATTTGGTTAGGGGTAGTAACTGCCGCAATAAGCAAGCTACACCCATGCTTATTTGTTTACCCAGACTACGTAATTCAGTCCTTGTTGGTTGTCTGAATATAAATCCACATTTCTTCATTCCCCGCTGCCGTTGAAGCAGTGAAGTGCGCTGCAATGTATTTCAAGTGAAGTATCAGGCTTAATTGATTTGGGGTAGTAACTACCATAACAAGCAAGCTACTCCCCACTTTTCTGTGAATGAAAATCCTTTTTTTCCACATTTCCTCTTGCCATTGAAGCATAGAGCAATGTTGGAGTCGCATTAATCATGTGTATGTTTATTGAATAAGGGTATTATCTCCAGGTAGTAGCCGTCATTTCCACAAGCCACACTCTCTTCATTCACATCCTCTAGACTTTATGGATCCACAGTGTTTATCCCACGCCCCTTTGAAGTCCTTCACAGTTCTGGTCTTCACCACTTCCTCTGGAAGGGCATTTCTGGCATCCACCACCCTCTCCATGAAGAAATACTTCCTGACATTGGTTCTGAGTCTTCCTCCCTGGAGCTTCAAATTGTGACCCCTGGTTCTGCTGATTTTCTTCCAACAGAAAAGGTTTGTCTTTGGATCATTAAAACCTTTCAAGTATCTGAAAGTCTGTATCGTATCACCTCTGCTCCTCCTTTCCTCCAGGGTGTACATATTTAGATTCTTCAATCTCTCTTCATAAGTCATTCAATGAAGACTATCCACCTTTTTGGTCGCCCTTCTCTGGACCGCCTCCATCCTGTCTCTGTCCCTTCAGAGAACTGAGCACAGTACTCCAGGTGAGGCCTCAAGACAAGCTAGTGATTTGACTAATTTACCTTCAGAGCGCCAACTCCCAACCCCCACTATCCCCCTGCTGAATCAGCCTACAGGGAATTCCGCTTGGGTTGATGTCACAGGGAGAGTTCAGTGTACTCCCGTTATGGAATAGAGCATAGGGGTGAAGTCTGTGAAGTCTGAATCATTTTTATCATTAGATCCCCCAGCCTGTGAACAGATTAATGAAACATTTGGAGCCTGTGGCTATCAGCATAATGACCCAGCCTCTTTAAAAACTTGGGACAAGTGTTTAAGGACAATTGAGGGACAGGTTGAAAAGTGTTGTAAGACAACAGCAGATGGGGTAGATTCCCCAGTGGCACACAATACCAGGTTTAGGAAAAGGGGGTGCCTGGCAGCGCTCAGTCACATCTTATTGCCCCTGTTTTAACTGAAGTACTAGAAGGACTCCCTCAGATACCACATGCATGTTCTACAGTAGAACACCCTGACTCGTGGCGACTACAGACAGAGCCCCTGCCCAAAGGTATCCATTACTTTACAGATGAAGGAGGTAGAAAGGGAGAAGGTGCAAGCTTTGCAGTAGTGTAACTGCCTTATCAAAGAAAGACCCCAACACACTTACACCGCTTTGCCCTGCCGTCCCATTTGTCAGCGCAGGAAGCAGAATTATGTGCTGTTACTTGGGCATGTACACAGTACTTAGAATAACATACTTCCGAAACCTATCCCGAGAACACTAAGTTATATATTGTTTCAGAATCCCTAAGGGAGTTAATTACTAATGGTAAAGTTTAAAACTTGAAAGGATACTGGCAGTTAAAGGGTTAGTAGAAGAATCTTAGCAGCGGAGAGAAGGGGGATGGGAATGCAGAGAAGTATTTTTCAGGAGAAGGGACGAACAAACGGAGGAGAGAAAAAAAAACCTCCATTCGATCCTTTAGTTTAGAAAAAGATTGGTGAGGAAATAAAAGATGTTAAGAATAATAATAGCCTTAATTTAGCAATAATGTTTAATTTTGTTTACAGTGACAAAGCATTAAAGATTTGGTCATCACACCCGTACACCCAACACTACCCCTAAGCCTTTTTCATGCAAATCCAAATTGATTCTATCAAATTGCCTTTATGTCAAAATTACAAATATGCACTAACAATGATTTGCTGTTTAAAAACTAAAGCTGAGTATTAATCTATACCATGACTAGTGGTAGCACCTCCTAGGGGCATAACAATAGAGACAAGAAAGTAACTTCATGACTGCTATTCGCTGAATTAATGATATCAGAATGTTTATTTCACTGTAACCATTACTTTAATTTTGTTGTATGCCAGACTTTATATTTTTCCAGGTAAATAACAGATGAAACGCTTTAAGATTACATTTTTCCCAGTTTTTATTTTTTTACACAGATTTATTTGAATTCTGACTTTTGTTTTATCATGGATCGAGCCAAACATTTTCTAAACACTTTTTGATTTAATTTTTAAGCTCAAATATGTGTTAAGTGTTGTCTGTCTTGGTGTTATTTGTGCAGGCAATGAATGAATATGTGTTAGTTCAGTGAAATATATGTTTCTACGTAATGTCTGAGCATCTGAGTTATTTGTGGTTTAGACTACTGCAAGTTTAGTAATAGAGTTCTGGTCATGATGGAATCTTTTCACTAATTAATTTGAATTTGTTTTGCTCTTTATATTAGGGTTTGATCGGTAACATAACCATCTCACTATGAATTAAGGGGCTATGCTTCAATGTCAAAGAAATACACCATACTGTGAGAACTGTAAGTCATCCCATCCTTTGCCACAGAAGTCATCTTGCACCCTTCATTATATGAACTGAAATATTTATACTTCTTGCCTGATTTTCTCTTTGTTTGTTTTGTTCTATGCTTTACCTAGTTGCTGTTTTCCTTGTTTTATGGATCAATGTACCTTTAATTTGACATGTGAGAACTGATATACCTAGTCAATATCTAGTTAGGTACCTATTTGCAGATGCCATTAATTAGGGATACAGTCTGAATTAATGCAGATTTTACTAGTCCTTACATTTCAAGCATTTTGTAGTATTTTCCAGTCCTATAACTTTTAATACATATATGTATTTACTTACTGAGTCAGATATATGATTGCTTGATATGTTCTCCTCTATCTCTATCTATGGAAGCTAGTCTGATCACATTCAGGGTTCAAGAGGGGTATATAATTCTTTCTCCCTTATTTATTTTTATTTTTCTTGACTTTCTTCACTTTCCTGTGCAGGGACTCGCCCAGGTGATTTAGTAACCCTACAAAGACATTACACAAAGCATACTGAGCACTTCAGTGCAAGTGTTTTATCCTACACATACATTATCTGAATTTGGCTGTAATAATAAATGTTTACTCTAATTATTCCTGATTGAAGAGAGAATTGCAGTAGTTAGATTTCCTTAAATTTTTACAAAAACCTCCCTATTAGCTATTAATGGTGTCATTCTATTAGTTACAGGGTTGTAGATTATTGCCAGCCTTCTGCCCAGGAGCATAGGCTCTGGGAATTAACCTCCCTGTACAAGCAGGTAACGATTTAACTCCTGGAGTATCGCAGCGCTCCGGTAATTGAACACCAACCTACTGTGAATGTTTATGGAATGTTTGGTTGAGTTGGGTGGTAGAGAACATTGACTTTGAGGCAGCTGCAGAGCCTGCATCTTGTCTCCACTTAGCCCATGCAGCTCTAGCATCTGTCTTGTGTGGATGTAGAAACAGAACGGGGAAGAGAAGCATGTGCAGCAGCAGCTCAGTGTACATGGAGCTGCCGATTCCTCCTTTCTTCCATTTGCCAGACTGTAAAAGAGAAAGGCTGCTACCCACTATCACACCTGTAGGCTGACTGACCTGCCTGAAGAAGAATGCAGTCATAGAAACGACAGTTAAAAAACCCCTGTGTAAAGCAGAAACTTTGAAATAAGAAATTCTGCTACTTATGGCTCATGTGGATGACCATCATATGTGTCTTGTCACTGGCTATATTAATAAAGCCTATATTGACACTAAGACCTGGTATTTGTGGTGCAGCAGGCTAGAAAAGATATAGCCTTAAAGCACAATATCCAGATTAATCATCGGTCATTCCTCACCACTGTCTTTGTACAGACTCTAAATCACTTTGGCTATGGTAAACATATAATGTGCGCTTATCTGAGTCCTGAAGTTAATCCTCCAACTCTGCAGGGTTTCGGAGTGGGTTACACTCCTTCAGGGAGCTTCAGGATGACTCTGATGAGTTACTTCAGCTTCAAATAGCCTATACTAACTCTTTGAGAGATTGTCAGCATAACACGTGCCGGTTATTTGGTAATGAGTGCTTTAAGCAGTATAAACTCTGCTGTGGTTACCTTAGACGCAGCTGAAAGCAGAAGTGCAGCGGGGGGGATGGTGGAAAAAGGGTAGGAGACAGAACTCAGGAATGCTGGGCAGAGGGGGAAGCCAGACTGATAATGGGAAGTGGGAGAAAGGGGGCTCAGGATGGCTCAAAGGAATGTTGTGCGGGGGGGGGGGGGGGGGAAGGAGAGGGGGTTAGCGAGGATAGTGGACAGAGGATGGGGTTTCAAGTTCAGTTTCTCTGCACATTTCTATTTCTAATTTGTGATCCCTTATTCTGTATGTGTAATTAAGGTGAGGGACTGTTAGCACAGTGTTTCCCAGCACTCTCCTGGAGGCAAACCTAGCCAGTCGGGTTTTCAGGGTTGCCACAATGAAAATGCATTAGATAGATTTGCATACTCTGGGTCTCCAATATATGCAAATCCATCTCATGCATATTCGTTATGGATATCCTAGAAACCTTACTGGTTAGGTATATCTCCAACAGAAGGCTGGTAAACTGTTAGCATATAGTTTCTGTGTAGGAGTCTAGAGTACTATAGGAGTCTGGCTTGATCTGTGAGGCTTTCCCCCCCCACCCCCACCTACCCTCAACAAAAAAAAAAGATATTTTCTAGGGCTCAGTGAAATATTCACAGTGTTGATATGTTAAATTTATGCTACAATGTTAAATGTAAACACTAGACCCTGCTCCCTCCCCCCTCAGATCCTCAAGTTTAGTGGTGTGTCCAATCATAGTCCTTGGAAAAGTTGGCCACCCTACAGACAGAGGAGGCTGCTTTTCCAAACAGGCAAAACAATATAGTCTTACTGTGCATAAACAAACAGAAGAGAACCTTGATAAAAAAAAAAGCTAGCACTATATCACAGACCTTAAAAGCTTATTAAGCACGAGGGAAAACTTCTGATTGGTAACAGTGCAAGATCAATCACTTCCTTGTACACCAAGCAATGTTATCCATCGCTAGATCAGCAAGACCAGCTTCATAATTTAAAACCAGTTTTTGTGAAGATGGTTGGTATTTGCTGACATCTGGTGGAACCAAATAGAATAATCATGGTCTATTTGGTGCCTGCTTTCAGTTTTATTCCATTTCAAAAAAAGGACTGCAATTCCTCCACTAACTTCAATTTAAACATGTTTATGTATCTTCAATAAGTAGGCTAAGAGTACCAAAACAGATGTACAATTTCATGAAAGTTCTTTAAAAAAAAAGTCCTTAGTCCTATTTTTACACATCTGGGAGATGCTTAAACAGGCTAAATGGCACAAAGTTTCAAAGTTATAACAGTAGATTTGATTGTACAAAAATGGTAGCATGCAAATTTATTCTGAAGCTCACTATAAATAGTGTTTCATCCAAAATATGCCCTACATACTACTATTAGGGCAAAATCATTTCAAATGAGTGTGTAGAGTTTTGAAAGCTACATATGCATTTCAAAAATTCTTAATGCTGTGATAAAATCATGATTATAGTGGGTTTGGGTTTTACAGTAGGTAGAGTGGGCGAAGCCCAGAGATTCTGCAGGTGTGTAGTTCATGTGATTTCTTTAGGACTAAGAATGTTGATCAGGGATCCAGTCAGGGATTCATGGGACAGGCTGTGAGCCAAAAGCTGCTAAGAAAAAAGACAAGTTTTCAGTTGCTTCCTAAGCAACTGAAAACTTGTAAGCGTAGTATCTAGAAGCAAGGAGCTCCAGAGACTGGAAATGCTAATCCATGATAGTGATGATTGTGACCAAGGTGGAAGCCTGTCATACCAGAGGGACATGCCCAGGAAGAAAGCTGAAGCCCGTGACTCAGGACAGGACTTAGATGGCAGGAGACGGTTTGCCCGACTGTCTAAGGCTAACCTCTATAGATGGTAACTTTTGCAGTGGGCTACGAACACTGCTCCAGGAGGAAGATAGACTCAGATGTCTGGACTCATGGCAGCATTTAGCACTCTTCAGAGATCCTTGTTGAGCCCTGGAGGATATGACCACTGTTATAGTCCGTTATCAAGCACTTGTAGCAAACTTCACTGGCATCTGTCATTGATATCAGTCATAGACAGGTCTTGAAGCCACTGATGGTTGGCTTCTTCTTAAGCCTCTCTCTGGACAAGTTTAAAGAAATGTTTTTTGTAGTAGCACTTGAGGGGCTGCCAAGGCAGCAAGGCAAACAAAAATGTAATTACTTTGTGTGCCTGCCTTGTTAATGCACAAAAACAAAAATGCAAGACAGAAGGTCACATCCATGTGGAAGCTAAGACAAAATCAGACCGAGAGGCTTACAAGACAGCGAATGCTACTACTACCACTACATTTCTTTAACACTACATGAAACACCTAAGATACTGTGCATGCTCAATAGAGCTTACAGTCTAATCAAGACAAACATACATGTCTAAGAGATGGGTCCATTCAGTGCAGGGTGACATCACCCAAACATATTACAACTAAATTGATCCCTACTGGTTGATGGAAAAACTGCATTACTGTGCCTGTTCTCACATGGTTTAGAAAATAAACTACTCCTTGAGTTGGGAGGGGATATAAACAGGGGGGCCAAAACAAAAAAAAAAAAAAATTTCTGCAGATAGTTGGTGAACAAAGGCTCCTGACACCTGATCTCAGCCCTAGTTACAATTCAGGTGAAAGACAAAAGGAGCAGGCAGAAACCAGAGGACCAAAATGTGTATTTTCTAACCTTTGTCTAACCCTCAAACCACTTCAACTACTCCAAAATGCTGTCGCAAGATCACTTCCAAACACCAAAAAATCTGAACACATCACACCAATCCTCAAAAACCTGCATTGGCTACCCATCCCTCAAAGAATCCAATACAAAGTCCTAACATTCATACACAAAGTATTATACACTGAAAAATTTGACTGGCTGAATACTGCCCTGCAATTCCAAATTTCACAGAGAACTCTCCGATCGGACTCATCCCAATCCCAACACAAAAAAAAATCACCCACCTGACCTCAACAAGGGAACGATTCCTATCAATAGCAGGCCCAACACTATGAACAGCCTACCACCTCAACTCAGACTCAACCCCACAACTCAATCTTTCAAAAAGAACCTAAAAACATGGCTCTTCCAAAAACCATACCCGACTGACTACCCAACCTAAGAACACATAGCCCTCCCTCACCCCACCCCCCCACTCAACACCCACATCAAATCCACATGAGCCACAAAAACCCAACACAAATTGATGTAAAGCACCACTACAGAATGTCACTACCTCATAAAGCCCAATACAACATATCACAATATAACAGCTTTAATGTACAATGTTCAATTTTTTAACATTTTTTATTGGTATCCATCACAACAACAAATAACATTACACAAATAATACAATACCAAACGTTACATTGTAACTTTTTAAGCATTCGACCTTCCTCAGACTTCTTCAAACCTTCCGTGGTAGGCAAGGATATGGTTTGGTTGAGGTGAAAGTGTGAGACCACTTTAGGTAAAAAGGAAGGAACTGTATGAAGATGGATGGCCTCTGGAGTGATTCTGAGAAATGGATCACGACAGGATAGTGCTTGTAGCTCTGAGATGCGGCGTGCTGAACACACAGCCAGCAAGAACACCATCTTCAAGGTTAACAAACGGAGAGACAGGCCTCGAAGGGGCCTGAAGGCGGATCCCGCTAGAAATTCCAATACTAGGTTGAGGTTCCACAAGGGCACTGGCCACTTCAGTGGCGGGCGAATGCGTTTAACTCCTTTCAGGAAGCGTGAAACGTCTGGGTGTTTGGCAATGGAGTTGCCGTCACTCCTGGGACCAAAGCAAGACAGCGCTGCTACCTGAACCTTGATTGAGCTGAGGGACAGACCCTTCTGAAGTCCATCTTGTAGGAAGTCCAAAATGATAGGAATCTTCGCGGTATGTAATTGGTGCCGTGAGAGTCGCACCAAGCTTCAAAAACCCTCCAGATCCTGATATGTTAGTGATGTGGAGAATGTGTCTGCTCGGAGGAGTGTATCTATAACCGGCTCAGAGTATCCCGTTTCTTCAGTCGAGCCCTCTCAATGGCCAGACCGTAAGAGAGAATTGAGCCGGATCCTCGTGGAGGATGGGACCTTGCCACAGCAGGTCCCGGAGTGGAGGCAGGGGTAGAGGGTTCCCTGCCAGTAGTCTTCTCATGTCTGTGTACCAGGGTCTTCTTGGCCAGTCCGGGGCCACTAGAAGAACTAGGCCTCTGTGTCTCTGAATCCTGTGAACAATGGCGCCCAGCAGGGGCCATGGAGGAAAGGCGTATAGCAGGATCCCCCGAGGCAACGGTTGTATCAGGGCATCGATTCCCTGAGCCCGAGGATCTCGCCTGCGGCTGAAATATCTGGGAACTTGAGCGTTGGACCTGTCCGTTTATAGGTCCATGGCTGGCGTCCCCCATCGATCCACAATTATCTGAAAAACTGTGGGTGACCGCTGCCACTCCCCCGGGTTTAGGCTTTCTCTGCTGAGGAAGTCTGCCGTTGTGTTGTCCTTCCCGGCAATGTGGACGGCGGAGATGTCCTGGAGATTTGCTTCCGCCCAAATCATCAGGGGAGTGGTGGCGTTGTCTGACATCACTCTGACCGCTCTGTTGCGAAGTCTGTGGGCAAATCGCAGGCACACAAGCCTGACTGCCCGTGCCTCCAGTCAGTTGATGTTCCACCCTGACTCTTCTCTGGTCCACCGCCCTTGGGCGGTGAGTTCCTCGCAGTGTGCTCCCCATCCGTTCAGGCTGGCATCTGTGGTGAGCAGAATCCAGGTTGGGGAGGACATTCTTGACCCCCGGCTCATGTGGCCGGGCTGTAACCACCACCGTAGCTGATTCCGCACTCTGGCCGGCAGAGGTAGGCGTATGGTGTAGTTCCACGATCGTGGACTCCATCGAGATAGAAGGGTGCGTTGCAATGGTCTCATATGAGCCCGCGCCCAAGGCACCACTTCCAGAGTGGATGCCATGAGGCCGAGGACTTGTAGGTAATCCCGAGCTGTGGGCCGGCTGGCGCTCAGCAGGACCTGCAGATGATTCCGGAGTTTGGACTGTCTCTTGGAGGTCAGACTGACCTTGTCGTCTTGGGTGTCGAATTGGACCCCTAAGTATTCCAGCAACTGGGATGGCTGTAGGGAACTCTTCTTTATGTTGACTACCCATCCTAGGCTTTCCAGAAGAGCTATAACTCTGTTGGTTGCCCGGTGACTCTCCTCTGGTGACTTTGCCCTGATCAGCCAATCGTCCAGGTAGGGATGGACGAGGATTCCTTCCTTCCTGAGTGCTGCCGCCACTACTACTATTACCTTGGTAAAGATCCGCGGCGCGGTGGCTAACCCAAAGGGTAAAGCCCGGAACTGGAAGTGCTGATTCAGGACTTTGAAACGTAAATAGCGCTGGTGATCCCGATGGATTGGGATATGCAGGTAGGCTTCAGACAGATCTAGGGAGGTGAGAAACTCCCCTGGCTGTACTGAATTCTTGACAGACCGTAGAGTTTCCATGCGAAAGCTGGGGACCCGTAGGTGTCGATTGACTGACTTGAGGTCCAGGACGGGCCTGAAGGTGCCCTCCTTCTTGGGTACTATGAAATAAATGGAATTATTTATTTATTTATTTAAAAACTTTTCTATACTGTCGCTAAGTCATGTACCATCGCAACGGTTTACAAATAGGCACAAAATAAGGTATATATAGGTAGTTTAACGTACATTTAACAGGTGCCATTTACAAACGGTTACAATATCATTAATAAAGTCAAAATTTTGGGTAGTGGTGGATTAGTCCAGGAAAGTTATTGAGATACTTCTATTTTGGTCTACATCTTAACTGTATTATGTCTTTGTGATATTGTAATGCCATTTATTCTTAGTTGCGCTTTTCTGTATTTTTCGTTCTCTCACTCACTCTCTACCCCCTTGTTTCTTTTGGAAAGGCTTGTTTCTAGAGCCATGTCTTCAAGGTTTTCTTAAAGGATTTGATATCACTCTGTAATCTGAGTTCAGTGGGCATTGTGTTCCATAGAAAGGGTCCAGCCAGAGATAAGGCCCTTTCTCTTACTTGGGTTAGTTTTGCCGATTTTACTGTAGGGATTGTTAGTAGTGCCTTGTTAGCTGAACGAAGGTTCCATTGTGGGACATGGACTCGTAGGGCTGTATTTAGCCAGTCTGCTTCTTTATCATATATTAATTTGTGTATGGTGCATAAGGCTTTGTACCAGAAGTTACCTCTTCCGCAGGTACTGGGATTATGGCTTTTAGGGCCAGGAGCCTCTGTAAGGTCACTTCTAGTGCCACTGTCTTGAGTGGCGAACAAGGAGATTCCACAAACTTGTTTGGTGGAAGCCGAAAGAAATCCAGGTAATATCCTTCCCGGATGATGGCGAGGACCCACTGGTCCGAAGTGATCTCGACCCTCTGTGGTAGAAGAGGGTTAGCCTGCCCCTATGGCTGCTACCCTCGGATGGGTCGGCTGATTGTCATTGTGGGTTACGGCCGGGGCCAGAACCTGGGCCGGTTCTTTTCTTGGTGTGCTTAGCCCGAAAAGGCTGGTTCCTGGCCTGAGAACGAGGTGCTTGATAGCGAGACCTGTAGGGGTTGAAGCGCTGCGAGGTTCTACCTCTGGCTGGTCTAGAAACAGAACGCTGGCTCCTCCTCGACCTGTCTTCTGGTAGATGGGGAGAGGCACCCCATTTAGTAGCCCAGTTCTCGAGGTCGCTGCCGAACAGTAGGGAACCCTTAAAGGGCATTCTTGTGAGTCGTGTCTTGGAGGGCGCGTCGGCCGCCCAATTGCGTAGCCAAAGCTGTCTCCTGGCTGCCACCGAGGAGGACACTCCCTTGGCTGCCTTACGGAGGTCGGAGGCTGCGTCAGTGAGAAATGCGAGAGCTGATTCCATGTCTTCTCCCAGGGTGTTGTTTCTTGCCTGTGATAAACAGGAGCGCGTCACCACGGTACAGCAAGTCGTGATTCGAAGGGACATGGCTGCTACCTCAAAAGCTTGTTTCAGAATGGTGTCCATGCGTCGGTCATACGTATCCTTGAGGGCTGCTCCCCCCTCCACCGGAATGGTGGTGCACTTCACAATTGCGCTAACTATGGCGTCTACCCTGGGGCACGCCAGCAGCTCCTTGGACGCCGGATTCTGAGGGTACAGGCCCGACCCCCTTTGAATGAGGCCTCCGGTGCCTTCCATTCCAGCTCGATTAGCTGCTGTGCTGCTAGTAGTAGGGGAAAATGGTGAGCCATTTGGTGCAGGCTCTATAGCAGGGGGTTCTTTATAGGGTCCCCTGGGGGGTCCTGGCCCGGAATGGCCAGCTCCGATAAGCATTGTGAGACCAGGGCTGGCAGATCTTCTTTCCGAAAGAAGCGTCTCATGGTCCGATATGGTTCTATCTCCGAGGGAAGTTCACCCTCCTCGGGGGGCTCCTCAGCTGGGAATAATCCAAATCCCCATAAGCGGGGCTGTCGGGTGGTGAGTGGCTGCGCCTAGGTCTCGAGGGTCCAGGGACCGGATCAGCCGGAACGGGAGGATCCATTCGAGGAACAGACTGCATCTGGACAAAGGCGTGAATCCCCTTAAATAATTCCACCCAGGAAAGCGAAGCCGGATCTGGCCGCAGGGGCACTAGGTCTCTCGGGTTCCCTGGCTGCTCGCCGCGGCCTGCGAAGTCTGGTGTGATCCCTGAGGAACCGCTGGGCTGGGACCGGTCTTGTCCTGGGAACTCCCATGGCTTCTTCACATTGGGCACATAGGGAGTCTGCTTCCTCGCTCTGTGTGGCTCTGAGGTTGCATGCTGAGCAGAGGCTTAGAGCGTTCATGCCTGATTCTGGAGGTGCCAGCTCTGCGGACGCATGGGCTTTCTTATGCTCCATTCGCCTGAAATGCGGCGTTGCCCAACGATGTGCACCTAATACGTGTGCTTAACAGCATGCGCCTAGAACTGGCGTCTTATAAATGTGCGCCTATCACTGGCGTATCAGAAATGTGCGCCTATCACGGGCGTCTGATAAATGTGCGCCTATAAACGGGAGTCTGATAAATGTGCGCCTGATAACTATCGCGAGCGCTTAGCAAGCTAAGTGCGCTTAATTGGAAAAGATGAGTTGGCAGGCAAAATGGCGACCTCCCAGGCGGGCGGCCTCGTAGGCAGGCCCAGTTAGTCCACACTTCCTCGGAGACCAAGTAAAGATGTACACCTTACCTTGTCTTCGGCGCTTCCCGGCTGCGACCCGGGCGGTCTCTGGCTGCGGGGGGAAAGGGGAATACCTTCACCGCCGCGCTTAAGGAAGTGCACCCGCTGCCTCTAGGCCGCGCCCGAACTCGTCTCGCTCGGGGGCTGGGTCCCTGCTGCGAACCGGCCACCGGACCGAGGCTCTTACCTCCGAGGGACCACGGAAGTCAGCTCGGGAAACTCAACTGGGTGAGTGACTGCCTGGTATCACCACAGGAGTGCGGGGCTAGTCTTCAGTAGGTTTCTTCTATGAATTTAGTCGTTAGAATTTGGAAACATGCTCAGCGAGCGTGGGGTAGCTCCAAACTGCTTTGGAGATGGAAATTACTGAATAGTTACACTTCCTGTGGGGGTATATGTACCCGTGCTGACGTCAGATCCGTCTCCAACTGCTAGCACGAGCACACAATACCCATTTGTTTTGAGTCCATCTGCTACACGCTAGGAAATTGTCATTTTATATAACCGCTCTGGTGTATAATACCATCTGTACAAGAGCTTGTACCCATTTTCAACTATAGTTGAGGATACAGAGGCTTTGCTAATTTGAAAATATATATTAGTCCATGCTTCAGGCTCTAACACTATCGAGAGGTCCCTTTCCCATTGTGTTCTAAAGGAGGGCGTCGTGGGCAATGGTTTATTAAGCAATTTATGCAATTTAGAGATTAACTTGCTGTGAGTATTTGGTGTAGTGCAATACCCTTCAAACAGGGATTTCCCCAATTTCAAGAACTGGGATACATGGAGACTGATAGAAATGAGAGATTTGCCTGTATGCCAATGCTTCATTACCTGGCAAACCATACTCTCTACATAGAGTGGGAAATGGGATAAAGGTGTCCCCCTCCCAAATATGCTCCAAGCATGTCAAGCCCTTAATCTTCCAAACTTCAAATGACCGGAGGGATAAACCTGGGTTAAAATGCCTATTATGAAATAGATTTGTTAGGTGCGAATATGCCTTACGCTCCTTTATTTTCCCTTTCCATTTATCCCAATAATGCATAGTTGACCTAGTTGTGTGCAACATTGTGGTGCACTCTCTCCATGTTTACCTTGGCTGCCAGGGAATTGCAGAGAGGAGCATACTTGCTAGATATTGTTGTTCCATTTGTGCCCAGTGTTTCGGCTCGCTAGTGTTATGCCAAATCAAACTTGCACTGGTACCACAGCCACGTGGTACCAGTGCAAGTTAGGTACCCAGAGTCCTTCCTCGGCCTTAGGCAAGAAAAGGACAGCCCTACTGACCCTAGGTGATCTATGTTTCCATAGGAAGCTAAAGATCTTCCTCTGCCATCTTTGGATCTGGCCGGCAGGGAAAGATATAGGAAGCGCCTGGAATAAATAAAGTAGCTTTGGTAGGACATTCATCTTAATAGTAGCTATGCGCCCAAGCCATGACAGAGGTAGCTTATTCCATATATCAAGATCTCTATATATTTTGGTTATCAGCGGTGTATAGTTTAAATGAAACAATTCCCCAGGTTTTCGAGACAGGTATATACCCAGGTATTTAATTTTATGTTGTGCCCAGCGAAAGGGATGTGTCGCACGTAGGGAGGCAGTTGTAGCGGGACTACAGGTAACATTGAGGATCTCTGATTTTTCCCAGTTTACTTTGAAGCCGGACGCATCACTGAACTGCTGTATCTCCTTCTCAATACCAGAAAGGGATGTGTTTGGATCTTGAACTGTAAACATGATATCATCCGCAAACAGACATAATTTATATGATTCCCTTCCCACTAAGAATCCCTGAATTTGGGCATTTCTACGGATGTTAAAAGCCAACGGTTCTAGAAATAATGCGAACAACGTGGGTGACAGTGGACACCCGTCTTGTCCCTCTACCCACAGTAAAATAATTGGAGTATCCCCCATTGATTTTCAGACATGCTTTGGGTTGTTCATATAATTTTGCTAACCACGTACAGAAATATACCCCAAATCCCATCTTTTCCAATACCTGAAATAGAAATGGCCAGTGCACCATATCAAATGCCTTTTCGGCATCCATAGACAAGAAAAGAGATTCTGCTGGAGACGAGTTTGCTATCCACATCAAATTTATAAGCTTTCGGATGTTGTCCCCCGCTAACCTGCCCGGTATGAACCCCGCTTGATCTTGGTGAATCAATTGTGGAATGTACTTATTTATGCAACCTGCTAATATCTTCGCTAGAATTTTTAAATCCAGATTTATCAGCGATATGGGACAGTACGAACCACACAATTTGGGATCCCTTCCGGGTTTTGGTAACACCGTAATCCCCGCCAAATTTGCCTCTCCTACCAGAGAAACCCCCAATCCGTAAACAATTATATACCTTCTGCAGGTAAGACACTACGTATGGCCCAAACTGCTTATAGAATTTTGCTGTGAACCCGTCTGGGCCTGGGGACTTCCCAGTTTTGAGCGTCTTGATGGTAGCTAAAATTTCCGGAGTAGATATCTCCGCCTCTAATTCCACCAAGGCTTCCTCGCTGAGTTTTGATATTGGTACAGAATCTAAATATGCCTCCATATATTGTGTCTGGATATTCACATTAGGGCTGTACAACTTAGCATAAAAGTCAGGGGGAAATGGGCCCCCCCCATTGGTAACTCCAGGGCCTGGAGGAGAAAATCTTATACCAAATCCTCAATCAGCAGGAAGCATGACTTGCCCTGCTTTGGTGATGCTGGAAACGCTGTGGGAAATGATGGCAGCCATGTCTATAAATATTAAAACATTGGAAGGGAAAATTGATATGGTATATAATAAGCATGAACAAGATTTTTTAAAAACTCAATCTCAGTTTAAAGAAACTAATGATAGAATTAAGCACCTGGAAAATCAAGAAAAGAAATTTTTTGAGTTTAATTTGGCAGTAGTAAAAGATAGGGAAGCCATGACTAGGCATATTGAAATGTTGGAAAATAGTTCAAAGAAACTTAATTTAAGATTTCTGAATTTCCCAAGAGTTATTGGTGAGGAGCCCTTAATTACTTTGAAAAAAATTTTGGTAGAGCAATTCGGATTCTCCCTGGAACAAACGCCTGTAATTAACAATTGCTATTTTCTCCCAGTAAGAAGGGATTTACCACGTACAGAGTTGTTTCAGGGTGACCTCTCTAATTTTCTAGAGGACTCCTCAAATAATGTAATAAGTTGGGGTACGCTATTGGTATCTTTTTATTCTACAGCTGATGTTAATGTAGTAATGAAAAAATACTTTAACAAATTTCCAATTTCCTATCTTCAAAAACCAATAAAAGTTTTTCCAGATTTAGCTTTTTCCACCCAATCAAGACGAAAAGCCTTTTTGGCCTATCGTCAGGATGTAATATCATTAGGATTTTCATTCCAACTACGATTTCCCTGTAAGTGTATTGTAAAAAGACAGGATGATATATTTATCTTTTTTGTTCCCGACCAATTAAAGACATTTCTAAATCAGATGAGACAGTCTACTTCTACCCCAGCTGCCAATTAAGAAAAGAAGGTTCAGGATATGCTAATTGTGTATTAAAATATATTTCTGATAAATTTTCTCCCATATTAGAACTAAACTCCCTCCATCTGTTTGATAAAAAGAATGAAAAGGTTAACAAATTTTATCTTATTTTCTTTTTCTTAATTAATATCTTATATGTCTATTTAATTATTCATTGATATTTCAATTATGCAATTCTTGTTTGAATGTATAATAAAAATTGATAAATAAAGAATTAAAAAAAAAAAGTCAAGAAACCGATTTCTAATGCCCGTATTATTGGTTAGCATTACATCCCCTTCCCCTTTAATTTTGGCAATAGTGTTCTGATAAGTTACTTTCTTCAATTTATTGGCTAGCATTTTTCCCACTTTATTACCCCCCTCAAAGTAGGACTGTTTTGCCAATTGTAAATTATAAGCCATCTTCTGTGACTCCAGCCTCAAAAGTTCTTCCCTTGCTTGGGATAATTTGGACAATATCCCTGTGTTTTGATGTTTCTGACCTAACTCTCTAATCACAGCCCTCAATTCTACAGCCTGTTGGCTGAGCTGTTTCTTGACATACGATCCCCTGGAAATGAGAAGACCCCGAATATAAGCTTTAAATTACTCCCAGACCGTAGTCTGTGATATTTCTCCGGTGTCATTATGGAGAAAAATGCCTTTAATATTGGTGACAACGGTCTGAGAAAATTCCTTATCCTGCAAGAGGGCGTCATTAAGACGCCAAAACCTTATTCTTCTATCATAATTTTCAAATTCAATATCCATGCTAGGAACAGCATGATCCGACCATGCTATTGGTGTAATGTCTGCTTTGGTAATCTGGTTAATAAGCCCCTGATCCACCAAGAAGTAATCAATTCGTGAGTATGATTTGTGAACAG
The DNA here is from genome assembly GCF_901001135.1 of Rhinatrema bivittatum. NCBI lineage: Eukaryota > Metazoa > Chordata > Amphibia > Gymnophiona > Rhinatrematidae > Rhinatrema > Rhinatrema bivittatum. The sequence continues at coordinate 361,685,500 of NC_042619.1, forward strand.
GTGAGTAGTAAGTATAGGATCTTGTTTGTGGATATCTAACTCTCCAGACATCCAATAAATGCCATGTTTCCATTAGCTCTTTCAAGCAGGATCTGTGTACCTGGGGCACAGAGACATGGCCTTTGGAGGCATCCACTTTGGGTACCCTAGCCAGGTTAAAATCCCCCCCAACATTTTGCCACTGCTATGGGACATAAGTATGGCAGATAGCTCCTTAAAAAACGTTCCTTGGTCTTTATTAGGGGCATATATATATTCAGGAGCGTGTATGCCTGCCCATCTACCAAAATCCTCAATAATAAATATCTGCCTGCTGGGTCCCTAATACAAATTTGGCATTCAAAAACAAAATGTGATGCAAATAGGATTCCCACTCCCATATATTTGGTGCCTTTAGCACATGGAGCATAATATTGGCTGGTAAAGGATCTTGATTTCATGAGTTTCTCGTAGCGGGCCTTCATGTGTGTCTTGTAGAAAAATATCCAGTTTTTGATGAGATACTTCCTTGACCCCTTTACATTAATAGATCCTAATCTTATTGATGCCATGATAATATAAAAAATGTGATTTCCCAACACGTTTTATCCAAATATGTAAGCACTCTCACTGGATCGCTCCCTGTGGACGCATTATTCAGAACATAGTGACAATACTGGAATCTCTGTGCATAGTAAAAGAGGACTTCCACATCATGAATTGACAACAAATCCATCTGTTCCGGATAGTTCCCTATCTCCCCCCACCCCTAACCCCCCTTGCGATCTGCTGAAACTTCCCTGCAGATCGGTACACCTCATACTCTGGAGGAAGCGTGAATAGCTATCTCCCCCCAATTATCATACATTGTACATTCATCACCAGTAGGATGTATTGAAGTGATAACATATCTTGAAGTCCAACAATGATAACTCATCACGATGCAAACCTTCTAAAAAATCACTCAACAATTAACCTGGTATGCAAGTGCCTGCGGGCACTGTAAGTGGCAACTGATGCTGTGCCTCAGCGACGAGGCCATTTCATGCAGAGTCATGTCGCGCTCCCAGCTGAAGCTCTGGAGTCAGAGTTCCTTTTTAGTCTGCTGTTTCGAGCTCCTTACTCTCTGCCACCTCGGGCGTGGCGCCAAGGAGTCCGATGATCGTGACTCTGTTCCCGGAGGGAGCGATGGTTAAAACCCTCTGTCGCCCAAAATGGCCGCCGCCTCGTGGATAGTCTTGATCTGAGAAGATTTCCCGTCCCAAGTGAAGAAGAGGCCAAACGGATGCAACCATCAGTATTTAATGTTTTCTTTTCTCAAAAACTGGGTCAGGTCTCGAAGCTCAAAGCGATTTTGAAGAGTCGCTTGTGATAGATCTGCATAAATTGAAACTTCCTGGTTTTCCCAGGACCATCTTGTCTGTTTTTGCACCAAATTGGCAATCCTCTATTTAAGTGAGAAATCATGAAAGCACACTATCACGTCCCAGGGTACATTTGCCCGTCTGTCTCAGCACTCTATGCACCCGATCAAATTTTGTCGGGATTGGTTGCGATACTTCAGACTCTTCAGAGCGCAGTAAAAATTCACAGAAATGTTTTACCACTGCAGCGCAATCTTTATTTTCTTCCGTTTCTTGTGGCCCTCGAAAACGTAGGTTGCCCCTCCGGGCTCTGTTCTCCAGATCAGCAAGTTTAGAGCGCATCCTCAAGTTTTCGTCCTACAACTCTTGGCAAGCCTCTTGCATGTTTTTAGTTAGTTCAAGTTGAATATCCATGCGATTATCTAGTTCGTCCACTCTATGGCCCAGTTGACCCAGTTCTTCGTGGAAGTTATCCAGCATATCATGGACTTCCTTCTTGTAACTCTTTAAGTCCTTTCTGACGGAACAAAACCAGTTTCTGAAATCTGATCTCAGAGCCTCCGTCGCTGAAACATTAAATTCATCTTTGGGCTCTCTCTGTCCCTCTCCATTTTCGTCCTCCAGGGCGTGCTCAGGGTCTTGCGTCTCCAGCTCGGACAGCTTATGATAAGAAAATCGCTGAAAATCCACAACTTTTTTCTTCCCTGCTATCGCCCAAACTTATTCCGCAAGGTAGCTCTTCAAGAATGGTAAAGAAACTCGCACAGTGATGTTTATTAAAGTCATATTTCTGTCGGGTATGGAGGGAGTTCAGAAGCTAGGCTGCCATCCACTCGGCTGACATCACTTCCTCCCTGTACAATGTTCAATTTAAAATGTGCCACATAAAATGTTCCAGACAAAATGATCCATGTAAAATATTCAATGTAAAAATACAATGCAAAATGTCACAAATCTCAATGTAAAAATGTTAAAAAATGTACAATGTTAAAAATGTTAAATGTTTATTCGTAAATGACAATGCTCCATTGTAAAACAAGAAGTCCACTATGACAGACTCCTCTGTCTCCAATGTAAACCGGTGTGATATGTCCGATGAACATCAGTATAGAAAAACAAATAAATAATAATAGTGTGCCTTTAGTTCTCTCTCCTTTTCATTCCTTCACATTTTTCCCCTTCCAAATATAAATTTTATCTCAGTCTCTTCCTCCCTCCCAGCCTGCTAGATCCCCATTCTCTCTGTTCAATTTCATCTCGTCCCAGTCTCTCCTCACTTAGACCTCTTCCTTACAAATCTCATCTGCTCCCTCCATTCATCTATCCTTCTCTTTAGCTCCCTCCTTCTCAACACTATTCAGTCCAGAGCAAAAGGCCCAGTGACAGAAAATAGATCCCAGTAGTAGAACATAGGTGGGCAACAGATCAAAATTGACCCACAGAAATGTCACATCTGGACAGGAAAAAAATAAGAAAAAGAAACCAAATGCACAGCCCACATCCTTTCAAGCAAGCTGTTTGGGGAATTTACCAGCCTGCCAAACACTGTGTCCCTGCTGACAAAGGTATATGTCTCAGCTCATCATAAAACAACCTGGGGCTTTGAGAACTATATTGGCAGGACACACACACACAAACTCTGCTGCAGGAAGTTGAGGGGACTGCAGTCGCTACCACCACAAAAAAACAGAAAGCTTAAAATCTCTTCCCTAGGTCCTCTTCCCATGCTCTCCCATTCCATGGACCCTTCTATAGGTATCTCCAGTCACTCCCGCTCTAGAAGGGCATCATTTTCAACATTTGCCGTACAAATGGCCAGTGTAATTTTCTTGTACAGCAAACACTGAAAATGCTGCTGGTCTCAAATCAGCCAGCACCATCTGAGAAGAGACAACAGCAGGACAAATGCAATTGGCAATTGTTCCTGCCTCTTTTCAAGCTCAAGATGGGGCAAGTAATGGAAAAAGGCCCAGGAAAGGTTATTGGTTACTGTTTGTGTGTCTATGTCTCTCGCAAGAGGTAAACTAAATAAAAAAAGATTCCCTTCCTTTCTTCTCCCATACCAAGAAACTGCACCAAATATGCAGGCAGATGCAATATCGGGCACACAGGTCATCTCGCCGCTTAACACACGGTTGGATGCACTAAAATAACCCCCGATGCAAGACTGGGAATAGAGCATCCAAAACATGTGTCCAATCAAGCGCATAGCTAATAGTGCTCATCACATGCAAATTCCATGTAGATGAGTCTAGTAGCTATTATCCCGTAATGCAAAAAATTGCCGTGCATTCACGGTGCCCATTTTAAATGCTGCAAATTTAACGCCTGCCCAGGAACAGGCATTAAAGCAAGCGGCGCTCAGCTGATGAAAAAAAGAAATCCTGCTTTCTGTGATTCCTCCTATTAGAATCCTAGTGATACTAAATATGAGGAATCAAAGAAAGCAGAATTATGTCCCATTCAAAGGCTTAACAAAAAAAAAAATATATATACAATTTTGCTTTCTGTGGTTCCTCATAGGGGGAACCATAAAAAGGAGCATCCCCAGGGTCTGGCCCAATCGTAACCCCTGCCAGCAATGAGTGAAGTAGTGAATACATTAATATTAAGTGTCAGGCACTTGATATTCATTTATTTACTACTTTACTTCCTGCTGATTGGTCCTTTTTACTGACCTGTGACAGTGAATGGACCAATCAGGAACAGCCCTGCCAGTGATGGGGAGGGAGCTCTGGCCCGCTGTTCTAGACACACAGCCACTTCTCCTGGGTGCCTGATGCAGAGCGCTAGGATTGTAAATTACCTATTGAGCATCCCTTTGAGTGCGGCAGCTCATTAGCCTATTGCATCGAGGCCCAGGACAGGTGAATGTGCACACGTTTTTTATTCACCGATATTGCATCAGCCTGTAAATGTATTAATTCAAATTTTCTTAAAAACAGGTTTCCTCCAAGTGTCCCTGATCTCCGTCCACCAACCAGAGTTCCAAAAAGAGATCCTCTCTCAGCTCCTGAAGCAGGAAATAGCCACAAATGTTGCCCGTGGCTAGGGGGAATAAAAGTTTGCCCACCTCTACTATAGATCAACTCTCACCCTTTTCCACGCTACCCACCCTCAAGAGGATGAGAACAAGGGAAGGAGAAGTGGTACATGTAGGCAGCAGCAAAAAGTACAAAAAAAGAAGGTAGTCACATTTTCTACAGAACTAAAACCTAATTCTCAGCGGTGTTCACAGTACATATTTGCCAAAAACTTGGGACTTTGAGAAAACAATCATTAACCCAAGACAGTTTTAAGGAATTCAAAATTTGTCACCTTACCACATTCCTGAAATCCTCTTCCGCTTCATCCAATTTTCCTTGTTTGAACAGTAACTGTCCTCTTTGTAATCTTGCCTGCCAAGAAACAGAAAATTAACAAAATAGGCTAACCAAAAGATGTGAAAATTAGTTTTGTGCAGAGCTAGAGCCATAGCCACTCTGTGATGGGCTAACTAGTTGCATTTATGCATTCTATTCTAAAAGAAGCAAGATGCCCGGTCCTTCATTGCATAACCACCAAAGTCATCAGCTTAACAAGACAGTGGCATTTTAGATTATGCTCAGCTTACCTTCTCGTTACATAATAGAATGAAAAAGCTCTGGCCCAAAGATGGCTTTTGGCATCCACAAGTCAAAAAGTAATTTTTTGCAAGTAGGACCCTTACAAACTGCTATCAGCCTTCACCCAATACATTTGAATGTAAAATAAGACTGCTGCTAGATCTGAGAGATACCAAAAAAAAAAAAAAAAAGACTGGAACTGACTCACTGTCAATAAATACACACATTAATGACAGTTTTATTGTCTGGGCAATAAGAGAGCTTCTCCCCTCCCTCCCGAGTCAGCGTGGGATGTAACATGCTAGACAGAGCAGCCCCAGAGGATATAAATTAGCTGTTTGTCCTGAGGAGGAATAATCCTCCAAAAAAAAAAAAAAAAAAAAAAAGGGTTACAAAAGGAAGAAGCTCTCTTATTGCCCAGACAATAAAACTGTCATTAATGTGTGTATACTGTGATAGTGCTTCCCATGATGTGAGAGGCTGTAATAAAACAGGCAAGATCAGGCCTGGGTGTTTAATTATTACCAATCAGTAAACTTTTAATTTAAGACAATTATCCAGAAGTGTGACTTTACATTTGACTGACTGTTCACTGAGGTTTTTCCTATGTAGGTAGGTGTCCTTAATCCAAACCACTGAGTAGAGCCCATGGTGATTTTAAAAGTGTGTTACTCTCCCAGCATCTGTATGGGAAACCTATTGGAGATGTCTCCATCTTTACTCAAAAATCCTACCTTTAGACATCTTCATCCCGGACACCCAGCCGGTCCTGGTCCCCTTAGGTGGAAATCAGGATGGGATCTCCTAATCTTGTTCCTCCTTCCTTTATTCTCTGATGTTTTGGGGGACTTCTCTTAAGCAGAGTTGCTTACCTGTAACAGGTGTTCTCAAAGGACAGCAGGTTGTTAGTCCTCCCACATAGGTGACATCAGATGAAGCCCCAATGCACACAGATCATGCCCAGCATGCCCTATACCACATGTCCACGCGGGGTCCCTCTCCATTCTTGTAACAGACTTATAGTTAAAACAAAAAAACAGGAGAAACCCAACTCTGCAGGGTGGTGAGCAGGTTTCATGAGGACTAACATCCTGCTCTCCTCAAAGAACACCTGATACAGGTAAACAACTGCTTTATCAGAGGATAAAGATCACCAGACCTGCCTACAATGGTACCTTACACATACCCTCACCTAAACTTACCCATCTTACCTCCACAAAAGAATGAGCACTATCTATAGCAGGACCTTCAAACTGGAACGCAATGTCCCCTGACCTTCATCTGGAACCCTGCACCCAGAAATTAAAAAAACAAACAAAAAAAAAACCCCACTAAAAACCTGGCTCTTCAAACAGGCCTTTGCATAATCCCCTTCCCCCCCTTTTTCCTTCGTCCTTTCCACAGTATCTTATACAATCCTCCTGTTCAAATCCCTTGCATTGCTCACTCCTTCCCGTTGCTTGTTTTGTTCCTCTCCCTTTTGCTATTACTCACCATGTTTAATTATTAACTTTGTAAACCCCCTTTAAGGACTTCAGATGTTTTTTCCTTTTCCCATGCATAATTAATGGTTATTTTTCTACCTGTCCCATGTAAACCGATGTGATATGCAAACAAATGTCGGTATAAAAAAGCTTTAAATAAGCAGGTTGAAAGTTCTCACACATGGGTGAATCTCTAGCTACATGCTCCTCCCCAACACAAAAGAGGACCAATAGACCCCCAAACCAGGTGCCAACAGGCACCTGGTTTGGGGGTCTATTGGTTGATAACACGGGGGGGGGGGGGGGGGAAGCGGGAGAGCTGGGTCCTACACCTCAAACAGGTTCCAAAGGACAGACTGGCTGAACCTATTGTTGCGTCGGCCATCCCTATCCAGACAATAGTGAGATGTGAATGTGTGGAGAGAACTTCACATCATACCCTTGCAGATGATCTCCACAGGAACTCTCACAAGTGGGCCACCGATGCTGCCATGGCTCTGACTGAAATTTCGACAGATAACTAATTTAAAAGCAATGAAGATTATAATAACCGGAAGTGCTTAGTAGGATGGTCCCTACTATATGACATTCTAATTATACAATCTATTTTGTTGTGTATGTTTACAATATTTTTTGTGTGACCTTTTGTATATGATTTTGGGTCGCTTAGTCACATGAATCCAGCACAGGCACAATTACAAGCACCAACTTTATCATCGACACTATACATCTTTAGCTATACAGATGATCAAATTGCTTTGGCATTAAAAGATGGTATCTTTTAGAGGACTCTGAAGATAATTTTTCTGCTAAATCTCTGCTGTGCTTGTCAAGGGGATGGCCCTCTGATGAGGCAGGAAGGCCCTGGCCTGAGCCGTGTCTAGCAGGGCTCCTATGAAGTCCAAATGAGGTGACTGGCTGAGATGGGACTTCAGGTAGTTGAGAACAAAGCCTAGTGACTCCAAACACCCAGATGGTCAAGCGCATGGACATGGTGGCCCCTGCTTGAGATGCGCTCTTGACCATATGAGGGAAAAAAAACCCATGTATTCCCAGCCTGCAGAGGTGCACCAGCACCTCCACGGCCAGGCATTTTGTGAAGACTCATGGGGCTGATGCTAGCCCGAACGGCAACACCTGGTACTGAAGTGCTGTTTTCCCACCACAAATCTGAGCTACTTCCTGTGACTTCGTGCACCAGAACCACCATGATCTTCTTAGGAGGCTCCACAAACTGGAGGATCTCAAGCATTTTGTGCCTGGCATCCTCCTTCATTAACATCTGAAATGGGATGGCTGCCATCACACTCAAGAATCCTGGAAAGGTCAAGTCCTCACGCGGAGACTTCCTTTGCTCCTCTGGAGAAGGGCTTTGAGGGTCTCCCATCAGACCTAACTCAAAGGTCCTCATTCTCATTGTAAGCTAGAGGGGATGGGCCCCTAGGTGCTCTGCCTTCAGGCACCAGTAAAACTGAATGGGGGACTGCAGGCCTCTGCGTTTCCACCAGCCCCAGTGGAGTTTCCTCCTCCTCTGAGCCGGCAATGACCACCTATAGGTAATGGGAGGCCTTGGTGCCCTGCTGGGCAATGATGCTTTCTTGGGAACTGACGCCAGCTGGGTCGGTAACACACAGATAAGCACGTTTAGCTTCTCCATAAGTGGCATGAGGTCAGGTGGCACCAGGTCTGGTGCCATAGGACCTAAGCATTACAATGCCCGCTCTACCACCAGCTGGACTCTGCGCTCCAGCTCCTCTTCAAAAACTGCCAATGCCAACACTGGACTGGGAAGAAGTGGTGGCCAGATCCTTTTTGGACCCTAGGAGGTGGATCGGTGACTGGCATCAGGACTGATGGAGACCATTGCAGACCCCCAGCACAGATTGAGAACAAGCACTCCTTGCCGTGGGGGTCACTTTGGGGGCATCGCGGAGTGAGCCGGTGTATCCCCTTGCCCAGCACTGTGCATCAACGGGAACCAGTGCCAATGCTTCTTCAGCTTCCCTCTATGCATGGCCTGGTCCTTCCCGGTGTCAAGGCGCGTTCCTTGTCATCTATGTCCAAGGCCTGGGAGATAGTGGTCAGTCTCCGGTGCTCCTATCTGCCGACAGAACCGATGGTTCTGGCGATGTCTCCATATCCATCGGTGCGGCTCCTTGGTCCTTCGATGCCAATATGACCGACTTCTTTGACCTGAACAGCTGTTCCATCTTGCGAGTCGAAGCATATATGTTCCTTTGGGTTCATCTGGATGCATATGCAGCAACCCCACAAGTCATATGATGCTCCAGGCAGAGAACACACATCTCATGAGTATCAGTGATGGACATGGTCCTATGGCACTGAGTGCATCGCCAATAACCGGACGTGGCCATTTCGGATGAAACAAAAGGGGCACAAACTGAAAACGATGGCTGGAAGGCACAGAGGCACCACTGCCATGGGAAAATAGACTGCAAATGGAAACTTACCAGAATTGCTGAAAACCCTAACTAGGAATAATACTATTGGGAAGGCACCAAAAGGGATCTGGTGATGGAATAACCCACAAAAGACTCAAGAAAAAAGGTTTTCCACAAGGCCAAAAACAGCCAAAAGTGAGCTCACTCATACAGTGAGGCTTACAGCTCCGTAGAAATAAGAGAGACTGAAGACTGACCCCACATGGACGGGTGGTATAGGGCATGCTCAGTGTGTATGGTCAAAGTTCTAGGAACTTTGATGCAAGTCTTTCACATCGAGGCTCCATCTGATGATATTGCCCAGGTGTGAGGACTACCATCCTGCTTGTCCTCTGAAAAAGCAGAAGTCAGTGGGGATCAGGCTATTACCGCTGCATTGAAATCCTAGTGAAGAGGGGAGGATCCAACCCCCCACCCCTTAACTCAAGTCCAAAAAATACTTTAAAGCTTAACTGAATAAATCTTCCTAGAAGGCATTCATGCTGTCACAGGTGCTTGCCACATTCAGGTTGGGAATAGGCTCACTGGTCTTCAGCCCCCGTCCTCCAAGCACAGCCAGCAAAGATGACTTTCCCTAAGAAACAGTGTGAACCACAGTCCCTGCCAAAAACAGAACCTCCTAGCCTTCAGTATCTCTTGCATCAGGATCCATCACTGATGCTTGCCTACCTAGGGTTTAGAGTAGACTTACAGATCTTGAGTCCCCTGGTGAGAATCCTTTTGTCCCCTAAAGGGTATAGGGCATAAACAATCTACCTATCTTTTAGTGAGAAGGACCCTCAGGCAGGGAATACATGATAAGGAGTTTTGTTTTAGAATAAATACCTCAAGTAAAAGTCAGGAGGCCCTACCAGAGTGTGGAAAAAAATACATCCTTACTCTGACTGTTTCCTTAAACTGAGCCCATGATGTATTAACATGGCTGGGTTAAATTGCAGTGAAGCATCCAATCCGGATCTTAAAGGTGAGGGGTATGGATGGCTTCTTACAAATGTGTTCTAATGCAAGGACAATAACATCTGGTAGCCAAACCCAGTATGGAGTGGCACACTCTTTACCTATTTCATCCACTTATGATTTTATAAGCTATCAATCTGAAAAGTACAAATCTGTATAGCTTCATAAGGGGGGTGGGGTGGGGACATTTAATCCCCATTAGTTTTGTTGCTCTTCTCCACGCCTTTGTTTCACACCCTTCTCCTGGTTTCACTGTGTTTTTTTGTTTTTTTTTAGATGGGGTGACCAGACTTGCAAAAAAAATGCAAGATGCATTCATACCATGGCTCAGTATGAAGGCAATGTGATATTCTCCACTTCTTTTTGGATCAATCCTAACCAACTTTTTATTTCGGGTGGTTTTGTTTTTGGGGGTTTTTTGTTTTTTGTTCTTTTTACTGTTGCTGCAGAATGAGCCAAGGATTTGAATGTTTGCCTACAAGGACCCCAAGTTCCTTTTCCTGGTTGGTAACTGCTAAAAAATGGCACCCACTACAGTGTATCTGCAATTTGTATTAAATTTTTAAATTACTTGCATGACTTTTCACATATTAAAATTTCAGCTGCTATTCAGATGCCCAGTCTAGTAGTCTCACAAGATTTCCGTACAGTTTCTCACAATTCACTGCTGCTCCTCCAACAATGGCTAATCCAGGTCACAAGTATCTGGCAGATCCCATAAAGTAGATTTATTTCCTGTTACTCACTCCTAAGGATATTAAAGCAAAATTGCTTACCTTGTAATAGGTGTTATCCCAGGACAGCAGGATGTAGTCCTCACATATGGGTGACATCGGTAATGGAGCCCTATGTACGGAAAAACTTCTTTAAAAGTTTCCATGAAACTTTTGACTGGCACCAGAGTGCCTACTGAGCATGCCCAGCATGCCATGATATTCCCTGCCACAGGGGTCTCCCTTCAGTCTTGTTTTGTAGCAATTAGCGTTAGCCAAAAATAAAATAATAAAACGTCTCTGACCCAACTCCGCGGGGTAGCGGGTGGGTTTCGTGACGACTACATCCTGCTGTCCTGGGATAACACCTATTACAAGGTAAGCAATTTTGCTTTATATCCCAGGACAAGCAGGATGCTAGTCCTCACATATGGGTGATTAGCAAGCTAGAGGCTGAGTCATTTTGTAGTGAAGCAACAGTGAAGTATAGTTGTTGAAATGAATCAGCCGAAGATCACAGCAGGTTGGATGTGGAAGGAGTTGGGATTATACTGGAAACAAGTTCTTTAAGACGGATTGTCCATAGGCTGAATCTTGTCTTCCTTCTTTGTCTAAACAGTAATGAGCTGCAAAAGTGTGAAGAGAACTCCATGTTGCTGCTTTACAAATGTCCAGAATAGGTACAGAGCGAAGGTGTGCTACTGAGGTTGACATTGCTCTGACTGAGTGTGCTTTTACTCGCCCTTGAAGAGTAAGGCCTGCTTTTTCATAACAAAATTGTATGCAATCTGCTAACCAGTTTGACAGAGTATGCTTACCCACTGCTTTACATGGTTTGTTTGGATCATAGGATACAAACAGTTGACTGGATTGTCTTTGGGCTGTAGTGCGGTTTAAATAGAAGGATAGCGCACGCTTACAGTCCAAAGTGTGTAAGGCTCTTTCACCCTGGTGGGAATGAGGCCTAGGAAAGAATGTAGGTAAAACCATTGATTGGTTCAAGCGAAATTCCGTAACAACCTTAGGAAGGAATTTTGGATGTGTACGGAGGACTACTCTGTCATGTAGTTTTGGGTACTTGCCAGGTTCTTATGGCCTGGATTGGCCACTGTTGGAAACAGGATGCTGGGCTTGATGGACCCTTGGTCTGACCCAGTATGGCATTTTCTTATGTTCTTAACTTTGTAAAAGGTTCGTCTGTGACTAGCGCTTGTAGTTCGCTGACCCTTCTAGCTGATGTAATGGCTATGAGAAATACAGTTTTCCAAGTAAGGTATTTAAGGTCACAAGTATTTATGGGTTCAAATGGAGAACGCATAAGCCTGGTTAATACTACGTTCAGGTCCCATTGTATGCTTGGGGAATGAACTGGAGGTTTAATGTGAGTTAGGCCTCTCATGAATTTACTGACGAGAGGCTGTGTGGAGATAGGTGCATCTCCCACCTTGTTATGGCAAGCTGAGATTGCACTTAAGTGTACCCTTACAGATGACGTCTTAAGACCAGAGTCTGAGAGATGGTAAAGGTAATCTACGGTAGTAGCGAGGTAGTGGGGCAAGTGAAAGGATCTAAATCTTTCTGAGTGCACCACAGTGTAAACCGTTTCCATTTGTAGGAATAATTCTTTCTAGTGGAAGGTTTACGTGCAGCTATCAGTATTTGAGATATAGAGGATGGAAGGTTGAGAGGCTGTAAGATCAAGCTTTCAACATCCATGCTGTTAGGGACAGGGATTGAAGGTTGGGATGGCGCAACTGACCCTGTTCCTGAGTTATGAGATTGGGAGCTACTCCCAGGAGAATTGGATCCCTGACTGAGAGATCTAGCAGTGTGGGGAACCATACTTGTCGAGGCCAATATGGGGCTATGAGTATCATAGTCCCCTTGTCCTGTTGTAGCTTCACTAGTGTTTTGGTTATGAGTGGTATCGGTGGATACGCGTATAACAGGCCTGAATTCCAATGGCGAGCAAATGCGTCCTTTGGTAGGCTGTTCTGCTGTCGGAGTAGAGAACAGTAATTGTTCACTTTGTAGTTGAGATGGGATGCAAAGAGATCTATCGTCTGTTGACCCCAGCGTTGGAAGATCTTGGATGCTATTGCTGGGTCCAAGGACCATTCGTGCGGTTGGAACTGACGACTGAGGCGATCTGCTACTATGTTGTGGATGCCTGCTAGGTAAGTGGCCCGAAGAAGAATTGAGTGTGTCAGGGCCCAGTCCCAAATTTGTGCTGCTTCTTGACAAAGGAGATAAGAGCCTGTCCCCCCTTGTTTGTTGATGTACCACATGGCTACTATGTTGTCCGTTTGGATCAGAACAGTCTTGTGTGAAAGGCAGTCCTTGAACGCATGTAGCGCATAGCGTATAGCTCGAAGCTCCAGGAAGTTTATTTGAAAAGAGGCTTCGAGCTTTGTCCACTTGCCCTGTGTCTTTAGATGACCAATGTGTGCTCCCCACCCTAAGGTGGATGCATCTGTAGTCAAAGTTACTTGTGGAACTGGTTGCTGGAAAGGTAGGCCTTTGAGCAGGTTGTTCATTGATGTCCACCAGAGGAGTGCAGATCTGAGCTCTGGTGTGATATGAATGGGAGTGGACATTGGTTGAGTGGCTTGTATCCACTGTGCTTTGAGTGTCCATTGCAGTAGTCGCATGGTCAATCTGGCCATGGGAGTTACCTGAACTGTGGAAGCCATGTGGCCTAGAAGAATTAGGCACTGGTGAGCTGTTACCTGAAATTGGTTTCGAAGAGTGTGAGTCAAGAGGACAAGTGTTTGAGCACGGTCTCTTGGAAGAAAAGCTGTTGCTATTGCAGTATTTAGCTCTGCACCTATGAACTGTATAAGATGAGTTGGTGACAGATGGGATTTCTGGTAGTTGATGAGAAATCCCAAGGAGTGAAGCACATGGATAGTGAGCTTGAGGGAAGTGAGAGCTCCTTGTTTTGATTGACTCTTGATGAGCCAATTGTCCAGATAAGGGAACACGTGCACTCTTTGTTTGTGGAGGTGTGCCACTGCTACAGCCATGCACTTTGTGAATATTCGTGGGGCTGATGCGAGGCCGAATGGCAGCACTCTGTATTGAAAATGTTGATTCTTTACCAGAAATCGCAGGTACTGGCGATGAGGAGGAAAGATGGGAATGTGAGCGTAGGCATCTTGAAGATCCAGAGAGCAGAGCCAATCTCTCCTTTGAAGAAGAGGTAGAATGGTGCCTAAGGATACCATCCTGAATTTTTCTTTTCTGAGAAATTTGTTGAGATTTCTGAGGTCTAGAATGGGTCGAAGGCCTCCTGTTTTCTTTGGAATGAGGAAATATCGGGAGTAGAATCCTCTGCCCTTTTGAGGTCCAGGAACTGGTTCTTTTTTTTTTTTTTTTTTTATTATTTGTTTATTGAATTTTCTCAAATTAAATACAAGAATACACTTGAATAGAAAACAGGTATTGTTTTACAGAAAAGCAATATCAGGAAACAATATTTATAAACACTTCTACATTTACTCAATACCATTCAAAGTCCTCAATATTGGGGAGTTAACCAGACACTATCCAAAGAAAATTGTAAATACAGTACTTATAATAGAAAACTTATTGACTGATGCGGTGCAGTACACAAATATTTACAGAACGCTATCTTGAGAGTCTACGGGTGGAGGTTCTACCTCTAAACCACACTCAGGAGTTTTCCCTATTAGGAATTGTGACAACTGAGGAGGGTCAAAGAAAACATAAGAAACATTTTGATGTTTCACCAAACATTTACAAGGAAATTTCAAAATAAATTGACCCCCTATCTGTTGTACCATAGACCTCATTAATAGAAACTGCTTACGCCTCTTCTGCGTTGAACGAGATAAGTTAGGAAAAATATTTATTTTAAATCTCAAAAAGGTTTCTGTTCTATGCCTGAAAAACAATTTCAGTAACCAGTCCCGATCAGGCTCCAGAACCAGTGAAACTATAAGAGTAGCAGGAATTGCAATTTCTGAGTCCGATGTTTCAATTATAGCAGTCAAATCCATTAATGGCTCCATTGCTGGCTGTAATACTTCCATTCCTCCCCTTTGCTGGTTTATATCCCTTCTAGGCGTTGGCAGATAAAATATTTTAGATGTAGGTGGGATGGCATTTTCAGGGATTTTAAGAATTTCAGTTAGATATCTCTTGAACATATCCCGTGGCGAAACAAGAGGGACTTTGGGGAAATTTATAATCCTCAAGTTCTTGTTTCTAATATTGTTTTCTAGCATCTCCACTTTTAATGCTAAGTTAGCATTATCCTTAGCCAAAATACTTTGAGATTGTTGAATAGAAGTTGCTTGAACCCTAATAGTAGATATTTGTTGGTTTAAATCCACTGTTGTATTTCCCAACGATGTTATTTTTTGTTCCATTTCATTGCTTCTTTTAACTATCGGTGCCAGTTGTTTAGATATAGAAGCACGTAACTCAGCTATTGCATCCCAAATAGAGATTAAAGATATCTCACCTGGTCTTGGGACTGAGGGCAGTTCTGGAATTGTTAATTCAGTCCATGCAGACTCCTGGTCGGTTCCGAGGTTTTCCTCTCTTCCCCCGTCTCTCATTCTTCTCCTGGTTCCTTCACCCAAGATGGCCGTCGGGCTTGCGGATTCCTCCCCCACCTCGTTGTGCCCCGCAGAGAGAACCGATTGTACCACTTGGGTGCACGGAGCCTCTACAGCTATCGAGGTAGGTCTCGCATCCGCAGGGTTGCCAGGAGGCGTTCGTTGCGCCGGGCTCGATGGTGAAATAGAGCCAGGGAGAGAGGGGAGCTCAAATTCCCCTCCCCCACTCTCCAGCGGCTGGTTCCCCGGCAAAGGAGTACTGCGGGAGACGTGGGCGTCCATGGGTCCCGTGAAAGACTGCCCGGGAGAGATCGCGGGGTAAGATGCAGTCCTCTGCTTTCTTTTCCGTCCCATAAAGGTAATTTTAAGGAAAATATCTACCAAGTTCGATCAGTATTACGATCCTGGTAGCTTCAGCAAGAGGGAGCGTCCACGTCGACCACGCTTCAGTCAGCCATCTTGGAACTCCCCCCCAGGAACTGGTTCTATGGCCCTGGCTTTCAGAAGGGTGGATAATTCTGTTTGAAGAATCATGGAATGTTGATTTACTGTCCAAGATGGAAGTGGTGGGTTTTCTTTTGGAACAGTAAGAAAATCTAGTCTGTAACCGTGAGCTGTGATGGATAACACCCACTGGTCGGTGGTGATGGAGGCCCAAATGCTTTGGAAATGCGTTATTCGACCCCCTACTGGTAAATGTGGGAACGGGTTGATAAGGCTGCTGCTCTCTGGGTTGTTTCAGAAACCAGATGTAGTGGCAGTTTGTGGTGGTGGTTGTGCCCTTGCAGGCCTCTGCCTAGGTTGTTGGCGTTGAGGTGGGCGGGCTGCTCCGGGTCTATTTGCTGGGGGATAATACCTGCGTGGACGGTAGTAAGGACATCTGGTATCACGCTTTGGAACCCTCCTTGTGGAAGGCTGAGTATCCTGTGGTAGTAAGGATAATTGCTTTAGG
Source organism: Rhinatrema bivittatum (assembly GCF_901001135.1). Classification (NCBI taxonomy): domain Eukaryota; kingdom Metazoa; phylum Chordata; class Amphibia; order Gymnophiona; family Rhinatrematidae; genus Rhinatrema; species Rhinatrema bivittatum. Next base: position 361,701,602 of record NC_042619.1, read on the forward strand.
GTTTCTGTGTGGTCCTTCATAGTCGCCACAGCTTCCTTTACCTTTTCCCCAAAAAGGTTGTCCCCCAAGCAAGGAAGATCAGCCAAGCGTTTTTGCACCTCTGGACGGAGATCAGAGGCCTTTAGCCATGCCCATCTGCGTGCAGCTATGCCTGAAGCAGAAAGTCTTGCTGCAGTCTCGAAGCAGTCATAAGTGGCTCTGACCTCGTGTTTTCCTGATTCGAGGCCTTTATGGATGACATTCTGGAATGGCTCTTGATACTGCTCAGGGAGAGAGCGAGCTAGGTCTTTAACCTGCTTCCAGAGGTTCCTTTGATATTGGTTCATATATAGCTGGTATGATGTTATCTTGGATACCAGCATGGAACCCTGAAAAACTTTGCGTCCTAGGTTATCCAAAAATCTACTTTCCTTCCCAGGTGGTGTAGATGAATGTGATTTCAGTCGCTTCGCCTTTTTCTGGGCGGATTCCACGACGACTGATTGGTGGGGCAACTGTGATTTTTGAAAACCTGGGATAGGTTGTACCAAATAAGTTTCCTCTGATCTTTTGTTGACTGCTGCAACTGATCCTGGGTGTTCCCATATTCTGTACTGAAGGTCTTGAAACACTTCATGAACAGGTACTGCCAACATTTCCTTAGGAGGATCTACAAATTGTAGAACCTCCAAGGTTTTCTGCCTTGCATCCACCTCTGTTTGTAGTTGAAAGGGGATGGTATCAGCCATATCCCTTACAAAATTTGTAAAAGAAAGGTCCTCAGGAGGTGACTTCCTGTGGTCGTCAGGTGGAGAGGGTTCTGAAAATATATCTGCATCTGATGAATATTCTGAACTGGTGTCAGTAGCCATCTCCTGTGGAGTGTGAGGAGTGACTGGTATTATGGAAGGTGCTTTAGGCCTTGCTGGTAAAAGAGGAGAGTGAGGCCTTGGAGGTCTTGGTACTCCAGAGGGGCCTGGAATAGGCTCTTCTGGTGTTTTATTTGAAAGGATATCCAGCAGAGTGTCTAATTTAGTGATAAAAGGATGGAGCATCGAGACATCCTCCACTGGCATCGGTGCAGTCATCTGTGGCACCGGTGAGGGTACTTGGGTAGGCATCGGGAGCGGTTCCCGTGGCATCGTCGGTGCCGGCGGCTTCAAGAGTGATGGTTCTCCCGGCATCGGAATCGGCATCGATGGAAGTGTCGATGGCTGTTTCGGAATCGCATCGCGCAGAGCCTGGTGCACCGCTTGACGTATGTATGAGTCAAGTTCCACTCTCATAGCTGGTGATACCAGAGCAGCTATGGAGGGAGACTGTGATGGCGATGCCGATACCCCCTCAGAGCCCTGAGGGGGTACGGAACCCGGCACCGATATCGGTGGGGATCGCCCTGGATCAGTAGGCCTCGAAGCCTCCGCACTCGTCCGAGGTATCTTTGTGGGTGAGGCCGTACCTGTCGATGGGTCTTCGGTCATCGGTGCTTGGCGTTGTCGATGCCGGTGTCGATGTTTTTCCTTCTGTTTTTCACTCCCAGAAGTGGATGCTTTCGATGACTGTGAAGGCGTGGAAGCGTCTCCAGCCTCCGGACGACTTTTCTTCAGTATTACCTGACGAACGGATCCTGATGGCGATGACTGAATGAAAGTCGATGCCTTCGGAAGCAATTGTATATTAAACAATTGCTCCATTTTTTCAGCTCGGAGATAACGGCCTTTTGAGGTCATCTCCGCACATAAATTACACGATTTTATGTTGTGATCTTTGCCTAGGCAAAGAACACATTCCAAGTGCGGGTCGGTTATCGACATATTTCGCGCACAGTTCGGGCATTTTTTGAACCCGGAGGCCATGTTGCCGGACAGCCGTCGAAGGCGATGACCAAAAAATCTCGGTACCGGCCGGAAACCGAAAGGAAAAAAAGTTACCACGGTGTTATCGAAGGGAAACCCTAGCGGTGGGATTAATTTTTTTCTGAAAAAGATAAACTTTTTTTTAAGGTGGTGAATTCACCTCAGGACTCCAATTATACCGCGATGCTAAGTGCTTCGCGGAAAAAAGAAGACTGAAGGGAGACCCCTGTGGCAGGGAATATCATGGCATGCTGGGCATGCTCAGTAGGCACTCTGGTGCCAGTCAAAAGTTTCATGGAAACTTTTAAAGAAGTTTTTCCGTACATAGGGCTCCATTACCGATGTCACCCATAATTGAGGACTAGCATCCTGCTTGTCCTGGGATAATAGCTTTTAGTCTACCTGGCTAATGTGCTATGGAATTTGTAGATTCAAGAAAGCTATTGTTATCCCTGGGAGTAAAAAGAAATATATCTACTTTATGTAATCTGACAGGCGAGTGGTGGGGGTTTGTTTTTTTTGCAAGATTTTGTATTTCACAACATGCTTAGTAGTAGGAGGGTTTTTTTGTTGTTAAATACAATTTTCATATGGTGAGATGTAGGGGAAAATACTCTGTCTCTTGTTTGAATGGTTCCATTGATACAGCGTATACGTTTACAAAACTGGAGTTACAGAATTTATATTTGGTTTGTCTTGCATATACAATGACAAAAATGAACACCACTCTTAAGCCAGGATGCAATATGTTGGGTATTCTCAAACTATCAAAATTTATTGCTAGTGTTCTTAATATTGAAGTGTGCCAAATAGCTTCTTTCTGAAGCTTGTACAGTGTAATATATACAAGCAACATATTGAGGCGAGCTTGAAAGTTTTTCAGTCAGGCACGTGGTGCATAAAGAATTAGGACCGTTTCTGTATCTTCAGGCCACATTTTCTTAGTAGTTCATTATGTTCTCTCCCCATACATAGTACAGAGTAGTTGCTTACTATTGACTCTATTAATAATGGGTTTTTTTTGTTTTCTCTTTCACCACTTAGTCTGGTTTTTGTAGCATCAAGCATTTTATTAACTGGTCTGTGAATGAATAAGTTATACTCTATGATTTATGCAAAGGCGGCATATGAGAAAGAATGACATTAATTGTACATCTAAAATAAGTCATTGCCATTGGGAGTTGGGGGCAGAACTTGGCTGGCCCCACCCAACCAAAAAGGTGCTCCACTGCTCTAGCCCTCTGATTTACTACTAATGACCTTTTTCCATTTGGAAAACTATTTAGTACAACTGTTTCCTGTCTTTGAACCAGTTACTATCCACAATAAGACATTGCCTCCTGTCCCATGACTTTTCAATTTCCTCAGGAATCTCTCAGGGGAACTTCTCACAATTCAGCGAGACTACTGACCAACACCAACCGTGGAGACCACATCTCACCTATCCTCAGGAACCTACACTGGCTACCAGTGAATTTTAGAATCCTACACAAATCAATCACTCTAATACATAAATCTATTCACCACCAACTTCAACTCGATCTCGAAATCCCTTTCAAACTACATTCTCCCAATAGACCAACGAGAGAAATTCACAAAGGAACACTGCAATTTCCCCCAACTAAAGCCACACGCCTTACCTCAACAAAAGATCGAGCCTTCTCGATAGCAGGCCCAGATATCTGGAATAACATCCCTGCAGACCTCAGATTGGAACCCTGCCTCTTAACATTTAGGAAAAAACTCAAGACATGGCTCTTCAGTCAAGCCTTCTCTGAACCCCCTGACATTCACTAGTCTGCCCTTACTCTATGCCTGAATGACAGCCTTATTTTCTGCCTGTACGATAGACCTCGATACTCCTAAGCACCTTATGCATTATCTTAACAATGGTATTATATTTATAAATTTCAGCCTGCTATAACCTATCTTTCCAGCTGATTAAGCTCCCAAGTTCTTACTCCCTGTTGAATGTAACTTTGCCTCTTCCACACCTTTGTTGACTTAAGTTAGTTGACACTACAGTTGTTTACCCTGTTCGATGTAAACCGATCTGATATGGTTCTTGTCCATGAAGGTCGGTATAGAAAAGTGTTAAATAAAATAAATAAAAATAAAAATTTAAATACACCATCACCCAGCTCACCTTTAACTACATGTTTATTCACACCTTAAAAACAAACAAAAAATCTATTAGATTTAGAAGGCAAGACACCCCTTTGTTAATGGGAAGAGTCCAGGTGGTTTTAAGCCATGCATCTATGTGGCCAGTAATTTCGTTTTTAAGGGTAGCATCTAACATTTTACCCAGCACAGACGTTGGGCTCAGTGTTCTATAGTTTCCTAGATCATCTCTGAAGCACTCTGTAGTGTATTTGGGCCTACTGTGACTGCAGGAATAGTTCAAGAGTACAAAACTGGATCAACTTAGTTATGGTGCAGACATTTACTTACAGTGCTTCAAAGATACAAGAATCATGATAGTTGTGCCTGACACAAGGTGAGCTACTAACTGGTAAACGTCTACCGTCTGGGTGTATCATGAGGTCCTACCAGCTCCCTGGGGCCTCCCCAAGCCTTTCTAGCACTGGGTTCTTATGGTAGGGTGAAGGGAATCTCACCCAGACTCCCTTGTGGCAATCTGCTTTAAGGAGGACTGGGTTAAAACCTTGAACTGGGCTCCTTAAAGTAAAATGAGGGAGTTGTTTGTACACTCCATCACACACTTTTTAAAAATTGGTATTATAATGGCCACTCTAGTCTACAGGAACTGTGGCTGTTATAAGTTACAGATTATTAGCAACAGGTCTGCAGTTTCAAGTTTGAGTTTTCAGACTCTGGGGTGGATACTATCTGGTTCTGGTGATTTGTTACTCTTTAGTTTTTCCAACCTGTAAGCCAGTGTAGTGATATAAGTATTAACAGAGCCTTCTCTCTTGCCGCACCCACCTTATGGAACTCACTGCCCCATGATATTCGAATAGAGACTTATACCCCCATTTTCAAAAAGAAACTTAAAACCTGGCTCTTTCGGCAAGCCTACTCCATTTCACCCCCTATTACATAAACCCCCATGTGAATTGTTAGATTGATATCCTGGTATGAACGCCTTTATGTCTGCTGATTCTGTACTGTGCACTTTCATGTATATAGTTCTAGTTATAATTATTATAATCAGCATCTCCCCATTGATGCTTGTTATATCTAAGGGCTCCTCCCGAAGATTATCTATATGTTACTGAGTTCACCATCTTTATTTGTTATATGTAAGGGCAATGCCCAAAGTTTTATGTTCACTGTGAACCGATACGATGTGCGAACGGATATCGGTATATAAGAAATGTTAAATAAATAAATAAATTTGATCTATTTCATTTTTCCAGTCAATAGCAGGGCTCAGCCATGCTGTCTTGGGCTGCCCGTCAAGGCCCGGGAGGCGGAGCTTCTCAAAGCCATTACACAGAGTTTAGCTCTGTGCTGCTGCGCGTGGGTTCCCGCGTAGGAAAAGCAGATTCTCCTCCATTTTTTCCGGGCGCAGGAATGCACGCGGAGCTTCGGATCTCCTCAGAATAACTTCATCAAGAGACGGAAACAAAAACAAACAAAAAAAATGCCCAGGCCATCAGGACTCAAGCCGTGTACCTGCGGCAAAATAATGTCTATAACGGATGGCCACACAGCCTGTTGTGTGTCTGGGCCCAGACCACCAACAGGCAACCTGTAAGCATTGTGGCAGAATGTCGCCCAGGGCACAATGCCAAAGGGCACAAAAAATAGAAAAACTAAAACTCGCTCGGGGCTCTTATGCTCCACCATCGGAATCTCACTCATCGCCGGGACAAGCAAAAAAACAGGCTCAGATTCAAAAGAGAGCAACCTCACTAGGCCCTTCCTCCTCAAGTGCGGGAACGAAACAGAGAGCGCTCTCAAACGGGCCCATTCTTCGATGGGGGCACCCACACCACGATTGTCGACGCAGATGCATGTGTCCAGCTCGGCGCAACCCGATGATGGCGCATACATTAAAGACGCATCCATAGACGCAGACGCATTGCTCGATGCCGACTGCGCCAAAACAGAAACATATACAGCCAATCCCGATGCATCCCATAAAGGAAGCACATAAGCAAAGGCTTAGCGCACCAGAACTGCCTAAAACGAGACAAAAGAAAAACACGGGAGACACACGCAACCTTCCATCCGAAATGGTTGTCCGAGCAAAAAACATTCTCATAAGAGAAAACACGTGATAGACCCTATACATACCTCGAGTGCCTCATCACCAGACTATCACTCAATGCATCCACAAACACACCAGTTTTCACCTGTAAGGTCCAACTCTGGTCGAGGTAGAAATGCGCCATCACATTCGGAATCTGAGGATGAATGGGTGCAAGTTTCCTCCCATTCATCAGATTCCTCATCTTCATCCTTACAAAATATTCTCAGATTTATCCTCAGTGTCTCACTCTTACAGGAACCAATCCATAAGAGAAGGAGACTAGAAGGTGTGATACCACCACAACCTGCCAACCAGAACCGCTGGATTCAGATATCCTACTAGCAGCCATACCTCGAACAGTTGCGCCCAGAGGGATACCTCCTCAGATGCTGGACATAACACAAGCGATAGCACAAATTTCCTCCATGCTAACTGGACTCTTTAGTTCGATACAATCCTCCCTTCAGCTTCCTCAGCTCCCACCACAAAGTCCAGAGAGGTCTCCATCACGTTAGAGGGAACAATCTCCTCAACTACCCAGAACTACTTCTCCACGGTCAGCCAGGTCCTCGCATAGTACCTCAACAGCCAATCTCTTCACCATCTTCCCCTGCCCTCCTCAACAGGATACCCATCAGATCCTGCTGAGGAACCACAAGAGCCATATTCACCGCCGGAAGATCTTACCTACCCCAAGTTTATTGACAAAGTGGGTTCAGCTCTACACCTAGAGATACAAAAGATACCAGACCCTAGGTTCGAAACACTAGGGCTATTAAAGATATTTGACCTTCCCACGGAGCCTACTAGCCTTCCATCACACAAGGTCCTAGATGCAATGCTAGAAAAATCCTGGGAAAACACCTTTTAACATCACACCGGTCTCTAGAAAAATAGACGTTAAGTACAAAATGAAACAAACAAACAGTCTCAATTTTACACATCCCCACAATTACCTCACCAATCTATAGTGGTTGAGTCTGTAATGCAACGGGCCAAAAAGACGAGAACACACTCTAGCGCCCCACCAGGGAGAGACCACAAGTACTTGGATGATTTTGCCAAAAACTCCTTCCAGTCATCAATGCTGGGAGCTCATATCGGCCAACACCAGTTCTATATTGTCCAATTTGTACGAATGTTTTCAGCAAGTTAAAACCTTAATACCAACCTCCGATTCAACATCAGGTCCCCCTCAACCAATACAGGATATGGAAGAGGATTTACGCCACCTTCTAAGGACAGTGTATGAATCATTCGAAACATCTTCCCGAAATTCCGTGTTTGCAATAGCTGTCAAAGAATTGCACGGCAGGCCTAGAGCCCAAAGCACACAGGGACAAACACCTGCGTCTACTACCAAGACTCCAGCGTGTCTGAATTTAGCAAGGCCACCACCACCCAATATAATAGTGGGCAGAATAACATCATTCTTCCATGCTTGGACACACATCACGTCCGACCGCTGGGAATTAGATATAATACACCTTCACTTTTCATCCAAACCACCCCTCCCCTCCCTATCCTATGCCAAAAGGAGGAAGAAAGAACTAATTAGAATCAGCACAGGAGATCACTCAACTACTCAAACAACGTGCAACACGAAGCTTACCCCACTCATCATGGGGCGCAGGTTTCTACTCCCCATATTTCCTCATTCCCAAGAAGGCGGGAGGTCTACATCCTATCTTGGACCTGCACGAACTGAACAAGTACCTAGTGAAAGAAAAATTCAAGATGGTTTCCCTAAAATCCATCCTTCCCCTCCTCCAATCCAATGATTGGATGTGTTGAGTAGATCTGAAGGATGCATATACTCACATTCTACTTGATAGTGATACCTGTGCTTCCAGTTCAACAGCCAGCACTACCAATACAAAGTACTTCCATTCGGCCTATCTTCTGCACCCAGAGTTTTCACAAAGTGCATGGCAGTGGTGGTGGCCCACCTAAGGAAACAAAGATACAAGTATTTCCATACCTGCACGATTGGCTTCTAGTAGCATTAGACCCGAAAAAAAACTTCTTCGTTCCCAAGTTCAGACAATACAAAGTCTCCAAAGATTGGAGCTGGTTGTCAATTTCAAGAAATCCAACCTCACCCGTCTCAATCCCTTCAATTTATTGGTGCTCAACTAGTAATGTATCGAAGCAGAGCCTTTCTTCCAAGAGACAGAAGGCTCACACTCAGGAAACTGTTACGAGGGCTACAGAAAACAGCAAAGCCGACAAAACGTCAAATTCTAACTGTCCTGGGACATATGTCTGCAGTCATATACACGGTCCAAAATACTCGACGCCACATATGCAGACCACAGTGGGGTTTGAAGAGACAATGGTCGCAACACCATCAAACCACTGTCACGAGTTATATTACTAACTCATGAAATGACTATGGATATAGACTGGTGGTTACGGAAATGAACGCTCACCAAGGGAGCTCTTTTCCCGAACACTGCCTCACAATGCAGTACTCACAACGGACGCTTCCCACAAGGGTTGGGGAGTCCATCTCGAAACTCAAGGTCGATGGTCCCAGTGAGAGACCACATTCCAAATAAACCTACTGGAACTCAGAGCCATCAGGAATGCCCTCAAAACATTCTTTCTACAATTGCAGGGCAAACAAGTCATGATTTACACAATCAGGTAGCCATGTTTTACATAAACAAGAATGGTCAGGTTCATGGACCCTTTGCAGGGAAGCGATCCTCATTTTAGAATGGGCAACGCAACACCTAAGACATTGTAAGACATTTACTTGTCATTGTTATTGTTGAGAATGTAAACCGAATTGATCAATAATTCTGTTATTGGAAAGTCGGTATAGAAAAATGCTAAATAAATAAATAACACTCCATTCACCTCCAAGCAACATATCTACTGGGTATAGTCAACACTCCAGCGGACAGATTCAGCCCCATCTTCCATCCACACAAGTCGTCTTTACAACAAGTCGCAGAAAAGATTCTCAGCCTCTGGGGGACACCATCCATAGACCTGTTCGCCATGGACCACAACAAAAAGGTACCACAATTTTGTTCACTACTGCACAGTCCCCCCGGATAGCGCAAGATGCCTTCCTGATTCCTTGGATGGAAAAGCTAATGTATGCTTTTCCATCGATTCCTCTTCTAACTCGAACAATTCAGAAGTGCATACAGGACAAGGCAAACCTTATCTTAATAGCACCAGCATGGCCCAGACAACCGTGGTACACTTACCTACTCAGACTATCAATAGACAATCCACTTCAACTGGATGACCGCAGCAACCTCCAATCGCAAGAACAGGGTTCTCTACTTAACTCTATGCACAAGTCATTACACCTGACAGCATGGAGATTGAATAGACATTACTAACAGAAATGGGCATATCCTACAGCGTACAAGACTTCATACTGGCAGCCAGAAAACCTTCCACATGATGTAATTACCACATCAAATGGAAAAGATAGGCCACCTGGCGTTTAAAAGCAGCATTTCGACCCACGCCAATGTCCACCAGAATGCCTACTAGAATACCTACACACACTCACTTTACACAGCGGGTCTTGCAACAGCTTCAGTGCGTGTACACTTAAGTGCAATCGCAGCTTTGCACGCACATCATAATGGTCAATCAATCTCCACTCACCCAATGGTTTGTGTTTCATGAATGGCCTCTCCCACCTTCGGCCCCCAATCTCCAAACCTCCAATTCCATGGGACTTGAACATCGTGTTGGAACAGCTCATGTTGCCTCCATTCGAACCCATGGACACTTCTCACATAAAATACCTTACGTGGAAAGAAGTATTTCTAGTAGCTGTGACTTCAGCTTGAAGAGTGAGCGAAATTCAAGCCTTAGTACATTGCAGTCCATATCTAGAATTCTACCATCACAAGGTAGTTCTTTGCACACATCCCTCCTTCCTACCGAAAGTAGTTTCTTCCTTCCACCTTAACCAATCCATTGAACTTCCAACATTCTTTCCAAAACCACATCACAAAGAGAGAAAATTACACACTTTGGACTGTAAAAGGGCGTTAGCCTACTACAAGAGCAGAACTTGCACAGAAGCTAAACCATCTCAATTTTTCCTCACCTTTAATCCTAATTTTCCAGGCTTACCGGTGGCCAAGAGAACCATATCTAGCTGGATTGTACAGTGCATACAATTTTGTTATGAAAAGAGAGGAATCCAACTCTCTTCAACACCAAATGCCCATCAAGTGAGGGCAGTAGCCACTTCAATTGCCCATCTTAGACAATTTCCGCCTTTCGATATATGTAAGGCAGCAACGTGGTCATCTCTACATACCTTCACATTCCATTATTGCCTAGACCAGCAATCATCAGAAGATGACAAATTGGGCAGGGCAATACTCAACAACCTTAAGTGAGCAGTCGTTGCGGGCTGTCCACACTCCGCAAAGAACATCCTTACAAGTGACATGCGTGACTATCAGCTTGGGACTCCAAAGACAGCATGGCTGATTCAGCCCTGCTATCGACGGGAAAAGCAAGTTTGCTTACCGTAAATGGTGTTTCCGTAGATAGCAGGATGAATCAGCCATGCTGACCTGCCCACCTCCCTGGACAGCCACGCAAAAGGACACAAAGTTCATCTATTGCTATATTACAGACTGAGGAGAATCTGCTTTTCCTGCGCGGGAACCCATGCGCAGCCGCACAGAGCTAAACTGTGTAATGGCTTTGAGAAGCTCCGCCTCCCAAGCCTTGACGGACAGCCCAAGACAGCATGGCTGATTCATCCTGCTATCTACGGAAACACCATTTACGGTAAGCAAACTTGCTTTTTATTTTATTTATTTAAAGCTTTTTTATACCGGCATTCATGATAAAATCACATCATGCTGGTTTACAGAAAACAAGGGGAGTGATAACTTTGAACGATAAACATGTGTTGAGAGGCAGAGAAGTAAGTTACAATAAAACAAGGGAAGTTGGAACTGGGAGAAGAAGAGCAGAAGGAATAATTTAGGCAGTAACAATGAGAGGAATTATTTACATAGTGTTGACGGGAAATTTACAAGTAGTTGTAGTCTGACTGGTGAGAAAGTTAGGAGCGTCAGTTGTGATCAGGAAAGGCTTGCCTAAAAAACCATGTCTTTAGCCTTTTTCTGAATGTTAGTAAGCAAGGTTCCTGTCTGAGGTCAGGGGGAATGGCATTCCATAAAGATGGTCCGGCAGTAGAAAAAGCCCGTTCTCTGAATGTTTGATGGTGTGTAACTTTTGTTTGTGGAACGTGTAGGGATCCTTTGTATGCTTCTCTGATTGGTCTTGATGAGGAGTGTAGTCTGAGCGGGATTTGAAGGCTGAGAGGGGCTTGAGAGTAGATGGTTTTATGGATGATGGTGATGGACTTGTGGAGGATTCTGAAGTGACTTGGGAGCCAGTGTAATTTTTTGAGAATGGGGGAGATGTGATCTCTTCTTCTGGCGTTTGTTAAAATCCTGGCGGTAGCGTTTTGCAGCTTCTGGAGTGGTTTTATGGAAGAAGAAGGGAGACCTAGCAAGATAGAGTTGCAGTAGTCTATCTTGGAAAAAATTATGGCTTGTAGGACAGTTCTGAAATCTTGAAAGTGAAGAAGTGGTTTTATTCTTTTCAATACCTGTAGTTTGTAGAAGCCGTCCTTGGTGGTACGGTTGATGAATGTTTTTAAACTTAAGTGGTTGTCGATTAGGACTCCTAGGTCTCTAGCTTGGGAGACAAAGATGTTTGATGGTGTGTTTTGTGTGGTGTTGCTGTTTTCCGGGGAAATGAGGAGTTCGGTTTTCGCCGAATTTAAAATCAGGTTTAGACTGGAGAGGAGGAGGTTGATTTCTTGTCGACAGGATTCCCAGAATTCGAGAGTTTTTGTAATTGATTCTTTGATGGGGATCAATATTTGCACGTTGTCTGCATAAAGAAAGTGCTTTAGTTGAAGGTTAGTTAATAGCTGGCATAGAGGAAGTAAGTAGATGTTGAAGAGGGTAGGGGAAAGAGAGGATCCTTGTGGAACTCCTAGTGAGGAGTTGCAGCGAGGGGATTCTTTATTGTTTATTTGCTTTGTTGCTCAAAAATCACCACTATCACAGAATTTTTTTGGTGTGGGTTTATCAAGCACACTCCTCAATAAAGACCAAGGCAAAAAAAAAAAAAAAATTATTTCCTTGTCCTACCTAAGCATATCTTTTATCCCTTAGTTACCTAGTGGCCCAACTGACTTCTTCATAGTTCTTATGCTTCAAAAGTGCTTGAAAATGGGTCAAGAGAGAATTGGCGAAGAAGCTTAAAAGAGGTAGAGGCAAAAGCTTTAAAAAAAACAAAAAAAAAAAAAAATTAACCCATCACACCACCACACCCCACAAACCAACCTGTTTCACTACTTTTTTTTTTATATCTAAACTGCCAGGACTTACACTGTTCCCTTTTTTCCTCATTAGGGTCTGCTTTCTCTTTATTTGAAAGATGATCCTCTGGCTTTAACTCCCTCTATCACGACACGAATAAACTATGCCAGTCATTTGATCTTTTGACTTTCAATATATACATTTTATCTGGATTTCCGAGGTGCTATTTTTAAAACTAATTCCATTACTCATACAAACTTTTAACCTTGGCAACTGCTCCTTTTAGAATGAGTAAATTAGTTGAAGAGAATCTATCAGTCTTCTTTTCTTCTTTTTAAAGGTTATAAGATAGCAGAGTTGCTTACCTGTAACAGGTGTTCTCCCAGGACAGCAGGATGTTAGTCCTCACATATGGGTGACATCATCAGATGGAGCCCTGTCAAAGTTTCTAGAACTTTGACTGGCACACTGAGCATGCCCAGCATGCCACTAACCCTATGGCCAAACGGGGTCCCCCTTCAGTTTTATTTGTAGCAAAAAGTTCGAGCGAAAAATAAAATAAGAAAACGGTATCAAACCCAACTCCACGGGGTGGCGGGCGGATTTCATGAGGACTACCATCCTGCTGTCCTGGGAGAACACCTGTTACAGGTAAGCAATTCTGCTTTCTCCCAGAACAAGCAGGATGGTAGTCCTCACATATGGGTGAATAGCAAGCTACAGGCTGATTCATAACGAAGCAGGCCACGCACACACCTCATTGCCAACAGGCACAACAAGTGGGGTGCTGTTGGCAATGAGGCAGTCTGAAATTCACAGTGGTTCGAGGTAGGATGAGTTAGGTTTCTACACTGGGAATAAGTTCCGTAGGACACACTGGCCAGAGACGGAGGCGTGGAGAGAGCTCCACATCGCAGCCCTGCAGACGTCCGCAATCGGTACCGAATGGTAGTGTGCTACTGATGTTGCCATGGCCCTGATTGAGTGTGCCTTCACCCGTCGCTGAAGTGGAAGGCCTGCTTGCTGGGAGGAGAACGCAATGTAGTCTGCCAACCAGTTGGAGAGAGTCTGCTTGCCCACCGCAATTCCAAGCTTGTTTTTGTCAAAAGCAGCAAAAAAAAAAAAAAAAAGAGTTGGGTGGACTTCCTGTGGACTGCAGTGCAGTCTAAATAAAATGCAAGCACACGCTTACAGTCCAAGGTGTGCAGAGTTCGCTCATCTGGCTGAGTGTGAGACCTTGGAAAGAAAGTGGGCAAAACAATAGAGTGGTTTACATGGAAGTTAGTTACTACCTCAGGAAAGAATTTAGGGTGAATGCGAAGAACTCACCCTTGTGTAGGGTAACTAGGTCACAAACGGCCTGTAACTCACTTACCCTGTGAGCAGATGTGATGGCTACTAGGAAAATTATTTTCTATGTAAGATATCCGAGTTCACAGGAGTGCAGGGGCTCAAAAGGAGGTCCCATGCCACGATCGGTGGATGTAAAGGAGGCTTAAGCTGTAATAAGCCTCTCATGAAGCGACTCACAAGGGGTTGAGCAGTTATCGGAGCATCCCCTATTCCTTGATGGTACGCAGAGATGGTACAGAAGTGTACTCGTATGGAGGAGGTCTGGAGACCAGATTCAAAGAGGTGCCAGAGATAGTCTAAGAGTTTTGATGTGGGGCAAGAAAAGGGATCAAAGCCCTTCTGTGTGCACCACAAGGTAAACCTCTTCCACTTAGAGTGTTAAGACTGCCGCGAGGAAGGCTTCCGTGAAGTTACGAGAACTTGAAAGACGCTACTAGAAAGATAGAGGGGCTGTAGTATCAACCTTTCAACATCAAGGCCATCAGAGACACTGTCTGGAGGTTCGGATGGCGCAACTTGCCATGATTCTGTGTTTTGAGGTTGGGCGCCGTGCTCAGGCAAATGGGTCCCTGGACAGATTGGTTTCCCATACTTTTTGACCTGACTTGGCGTGGCCAATATGGGGCTATGAGTATCATTGAGCCTCGGTCCTGTTGTAGCTTCACGAGAGTTTTGCTTATTAGCGGAATCTGAGTGAAAGCATATAGTAGGCCTGTGTTCCAGGGGCGGGCGAAGGCATCCATGGTTGGTGCTCTTCAGTCCCTGTGCAGGGAGCAGAAGCATTCCACTCTGCGGTTCTGATAGGACACAAAGAGGTCGATGTTCGACTGACTCCACCGGTGGAAGATTCTGCTTGGAACAGAGGTATCCACTCGTGGGGCTGGAAACTTTGGCTGAGGCAGTCCGCTACTGCATTCTATGTGCCTTCCAGATAAGTGGCTCCTAGTAGTATTGAATGCGACAGGGCCCAGGCCCAAATCTGCACACCTCTTGGCAGAGCAGGTAAGAGCCCGTATCCCCCCCGTTTGTTCAGGTACCACATTGGTTGTCTGTTTGAATCAAGACTACCTTGCTCAAGAGGCAGTCTGTGAATGCATAAAGGGCGTACCGCATCACTCGAAGCTCTAGGAAGTTGATCTGATAAGTTGCTTCGGGTTTTGTCCAAATCCCTTGGGTTTGAAGGCCTTCAACATGGGCTCCCCAATCTAGGTTGGAGGAGTCAGTGGTTAAGGTCACCTGAGTTGCTGGAAGGGAAGACCTGTTTGTAAGTTGGCCTTGTGAGTCCACCAGGCAAGGGACAGATGAAGCTGGTTCGTTATATGGACAAGGGACGAAAGCGGCTGAGTGGCTTGGTGCCACTGAGATTTTAGAGTCCATTGTGTCAGTCTCATGGCTAAGCGTGCCATTGGGGTGATGTGGACTGTTGATGCCATATGGCCAAGCAATGTGAGGAACTGGCAAGCAGAGGCGGCTTTGTTTATGGCAGATAGCGTTGACAACGTTGGACAGCATGGTTGCGTAAGAACCCCTTTGCCACTGTGGTGTTCAGGTCTGTTCCAATAAAGGAGAGATGGTGAGACGGTGTCAAGTGGGATTTTGGGTAGTTGATCAGAAACCCCAATGAGTGCAGCAGATGTATGGTGAGACTGAGGGAGTCGAGGGCTCCTTGCCTGGACTGGCTTTTTATGAGCCAGTCGTCTAGGTATGAAAAGACATGGCGCCTTTGCCACGATTGCCAGGCACTTCACGAATACTCGGGGTACTAAGGCTAGGCCGAATGGCAGTACCTTGTATTGATAGTGCCTGTGACCTACTACAAATTGCAGATATTTGCGATGAGGAGGGAAGATTGCAATTTGGGCGTATGCGTCCTGAAGGTCCAGAGAGCAAAGCCAATCCCCCTTGTTGTAGCAGAGGGAGTATGAGGCCCAGGGACACCATTCTGAACAGTTCCTTGTGAAGAAATGTGTTTTAAGGCACGGATATCCAGAATAGGCCGGAGGTCGCCGGTCTTTTTTGGGATTAGGAAATACCAGGAGTAGAACCCTCTCCCCTGTTGAGTCACCGGAACCGGTTTTATGGCCCTGGCTAACAGAAGGGTCGAGGGCTCTGACTCGAGGAGTCCTGTGTGTTCGTCCCAGCTCCAGGCTGGAATGGGCTGGGAGTCCAGGGGTACAGTTGAAAAATTTAGAAGGTAACCATGGGTTATGATGGATAGTACCCACTGGTCTGTGGTAATTGGGCGCCAATTGGTTGCAAAGTGGCACAGGCGGCCTCACATGGTGAACTGGGTTGTGGGATCAATGGGGGGGGGGGGGGGGGGGGGGGGGAAGAGATGGCTGCTGTGCTCCGGAAAGGAGTCAAAATCCAGTCCGCAAGACCAGCTTGTGGAGCTTGTTGTGCTCTAGGTGTCCATGTCCTCTCTGAAGGGCCTGAGCTGGTCGAGCACGGGACGTAGGAGGATAATATCTGTGTGGTCTGTAGAATTGCTTCCTGGTGTGCCTGCGGGTTACGGAGGGTGTCTCCGAGGTGACAGTTGAAAGCTGACGTAGGGTCTCATCATGGTCCTTTAACTGGGCCACTGCATCTTGAATTTTGTCCCCGAACAGGTTTTCACCTGTACAGGGGAGGTCTGCAAGTTTATCCTGCACCTCCGGGCGTAGGTCTGAGGCCTTGAGCCAGGCCCAGCATCAAGCACTGATGTCCGCTGCTGAGACTCTGGATGCCGTTTCAAAAAAGTGAGTCTTAAGCAGCCCTAACCTCGTTTACACTTGCTTCCAAACCTTTTTGTAAGATGGAGGTTAAGATCTCTTGATGCTGCTGTGGTAGGGTCTCTGCGAATTCCTGGACTTGTTTCCAGAGATTCCTATTATAATTGGGTCACGTACAATTGGTAACTGCTATTCGCGCTATTACCATGGACCCTTAAAAGACTCTGCATCCCAATGCATCTAATGCTTTCTGTTCTTTACCAGGAGGAGCAGAGGAGTGTGGACGGGATTTTCTAGCCTTCTTTTGGGCTGATTCCACAACTACAGAATGGTGGGGCAGCTGGCTCTTTTGAAAAGCCTGGGGCTTGTTGGACCAGGTACGTAGCATCTGTCTTTCTGTTGACTGGAGATACAGTTCCTGAATGATCCCACACCCTGTGGAAGAAGTCAAGAAGAACTTCGTGCACTGGTATTGCCATTACCTCTTTTGGAGCATCTCCAAATTGTAAGATCTCCAACATCTTGTGGCAAGCATCTTCCTCAGTTACCGGTGGAAATGGAATGGTTTCAGACATCTCTTTGACAAAGCTGGCAAAGGAGAGGTCTTCCGGAGGAGAACGACACCTTTCTTCCAGAGGTGAAGGCTCTGAGAGCAATTTTTCGGAAGCTTGTGAGGAATGGTCTGAGGATGCATCCTCCCATGGATCATAGGGAGTTTCTCCTTCTCCCTGAGGGCTCTCTGAGGGAGGAAGGATGCCAAAGCTGAGAGGGTGGGAAGGCATTGTTGGATGACGTGGTGGCGTCGATAGTGGAGGCACCGGCATCAAGGGTACCGAAGTAGAGGAGGTGGTTTAGGCACAGACAGCCCCGGCGGTCGTGGAACGGGTTCCGGCATTGGTTGTTCCCATGCAGGAATCGGGCCGGAAGTCGCCTCTTCTTCCTCAGAGAAACCCAGTATGGGAAATCGGGATCTGTGGAGGCCTCAATGGTTGACTGTGCCAGCATATCCGGTGGCACAGGTTGAGTCGGTAGGGCGCCAATAAGTGTGTCCAGGTGCTCGAAGAGTAGTGCAAACATCGTGGGCACCGGTTCTGGTGCTGGTATGGGGGCCGGCACCGGTGGCGACTGGAAGCCCCAAAGGGCATTCAGCACTGCCTATTGGACCAGTCTGTCCAACTCCTCCCTGAAGGCTGGTGTGGATAACACTGCGCCTGGTGTAGGAGGCAGACTAGGCATTATTGGAGCCTCCACAAGGTTCTGTGGAGGCTCAGTACCCGGCACAGATATCGGTGGGGGAACGCCTCAGGGTCCTGGGTCCAGAGGAGGATGGGGCTCCTCTCCCTGGGATCTTTTTGCAGGCAGCTTGGTGGAAGTCGATGCCGCTGTGGTATCTGTGCCGGCACTGGGTGGTGACGCATGTCAGTGCCGATGTTTCCCGCGGTGCTCGGTCCGGTCCTTATCCAGCACAGGAGGATAAAGACACCAGTGCCTTCAAAGGGGTCGGTGACGGACGGCCACCCACTCCGAAATGGATGGACACTCTCCGGTCTGTGCAGCTTGAACTGGAGTCAATGGAGCAGAGCATTTTGAAGCAAACAAATACTCCATCTTCTCCAGTCGAGCGTGCTGGCCTTTGGGGGTCATTTGTGCGCAACTGGGGCAGCGACTGACGTCATGTGAGGGCTCTAAGCACAAAACAAAAACATTGTACGGGTCCGTTATGAACACAGTCCTCAGACACTCTGGGCATTTTCTAAACCCGGTCGCTATGTTGAAAAAAAGTGGTGCGTGGTCGGTGACAGTTGGGCACCAAGCGGTATGCCACCGGGAACAGACCGCAAATCGCGAGAAAAACACTTACCGAGCGGAGGGAACGGTGTCAGAAAATGTGTTATTAAATTGTGTTTATTGGTAATTACCTATATTCAGTGTAGTCAGTAATCAATAGGCCATAATAGAAACATAAGCATTGATTCTCATATGCTTTTCCTTTTTTTCTTTTCTAAAATCCAGCACTAGACAAGGACCTCTCGAATATCTTCCAACCCTTCCCCCAGACCTTGAAAACCTGCAGAGGAAATACAGAATTCTGTTATCTCTATGTCTGATTGTAAAGAGGCCCACTTCAAGAAAAAAAAAAAGGGGGGGGGTTTCGACTACTTTAGTCAAATTGTTGATTAGCTGTTTCTTAGGAATGCTCAGAAAGCTGAATCTTTCTCTTTAAGTCTAGTTGAGAGAGGCCCTATACAGAATTTTTTTTTTTTTTTTTAAAGAACAGACCACATTTTAATTAAGGACATCTGGGGTCCTTGGAAAGACCGGAATACGTAATTTCTTATCTCTGCAGAGTTAGAAAAAACAACGGAGATTTCTCTGCTTTGCTAGAGAAGGTGAAAGAAAACTCAGGCAACATTTTTAATTAGCTAAGAGAATGCTCCCTAGCTTCATATCCTAGCTAAAGCAGGAAAAAACAATTTTAATGAACTAATTTGAAACTTTCCAATGTTTCAGACCACTTTTTTTTTTACATGGGCAAATTAGCTGCCTATTGATAGAGAAGAAAAAGACTAGCCCCAACCTGTGGTTTTATTTTCGGTTATAAAAATAATGCCTAACAAAGAAAGAGAAGTGGTTGCTTCGTGTATGTGTGTGAGAGAGAGAGACTTAAACAGCTTCATTTGATAAGAGAAAATTTAAATCTCTAACGTATGGGAACCCTTTTAAACTAAATGCTATTGTTTCTAATTGGTATATGTATTAGAAATGCATTGATGTTATAAGAGAATGTCACTTGTAGACGTATATTTAATCTCTATTGTCTGTCAACTTAGTAACAGTAGT
Source organism: Rhinatrema bivittatum (assembly GCF_901001135.1). NCBI lineage: Eukaryota > Metazoa > Chordata > Amphibia > Gymnophiona > Rhinatrematidae > Rhinatrema > Rhinatrema bivittatum. The sequence goes on from NC_042619.1 coordinate 361,720,902, forward strand.
TACTTTGATAATTATTTACTGCTTGATTAGATTAAGATTTAAATATGGAAATGTTTCATAGAATCATTTAGAGGTTTTAAGATTTGATATTTTTCTTTTATCTGGAATAAAAGAAGATATTTTAATATTTACCATCTGGTTTATTTCTCTGCATGCTGTGCTATATCAATCATTGGTTAATATAATTCTAAAGAAAAGAACTCTGGTTAAATAACACTGGGCAATAATGAAAGTGTTACTGACCTAAAAAGGTCCTACTCTGTAGTATCTTGATGTGCTGAACACGAATATGACTACGAAAGGTTTTTATTGGCTCTCGTTTTGAAGATATTTAATATAGTTCACTTTCTATGTTTAGTCGTGTAAATTTATCCAGTAGGACTGTAACAACATTCTAAATAAGCCTAGAATGATGTAATATTGCATAATACCATCATGCACACATCATCCAGAGTTTATTACATCATTTTCTGATGCAATGCAGTTCTACTGCCATGCTGCTGCTGAGTAAGCCGACGTCAGCAGTGTACTATATGAAGCCCAGTCAGAAAGGGTGAGCATTTGAAATATTCATGCTGGCTGACTACTGCTGGACACTCCGCAGAGATGCTCCCGAACAGGGGTACAAGAGACAAGCAAAGAAATCTAAGACGTAGTCTATGACTTCATTTTCCAAATGGTATTAACCGTAGGTCTCCTACTATTGGCATACAATTCAAGATGTAATTATATTATTGCATGTTACAAAAACACTAGAGCCAATTTTGCATTTTCACAGTCACATTCATGTTTAGCACATGGAAACGTATAAGAATTGACTAATTTCATTTCCGTAACATGACTTTTGTGAAAATGTGTTGCCCAGTGTAATAAACTTCTTGCCTATAGGCAGGAAGGGTAAAAAAAATAATAAGATAGGGTTGTTTTTCCAAGCAGGATCTACTAGTGGTTAGCCCCCAGATTATTCTTTTTTCACAACGGAGCGTGATGGAGGACCCCGGTGAGGGTAAAATTAGGAAGATAAACGAGTTTTTCTGTGAAGAAGAGTGTGAGGAAATTTCTCAGAGCTTCTAACCAGGAGGCAAACTGCTGTGTGGAAAAAAAGACTGAAGGGGGACCCCATGTGCCCACAGGGTTAGTGGCATGCTGGGCATGCTCAGTGTGCCAGTCAAAGTTCTAGAAACTTTGACAAAAGTGTTCCATGACAGGTCTCCATCTGATGATGTCAACAATATATGAGGACTACCATCCTGCTTGTCCTGGGAGAAACTGCAGTAGTTTATTTAAATGTCCTTTCTCCAGTAATTATGTCAAATTTGATTGGGTGCCTTTAGTTGCAATGAAACTTTTTGACATGTTACACAAGAAGTCATTATTCCTGTTCTCTAAGTTTTGACTTTTAATCAGAGGCAGCTTTTAACAAGTGTAACATTATAACATATTTGTACTACAACCTTGTACTTGTTTTCCTACAGTCTGACACTATAAACTAAAAATGCAGAAAGAATTGGACCACAGAGTCACAGGAATACATAGAACAGGGACAAGGCCAATTGACATGTCATCTAAAAGTTATAAAACACATTCTTAGAAAAACACATAAGGCCGTTAATGCTGCAAAATTCCAAGAAAAGCTTTTACATATGAGATGAGAATTAAATTACTATATGGCCATTCAGATTATTTGTTTATAATAGAAAGCCACACATAGAAATTGTGACAATTATGTAACAGTCTAGGGGCTGGAAATATAACTAAATTCTATATAATGCTCTATTATCAGTCAAATCCTTTGGGGAGATGCAATACAGTGCGCTGAGCCCAGCACACTGTATAACCTGCAGTTGGATGTGGGTTGTAGAGGCGCTAACTAATCCCCTTATGCAATAAGGGAATTAGCACCTCTACAACGTATGTCCAATACGGAGTGAAACTAATAGCGCTCATCACATGCAAAAGCATGTGAATAAGGCTATTAACTATTCACTCCCTATGCAAAAAATAAAAAAGTGTGCATCTAAGACACACAGTTTAGCTATCAGAAATTAACGCCTGCCCGGAGCAGGCGTTAATTGCTGAGCACTACTAAAACTAGTCAGAAAAGCAGAAAAAAACAGCTTTTCTGTATTTCCTCCTACTTAATATCCTTGGGAACAAAAATTGGCCCCTACACTGTCACATGTCAGTGAAAGGACCAATCCCCTTTCAGGACAGCCTTCTGAAAGCAGATATGAAAATTGGTTCTTACCTGCTAATTTTCGTTCCTGTAATACCACAGATCAGTCCAGAAAAGTGGGTTGTGTTCTCCTTCTAATTGTTCTGACTCCACCAGCAGGTGGAGTCAGAGAACAATTAGAACTTTGGGCACTGCTACATAAAACGAGAATGCCACCTGCAGTCACTCAGTATTGACCTTTACCCAAGCCCATGCTAACAGAACTAAACAACAAAGGGTAGCACCCAACCAAATTTCCGGACTACCACTTCGTCGCTGGCAAAAACCAGATCGAACAACTGCTAAAAACTGCTCCATGAATCACGCCTGCAAAAAAGGAGCTTCAACAATAAAAAAAAAAAAAAACACAAACTTAAGCAGGTTCTGACCAAGACAGTCTTTCAGTATCTGAAGAAAGGGGTGACCTCTGGACTGATCTGTGGTATTACAGGAACGAAAATTAGTAGGTAAGAACCAATTTTCATTTCCTGAACATACCCAGATCAGCCAGAAAAGTGGGATGTACCCAAGCCACCCTACACTGGGCGGGAACCCGAAAGATCTGCACAAAGCACACTTTCCCCAAAGGACTGTTCATCAGAAGCCTTAACGTCCAATCGATAATATTTCGTAAAAGTGTGAATAGACTACCACACTGCCGCCCTACAGATCCTCCTGAGGTGACAGTAATCCACTGAGATATGGTCGCCTTTGACGCTTTGTCCCCCTTCTTTGGGCCACCAATAGAACGAACAAGTGATCAGAACGTCTGAAGTCATTGGTAACTTCCAGATAACGCAATAAGGTGCGCCGCACATCCAAAAAGATGAAGGTCTCTGTTCTGAGAAGACTCCCGGGACCAGTTCAACTGGATCTCCAGCTTGCGGTCCTGCATATCCTTAAGGGCAGCCGCCCCAGTAACCGGGCTAGTAGTCTTTTTGTGACTGCTGAGACCGCGGCGTCCACCTTTGGAATCTTCAGTAAATCCAAAACAGACGATAACGGGTACAGTTTCACCATAGCTCTGCTCACCTTCAAACTAACTAAATAAAAAATATAACTAAAGACTGCAGGTGTGCATCTGTACCACTCGCTGGAATCAGAGAAATACTGAGTGACTGCAGGTGGCACTCTCGTTATGTAGCAGTGCCAAAAGTTCTAATTGTTCTCCGACTCCACATGCTGGTAGGGATACACAACCCACTTTTCTGGACTGATCTGGGTATGATCAGGAATGGTCCTTTCACTGACATGTGACAGTAAAGGGACCAATCCGCAATAAGTGAAGGAGTGAATAAATTAATATTAAGTGCCCGACACTATTCATTTTATACACTCCTTCTGGTGCTGGTAGTCAGGTTGGGAGAGTGCACTGGTTAGGAAAATGGAACGCTGATAAATTCAGCATCCGTTTTCTTAACCGGCGGACAGCCACCACAATCGCCCTTAGCACCTCCGACAATGCGAGCCCTAATTTAAATACTGCATCGCGCCCCTAGGAGAGGTGCCTGGGGGCGAGTTATGAAAGCGGGCGCAGAATACACAGCAACCGCTTTCAGCACATGTTTTTTTGCATCGGCCCCTTTGAAAGGCAGTTGTGCCTTGCATTGTACTCTGCCACTCCTTAAGGAACCTTATTTAATATTTTAGATTTATATTTTATAGCATTTAATAAAAAGCTTTTCTTTACAGCTGTTGGCTCTAAGCATCTACTTTCACAAAACTCCAACATTATTACTATTGCTAAGCAGCTCCACTTGCTGCATTCCACCAAGGACTAGATCTACATGAAAGCCCAAAAGATGATATTAATCTTAAGTTTGCTTATTGGGTGGGTACAGAGTTCTTTAAATGTTGATCATATACCACAACTGAAGGGAACAAGCAAAAACTACATCTATAAAAACATAGAACAGTTTACTTTCTAAGGATTATTTCAGAGCACATCTTACTTACCGATGTAAAATCCGGCTTCAATTCAATCACTCTACTTAAATCAGGAATTGCAGCTTTAGACTTGCCCATTGCCAGATATGCTGTTGCCCGTCTGTAAAAGGCAATGTAGTTATCTGGGTCTCCATCTAGAACCAAAGCAATCATGAGTCAAGAACCAAATGCAATACATATTACATTACTGCAACAAACCTATACATTCAACAGCACACATAATAAAATATCAGTCAAGAGAAAAAGCTACAGGAAGTGCCGAAAAATAAAATAAGAAACGTAACAAACCCAATACCGCGGGGTGGCGGGCGGGTTTCGTGAGGACTAACATCCTGCTGTCCTGTGAGAACACCTGTAACAAGTAAACAATACTTGCAGTTCAGCTACATGGGCTCCCTAGCCGAGGATAGAAGCATCGGTGGTGAGAATTATTTGAGGATCTGGAGCCTGGAAGGGCAAGCCTTGGAGGAGATTGATCTGATTTTTCCACCAGGCTAGACACTGACGGAGTGAGTCAGTGATGTGGACAATGGTCGACAGGGACTGAATGGATTGAGTCCATTGTGACCTGAGAGTCCACTGCATGACTCTCGGCCAAGCGGGCCATTGGGGTAACCTGAACTGAGGACGCCATATATCCCAGCAGGATGAGGAAGTGGCGTGCAGTCGTGTGGTGCTGAGACAGCAGCTGATGTGTGAGAAAGACGAGAGTGAGAGCTCGCTATCGAGGCAGAAAAGCTTTTGCCTGCAAGGTGTCCAAGTCTGCCCCTATGAATGATAAAGTTGGAGAAGGAATTCAGAAGGATTTGTCGTAGTTGACGAGAAATCCTAACGAAATCAGAGTGCGTAAGGTAAGATGTAGGGACGACAGAGCAGTTTGAGTGGGAGCCCTGATCAACCAATCATCTAGATAGGGGTAGACGTGAACACCTTGAGTCCTGAGGAAGGCTGCAACTATTATGAGGCATTTTAGGAAGGCTCGTGGTGCAGATGCCAGGCCGAATGGAAGCACTAAGTACTGATAGTGCTTGGAGCCTACCAGAAATCTCAGGAATATGCGATGACAGAGTTATCACAATATGTGTCTATGCGCCCTGGAGGTCTAGAGAGCAGAGCCAGTCTCCTCTTTGCAAAAGAGGAAGAAGAGAACCCAAGGTTACCATTTTGAACTTTTCTCTATGGAGGCACTTCTTGAGGTCACGGATGTCCAGAATTGGACAAATGCCTCCCAATTTTTGGGGGGATTAGAAAGCACCAGGAATAGAACCCTAGGCCATGCTGAGAGTAGGGCACTGGTTCTATTGCTTTGGACTGGAGGAGGAGGGAGACCTCCTGTTCCAGGAGGATAGAGTGGTCGGATGTTCTCTATGTCGGTAGAAGTGGGGAGTCCAGTGGGATGGAGAGAAAGTTCAGATGATAACCTTGAGCGATTATTGCCAGGACCCACTGGTCTGAGGTGATTGTGCCATTTCAACATCAGGTGGCACTCAATCGACCTCCCACTGGTATGTGAAGTAGTGGAAGCTGGCTGCTGCTCTCTATGCAGGAGTCAAAAACCTGAAGCAGGGCCCGGCTGAGGAGCTGCTTGAGGCTTTTGTTTTCATAGTGGACAAGACTGGGTTTTTTGGAAAGATCTCTTAGAACAAGCTCTAGAGACTGTGGTGGGTAGGATTTCTTCGGATGGAAGAATGACTTCTTAGTGTCCTTTCGGGGAGGTTGTTTTGAGGAATACTCAGAAGGCATCAGAGAGAGCTGTCTCAGGGTCTCATGATGGTCCTAGAGTTCCACCACAGTCCTTTGAATCTGCTCGCCAAACATATTGACTCCTACACAGGGTAGGTCGGACAATCTGTCCTGTACTTCAGGGCTAAGGTCCAAAGACTTGAGCCAAGCCCATCTTCTTGCCGAAATAGCAGCTGCAGATACCCTGGTAGCAGTGTTAAAGATATCGTAAGATGTTCTTATCTCATGCTTGCCTGCCTCAAATCAAAGCCCTTGTTCACTAGGGTTTGAAGTTGTTTTTGGAATTCTTGAGGCAGGAGCCTGTCAATTCCTGTATCTGCTTAAATAAGACCCTGTTGTATTGGGTCATATAGAGCTGATAAGAGGCGATTCAGGAGATGAGCATTGAGCCCTGGAAGACCCGGTGATCAATGGCATCTAGAAATTTCTGCTCCTTGCCTGGGGGAAAAGAAGAGTGGGGTTTTGATCTCCTTGCCCTCTTTTGGGCCAATTCTACAACCAAAGATTGGTGATCCAACTGAGATTTTTGAAAACCTGGGGCCGACTGTACCAAATAAGTGGTGTCAGCCTTCCTGTTGACTGGAGCAACAGAGCCAGGGTGTTCCCAGTTCTTTTTGAGAAGATCCAGAAGAAACTGGTGAATAGGGATGGAGGTTATTTCCTTAGGAGCATCCAGGAATTGCAACAGCTCCATCATTTGATGCCTGTCATCTTGTTCAGTCTGTAATTGGAAGGGAACCAATTCAGACATCTCCTTCACAAAATTTATGAAGGAAAGGTCCTCTGGAGGAGAACGCTTCCTGCTTTCAGTAGGAGAAGGTGGTGAAGGCAAGTCATCTGTGTCTGGTAAAGAATCATCAGTCCAGGTATCATAGGGATCAGCACCTGCCCCTCTAGGAACCAGTGGGGGACGGGGCGGTGGAATTCCTGAAGGTCCAGGTCTAGGCTCTGAAGGAATAACTGGAGGCACCGATGAAGGCATCGAATGCACCAGTGCAGGCATCAAGGGATGGATCAGTGGCACCGGACGCATCGGCATCGATGGCTGAGGCATCGGTAGGACCCCCAATGGAGGGATGCAGAACGGTGTTTCTCCTCCCGATGACAAAGTAAGCGGAGAGGGCACTGGAGCCATTGCTGACCCGGGATCCATCAGTGGAAAAAGCGGTGCCAACACTGCCGGAATTGGGTCGGTTCCACGTTTGGCACCGGTGTGGGAGGAACTTGGAGTCAATGCATCTCCTTGTCAATGGCCTTCTGAACCATCCGGTCCAGTTCTTCACGGAGACCTGGAAGCAATTAGCCCCGGCTCCGGAAGGGGAGAAGGAGGCAGAGGCATAGCCGGAGGGACCACCGTTAAAGGCAGAGTCGCGGCTCCCGATACCTGTCCGGGTGAGGGTTGCCTTGGTGACCCGGTCGCAGAAAAGGTCGGTGCGTTTTGTGGATGGGGCTTTTTCAATGGCGGCTCGGAAGATGATTTTACTCCCTCGATGGTCCCCCGAATCATTCCTGACATGTGGTTCACGATGATGTTGAAAAGAACTAGTCCCAGGACAGCTCCATGAGGAACACCATTAGTAATGTCTCCCCTCCTCAATGTAAATTCCATTTACCACTAACCTTTGTTGCCTTCCACTCAGCCAGTTTCTAACTATATTCCATCCGAAGGGTGCTCGATTTATTTATAAAAGTCTACAATACAGAACAGTGTCAACAGCTTTACTGAAATTCCAATACCTTTAACACAGTTGGCCAAACAGGTGGATAAAATGATAACAAGAACCAGAAGATGGTCAGCAGAAAAAGGGGAAGTGATATTACCCCTATATAGGTCCCTGATGAGACCTCATTTGAAATACTGTGTACAATTCTGGAGATGATACCTTTAAAAGGATATAAACTGCTTGGAATTGGTCCAGAGGGTGACTACTAAAACGATCAGTCTAGGCTGGGTGTATGCAGGCTGGGCAACAGTGCCAGTTCTAGCTTCGTTAGAGATCAGCCCATCATATCCCAAACCAGCCCAATCTCTTTCCTGCAGGTTGATATTGAAGAATTTCTTTCAGGAATCTTTCATGTTGCTTGATTTCGTCCCTTTTCCATTGTTACACAGAAACATAGAAAATGACGGCAGAAGAAGACCAAACGGCCCATCCAGTCTGCCCAGCAAGCTTCACACGTTTTTTTCTCTCATACTTATCTGTTTCTCTTAGCTCTTGGTTCTATTTCCCTTCCACCCCCACCATTGAAATATCTAGCTTGATTAGTTAGGGGTAGTAGGGGTAGTAACCGCCGCAATAAGCAAGCTACACCCATGCTTATTTGTTTTACCCAGACTATGTTATACAGTCCTTATTGGTTGTTTTTCTTCTCCCATGCTGTTGAAGCAGAGAGCCATGCTGGATATGCATCGAAAGTGAAGTATCGGACACAATTGGTTTGGGGTAGTAACCGCCGTAACAAGCCAGCTACTCCCCACTTTGTGAGTGCGAACCCTTTTTTCTTCTCCCCTGCCGTTGAAGCAGAGAACTATGCTGTATATGCATTGAAGGTGAAGCATCAGGCTTATTTGGTTTGGGGTAGTAACCGCCGTAACAAGCCAGCTACTCCCCTCTTTGTGAGTGTAAATCCATTTTTCCACATTTCCTCTTGCTGTTGAAGTTTAGAGCGATGTTGGAGTCACAGTAAGCATGTGTATGTTTATTGAATAAGGGTATTGTCTCCAGGCAGTAGCCGTCATTCTGGCGAGTCACCCACTCTTCATTGGCGGCCTCTTGACTTTATGGATCCACAGTGTTTATCCCACGCCCCTTTGAAGTCCTTCACAGTTCTGGTCTTCACCACATCCTCCGGAAGGGCATTCCAGGCGTCCACCACCCTCTCCGTGAAGAAATACTTCCTGACATTGGTTCTGAATCTTCCTCCCTGGAGCTTCAAATCGTGACCCCTGGTTCTGCTGATTTTTTTCCTATGGAACAGGTTTGTCGTTGTCTTTGGATCATTAAAACCTTTCAAGTATCTGAAAGTCTGTATCATATCACCTCTGCTCCTCCTTTCCTCCAGGGTGTACATATTTAGATTCTTCAATCTCTCCTCATACGTCATGCGATGAAGATCCTCCACCTTCTTGGTCGCCCTTCTCTGTACCGCTTCCATCTTGTCTTTGTCTTTTTGTAGATACGGTCTCCAGAACTGAACACAGTACTCCAGGTGAGGCCTCACCAAGGACCTGTACAAGGGAATAATCACTTCCCTTTTCTTACTCGATATTCCTCTCTCTATGCAGCCCAGCATTCTTCTGGCTTTTGCTATCGCCTTGTCGCATTGTTTCGCAGACTTCATATCATTAGACACTATCACCCCAAGGTCCCTCTCCTGCTCCGTGCACATCAGCTTTCCCCCCCCATCGAATACAGTTCATTCGGATTTCCACTCCCCATATGCATGACTTTGCACTTCTTGGCATTGAATCTGAGCTGCCATATCTTCGACCACTCTTCCAGTTTCCTTAGATCCCGTCTCATTCTCTCCACTCCTTCCGGCGTGTCCACTCTGTTGCTGATCTTTGTGTCATCCGCAAAAAGACAAACCTTACCTTCTATCCCGTCCGCAATGTCGCTCACAAAGATATTGAACAGGACCGGTCCCAACACCGATCCTTGCGGTACACCACTTAAAACCGCTCTCTCTTCAGAGAAGGTTCCATTTACCATCACACATTGTCTTCTGTCCGTCAGCCAATTTGCAATCCAGGTCACCACCTCGGCCCTCACTCCTAAGCTTCTCGTTTTATTCACCAGTCTCCTGTGTGGAACCGTATCAAAAGCTTTGCTGAAATCCAAGTATATGATATCAAGCGCTCTTCCTCGATCCAATTCCTTGGTTACCCAGTCAAAAAAGTTAATCAGATTTGTCTGACAGGATCTTCCCCTGGTGAATCCATGTTGCCTCTGGTCCATCAATTCTCCGGACTGTAGATAGTTCACTATTCTCTCTTTCAGCAGTGACTCCATTACTTTTCCCACCACCGAAGTGAGGCTAACCGGTCTGTAGTTGCCAGCCTCCTCCCTGTTCCCACTCTTGTGAAGCGGGACCACCACCGCTCTTCTCCAATCACTCGGCACCACTCCCGTTTCTAGGGATCTATTGAACAGGTCACACAGCGGAGCTGCCAGAACATCTCTGAGCTCCCTCAATATCCTTGGATGAATCCCATCAGGCCCCATGGCTTTGTCCACTTTCAGGTTCTTTAGCTCTTCCCACACATTTTCTACTGTAAAAGGATTTTCATCCATTCCACTTCCCTCCAGTTTCTTGTTGTGTAGAGATGGTCCTTCTCCAGGGTCTTCTTTAGTGAACACAGAGCTGAAGTATTCGTTTAATATTTCTGCCATTTCTTCGTCTCTCTCCACACATTGATCATTACCACCTTTCAATTTCACTATACCACTTTGGACCTTTCTCTTTTCGCTGATGTATCTGAAAAATGTTTTGTCACCATTTTTTATCTCCTTGGCAATCCTCTCTTCTGCTTGACTTTTTGCCAACTTGATTAATTTCGTCTCCCTCAGTTGATACAAATATTCTTCTTTGTGCTCCTTCCTTTGGGATCTTTTATATTTCTTGAATGCTATTCTTTTAGCTTTAATTTTGTCAGCCACCTCCTTTGAGAACCAGATAGGTTTCAATTTTCTTTTGCTTTTCTTTACATTTCTAACATATAGAGCAGTTGCCTTGGTGATTGCTCCTTTTAGATTGGTCCACTGTTGATCCACATCTCTCTCGTTCTCCCATCCTTTAAGTTCTTCCTCCAGGTACTTCCCCATTTCCTCGAAGTCTGTGTTTTTGAACTGTAAAACTCGGGTCTTTGTGGTTCTTTTCCCTATTCTTTTAGTGATGTTAAACCATACAGTTTGATGATCACTACTGCTGAGGTGGGCTCCCACCTGGACATCTGAGACATTATCTGCATTAGTGAGCACTAAGTCGAGTATAGCTCCTTCTCTCGTGGGTTCCAACACCATTTGTTTGAACAAAGATACTTGCATGGCATCCACTATCGCTCTACTATTTTTAGTTTCTGCAGATGGGATTTTCCAGTCTACATCTGGCATATTAAAGTCACCCACGATCACCACTTCTCCCTTCTTACCTATCTTATGGATGTCTTCAACCAGATCTCTGTCCAGCTCTTCCTTTTGGTTTGGAGGCCTGTAAACCACTCCAATATAAATGGACGCTCCGTCATCTTTTTTTAGGTCGAGCCATAGAACTTCTTCCTTACCCCAACTTCCTTGTAGCTCAGATGCTTGGATGTTGTTTCTAACATAAAGAGCCACACCTCCCCCTTTTCTATCCTCTCTGTCCTTCCTTAACAAGTTGTAGCCTGGTATTGTTGTATCCCATTCATGAGATTCTGTGAACCATGTTTCTGTGATAGCAACAATGTCCAATTCTGCCTCAGTCATTAGGGCCTGCAGATCTGGGATTTTATTTCCCAAACTATGAGCATTTGTGGTCATAGCCTTCCAGGTACTCTCTTTAAGATTATTGCTTTTCCTGGACTCCTTATAAGACATTAGTTGAGATTTGTTATTCACTTCACTCTTTCTTTTTGTAGTTGTGCCACTGTTGACAGAGTTATTCATCTCAATTAGATTTTTCTTTTGGTTATGGATCTTGAAATACTGCATGCATTGTATTTTCTCTCTCTTTGCTGGTAACACTTCAATGTTTTTCTCAAGAACTTCTTAAGTTTTTAATATAGAGAAGGCTTGTTGTTCTTTTTGCATTTGGTACATTGTGTGTCTCCTCATCACAGGTCTAATTCTACCAGAGCCCACTGTAATCCTGGATTGTAAAGAATTTCTTAATGACCTGTTTGAGTGGGGGGGTATACCTCTTGGCTGCCCATCTGTCAAGAAAGGGTGACTGTGGGGCCTACCTGAGCCTACTGAATCTCCTTTTCTTGACTCCTGGCTTTTCTGTGATATTGGGGAATTATTTTCTGAGTTCTTTATGTTAGTGGAACTAATGCTTTTGAAATATATCTTCATTCCTAATTCATCTTTGACATCCTTTAACTGCTCTTAAGAATTGCATTTTTGTTGCATGATTTCCTCTACCATGCATAACCCATATTCTGAATCCAGAAGGGGAAAAAAAAAAAAAAAAAAAAAAGTGTTGGCGCTACAATAAAAACTTTAGCATGATATTTTTTGAAATTGTTACATCAATTAAAACTAAACATCACAAAGCTAATTAAAATTGAAATCTTATTCATGAATATTAGTTGTCAATCAATATTAGCTTTATTTAATAGCAGCATTTAGAAGGAAGATAGATTCTCTTTAAAAAGAGAACTTATTTTGAGATCTGGAAAACCTTTTGAACTACAAAGTAATTGAAAAAAGGCAACAAATTTGTTTGGGTAAAAATTACACACTAAAACCTCATATTCAGCATAATCTGCAGCAGCAGTCTGCACATAAAACATACAGACAGCACTGCTGCCTGCTTACTGTTTTGCATTTGACAGATTTTCTAATGCCACAGAAGCTGATCAAAATGAGCTTACTTTCAGTACAAGAATAATTTTGTATGTGTTGGCAGGGAATTCATTTAATAATGTTTCTTTAAAGCCGGTTTGCCATATGTCTAAGCAATACCCTTGCTGCTCAGCTGTGCAGACCAATTAGGTGCCACAGTGATGTGAGAACTTAAAGCACAGCATGTTACAGAAATTATAAAATGTTCAGAACCAGAAGCAGAGTTGCTTACCTGGGTAGGAGCCGACTGTCATGGTACATGTGGGCACCAATGACACAGGAAAATGTGGGAGAGAGGTTCTGAAAGCCAAATTTAGGATTTTAGGTAGGAAGCTGAAATCCAGAACCTCCAGGGTGGCATTCTCTGAAATGCTTCCTGTTCCACGTGCAGGTCCCCAGAGGCAGGCAGAGCTACAGAGCTTCAATGCGTGGATGAGACTATGGTGCAGGGAAGAGGGATTCAGTTTTGTAAGGAACTGGGGAAACTTTTCCGAAAGGATGGGCTCCACCTTAACCAGAGTGGAACCAAGCTGCTGGCACTAACTTTCAAGAAGGAGATAGAGCAGCTTTTAAACTAGAACAAGGGGGAAAGCAGACAGTCACTCAGCAATGCATGGCTCAGAGAAATGTATCCTTGAAGGATACTAATGAGACAGGAGAGAGTTAGGGCATTCCAATAGAGAGGTTCCATTAAAAGCAAACATAGTTCATATGCCTATATGTAAAAAAATCACCAAAGTTAATGATTTCCGAATTATCCCAAACAACTGGAAAGTAGGTTGTTAACACAAACAAAAAACACTTTGAAAGGTCTGTATGCCAATGCCAGAAATCTAAGAAGTAAGATGGGAGAGTTAGAGTGTATAGCAGCAAATGATGAGATTGACATAATTGGCATCACAGAGACTTGGTGGAAGGAGAATAACCAATGGGACAGTGCTATATCAGGGTACAAATTATATCTCAATGATAGGGAGGATCAACTTGGTGAGGGTGTGGCACTATGTCCGGGAGGGTATAGAGTCCAACAGGATAAAGATCATAGAAGAGAATAAATGCTCAGTAGAATCTATATGGGTAGAAATCCCATGTGTGTCGGGGAAGACTATAGTGATAGGAGTATACTACCATCCACCTGGACAAAACGGTCAGACAGATGATGAAATGCTAAAAGAAAATCAGGGAAGCAAACCAATTTGGCAGTGCAATAATAATGGCAGATTTTAATTACCCCAATATTGACTGGGTAAATGTAACATCAGGACTTGCTAGAGACAAAGTTCCTAGATGTAATAAATGGTTGCTTCATGGAGCAATTGGTTCAGGAACCAACAAGAGAGGGAGCTATTTTAGATTTAATTCTTAGTGGAACACGAGATTTGGTGAAAGTAGTAACAGTGGTGGGGCCACTTGGCAACAGTGATCATAACATGATCAAATTTAAACTTATTACTGGAAGGGGGACAATAAGTAAATCTGCAGCTCTAACACTAAATTTTAAAAAGGGAAACTTTGATAAAATGAGGAAAATAGTTAGAAAGAAAAAACTAAGAGATGCAGCTGCAAAGGTTAAGTGTTCAACAGGCTTGGACATTGTTTAAAATTACAATCCTAGAGGCGAAGTCCATATGTATTCCACGCATTAAGAAAGGTGGAAGGAAGGCAAAACGATTACAGTCATGGTTAAAAGGTGAGGTGAAAGAGGCTATTTTAAGAACATAAGAAAATGCCATACTGGGTCAGACCAAGGGTCCATCAAGCCCAGCATCCTGCTTCCAACAGTGGCCAATCCAGGCCACAAGAACCTGGCAAGTACCCAAAAACTAAGTCTATTCCATGTTACCATTGCTAATGGCAGTGACTATTCTCTAGGTGAACTTAATAGCAGGTAATGGACTTCTCCTCCAAGAACTTATCCAATCCTTTTTTAAACACAGGTATACTAACTGCACTAACCACATCCTCTGGCAACAAATTCCAGAGTTTAATTGTGCACTGAATAAAAAAGAACTTTCTCAGATTAGTTTTAAATGTGCCCCATGCTAACTTCATGAAGTGCCCCCTAGTCTTTCTACTATCCGAAAGAGTAAATAACAGATTCACATCTACCCGTTCTAGACCTATCATGATTTTAAACACCTCTATCATATCCCCACCTCAGTCGTCTCTTCTCCAAGCTAAAACGTCCTAACCTCTTTAGTCTTTCCTCATAGGGGAGGTGTTCCATTCCCCTTATCATTTTGGTAGCCCTTCTCTGTACCTTCTCCATCGCAATTATATCTTTTTTGAGATGCGGCGACCAGAATTGTACACAGTATTCAAGGTGCGGTCTCACCATGGAGCGATACAGAGGCATTATGACATTTTCTGTTTTATTCACCATTCCCTTCCTAATAATTCCCAACATTCTGTTTGCTTTTTTGACTGCCGCAGCACACTGAACAGACGATTTCAATGTGTTATCCACTATGACACCTAGATCTCTTTCTTGGGTTGTAGCACCTAATATGGAACCCAACATTGTGTAATTATAGCATGGGTTATTTTTCCCTATATGCATCACCTTGCACTTATCCACATTAAATTTCATCTGCCATATGGAAGCCCAATTTTCCAGTCTCACAAGGTCTTCCTGCAATTTATCACAATCTGCATGTGATTTAACTACTCTGAACAATTTTGTGTCATCTGCAAATTTGATTATCTCACTCGTCGTATTTCTTTCCAGATCATTTATAAATATATTGAAAAGTAAGGGTCCCAATACAGATCCCTGAGGCATTCCACTGTCCACTCCCTTCCACTGAGAAAATTGTTCATTTAATCCTACTCTCTGTTTCCTGTCTTTTAGCCAGTTTGCAATCCATGAAAGGACATCGCCACCTATCCCATGACTTTTTACTTTTCCTAGAAGCCTCTCATGAGGAACTTTGTCAAACGCCTTCTGAAAATCCAAGTATACTATATCTACAGATTCACCATTATCCACATGTTTAACTCCTTCAAAAAAGTGAAGCAGATTTGTGAGGCAAGACTTGCCCTGGGTAAAGCCATGCTGACTTTGTTCCATTAAACCATGTCTTTCTATATGTTCTGTGATTTTGATGTTTAGAACACTTTCCACTATTTTTCCTGGCATTGAAGTCAGGCTAATCGGTCTGTAGTTTCCCGGATCGCCCCTCTAGCCCTTTTTAAATATTGGGGTTACATTTGCTATCCTCCAGTCTTCAGGTACAATGGATGATTTTAATGATAAAGTTACAAAATTTTTACTAATAGGTCTGAAATTTCATTTTTTAGTTCCTTTCAGAAACTCTGGGGTGTATACCATCCGGTCTGGGTGATTTACTACTCTTCAGTTTGTCAATCAGGCCTACCACATCTTCTAGGTTCACCTTGATTTGATTCAGTCCATCTGAATCATTACCCATGAAAACCTTCTCCATTACGGGTACCTCCCCAACATCCTCTTCAGTAAACACTGAAGCAAAGAAATCATTTAATCTTTCCGCGATGGCCTTATCTTCTCCAAGTGCCCCTTTAACCCCTCGATCATCTAACGGTCCAACTGACTCCCTCACAGGCTTTCTGCTTCGGATATATTTAAAAAAGTTTTTACTGTGAGTTTTTGCCTCTACAGCCAACTTCTTTTCAAATTCTCTCTTAGCCTATCTTATCAATGTCTTACATTTAACTTGCCAACGTTTATGCTTTATCCTATTTTCTTCTGTTGGATCCTTCTTCCAATTTTTGAATGAAGATGTTTTGGCTAAAATATCTTTTCACCTCCCCTTTTAACCATACCGGTAATTGTTTTGCCTTCTTTCCACCTTTCTTAATGTGTGGAATACATCTGGACTGTGCTTCTAGAATGGTATTTTTTTTAACAATGACCACGCCTCTTGGACATTTTTCACTTTTGTAGCTGCTCCTTTCAGTTTTTTTCTAACAATTTTTCTCATTTTCTCAAAGTTTCCCTTTTGAAAGTTTAGCACGAGAGCCTTGGATTTGCACACTGTTCCTCTTCCAGTCATTAAATCAAATTTGATCATATTATGATCATTATTGCCAAGCGGGCCCCACCACCGTTACCTCTCTCACCAAGTCCTGTGCTCCACTGAGAATTAGATCTAAAATGCTCCCTCTCTCGTCGGTTCCTGAAACCAATTGCTCCATAAAGCTAATCATTTATTTCATCCAGGAACGTTATCTCTCTAGCGTGACCCGATGATACATTTACCCAGTCAATATTGGAGTAATTGAAATCTCCCATTACTGCATTACAAATTTGGTTAGCTTCCCTAATTTCTCTTAGCATTTCACTGTCAGTCTCACCATCTTGACCAGGTGGACGGTAGTATACCCCTATCACTATAGTCTTCCCCGACACACAAGGGATTTCTACCCATTTAGCCAAAAAAAACATCCTTCAAAAGTTGGAAGAAGGATCCATCTGAAGAAAATAGGATAAAACATAAGCATTGTCAAGTTAAGTGTAAAACATTGATAAGACAGGCGAAGAGAGAATTTGAAATGAAGTTGGCCATAGAGGCAAAAACTCATAATAAAACTTTTTTAAATATATCTGAAGCAATAAACCTGTGAGGGAGTCAGTTGGACCATTAGATGACCGAGGTGTTAAAGGGGCTCTTAGGGAAGTTAAGGCCATTGCAGAAAGACTAAATGAATTCTTTGCCTCCGTGTTTACTAATGAGGATGTCGGGGAGATACCAGTTCCAGAGATGGTATTCAGGGATGATGAGTCAGACGAACTGAACGAAAATCACTGTGAACCTGGAAGATGTAGTAGGCCAGATTGAAAAACTAAAGAGTAGCAAATCACCTGGACCAGATGGTATGCATCCTAGGGTACTGAAGGAACTTATCATGACTTACATCAAATCAATACGGAAATCCAGAGTTTAAACATGATACAAAAATCAAAACATTTTTAATATTGCTACCAATACAATTTTCTATAACCTGGAAATCCTAATTACCATGCAATTAACAGAAATCCAACTATTCAATAAGGAGCTGAACTAAGAAAAAGAATAATCAAAAATTTAATTGAGATTGTATGCTTCTCATTCTTAATGACAACTTTCTTAAACACCTTTATTCTCTATCATCTTTTTTGCTTCCAAAAAGGTCTTCAAACCCTCTGGCTCAAAGTATATATATATCTAGCATTTTCATATCTAACTAAGCACTTACATGGATATCTAACCACTAATTGAGCACTTACTTGTTCAGCAAGGGCTCTCAATTCTAAGAACTGTTTTCGTCTAATTTGAGTCGCTCTAGTAATATCGGGAAAAATCCAGATTTGATGTTCTTGAGATTTACTTCTCTAAGCCTAAGGAACAATCGTAAAATATTGTCCCTATCAGAGGGAAAAAACAAATTTAACTAGAACAGTCCCTTTCTGATCTATTAGTTAAAATTTGTAACCTATCATTAAAATCATCCATTGTACCTGAAGACTGGAGGGTGGCCAATGTAACCCCAATATTTAAAAAAGGCTCCAGGGGCGATCTGGGTAACTATAGACCAGTGAGCAGGACTTCCGTGCTGGGAAAAATAGTGGAAACTATTCTCAAGATCAAAATCGTAGAGCATATAGAAAGACATGATTTAATGGGACACAGTCAACATAGATTTACCCAAGGGAAGTCTTGCCTAACAAATCTGCTTCATTTTTTTTGAAGGGGTTAATAAACATGTGGATAATGGTGAACCGGTAGATGAAGTATATTTGTCAAACGCCTTCTGAAAATCCAAAGTCCCTCATGAGAGGCTTCTTCGAAAACTAAAAAGTCATGGGATAGGGGGCATAAGAACATGTTTTGACTTCTGCAGCACACTGAGCCGATGATTTTAAAGTATCTACTATGATGCTTAGATGGAGAGAGAGAAGCACCGGTCGAAGTATAGATCCCTGAGGCACTCCACTGTGAAAATTGACCATTTAATCCTACTCAGTTTCCTGTCTTTTAACCAGTTTGTAATCCACGAAAGGACAGTAGTCAAAAAAGTAAATAGAATGTTAGGAATTATTAGGACGGGAATGGTTAATAGAACGGAAAATGTCATAATGCCTCTATATCGCTCCATGGTGAGACCGCACTTTGAATACTGTGTACAATTCTGGTCGCCGCACCTTAAAAAAGATATACTTGTGATGGGAGAAGGTACAGAGAAGGGCAACCAAAATGATAAAGGGAATGGAACAGCTCCCCTATGAGGAAAGACTAAAGAGGTTAGGACTTTTCAGCTTGGAGAAGAGATGGCTGATGGGGGATATGATGGAGGTATTTAAGATCATGAGAGGTCTTGAACGAGTAGATGTGACTGTTATTTACACTTTCGAATAATAGAAGGACTAGGGGGCATTCCATGAAGTTAGCAATTAGCACATTTAAGACTAATCAGAGAAAATTCTCTCTCACTCAACGCACAATAAAGCTCTGGAATTTGTTGCCAGAGGAGGTGGTTAGTGCAGTTAGTGTAGCTGGGTTCGAAAAAGGTTTGGATAAGTTCTTGGAGGAGAAGTCCATTAATGGCTATTAATAAAGTTTACTTAGGGAATAGCCACTGCTATTGCATCAGTAGCATGGGATCTTCTTCGTGCTTGGGTAATTGCCAGGTTCTTGTGGCCTGGTTTGGCCTCTGTTGGAAACAGGATGCTGGGCTTGATGGACCCTCAGTCTGACCCAGCATGGCAATTTCTTATGTAACAGGTGTTCTCACAGGACAGCATGATGTTAGTCCTCACATATGGGTGACATCAGGATGCAGCCCAATCACGGAACACTTTTGTCAAAATTTCTAGAACTTTGACTGGCACCACCACTGAGCATGCTCAGCATGTCAGCAACCCTGCATCCAGCAGGGGTCCCCCTTCAGTCTCACTTATAGTAAAAAAGTATGTGTGAAAAATAAAAACAAAATCGCAAGCGAACCCAACTCTGCGGGGTGGCGGGTGGGTTTTGTGAGGACCAACATCCTGCTGTCCTGTGAGAACACCTGTTACAGGTAAGCAACTCTGCTTTCTCACAGGACAAGCAGGATGTTAGTCTTCAAATATGGTTGAATAACAAGCTGAGGATGCCCAAATAAATGTACCAAAAGCACCCAAAGACGTGCAACAGGCACAACAGGGGTGGGTTTGGTTAAGAGGGCAGCCTGAAATTCCCAGTGGGCCGTTGGAAGGAAGTTGGGTATTAAGCTGAGAATAAATTGTGTAGAACAGACTGGCCAAAGGTAGACTCTTGTCTGCCAGCTTTGTCCAAGCAATAATGAGCTGCAAAGGTATGGAGAGAACTCCACATAGCAGCCCTGCAGATATCAGCAAGAGGTACAGAACGAAGGTGTGCTACAGACATTGCCACTGCTCTAATAGAGTGCACTTTAAAGCGTCCCTGGAGCAGAAGGCCTGCTTGCTGGTAGCAGAAATACAGTCCACCAGCCAGGAGGACAGGGTCTGCTTGCCCACTGGGATTCCCAGTTTAGTTTTATCAAAGGAGACAAACAGCTGGGTGGACTTACTATGGACTGCAGTGCGTTCCAAATAAAAGGCTAGTGCATGCTTGCAGTCCAAGGAATGCAGAGCCCGCTCACCTGGATGCGAGTGGGGTCTTGGAAAGAAAATAGGTAGGATGATAGATTGATTTAAATGAATTTCAGAGACTACCTTTGGTAAAACTTTGGGATGAATGCGAAGCACCACACGATCATGGAGAAATTTCGTGCAAGGTGGGTATGTTACCAGCACATGTAGCTCACTGACCCTGCGAGCTGAATTTATAGCAAGAAGAAAGAGCATTTTCCAAGTGAGATGACGTAGCTCACAGGCGTGCAGAGGCTCAAATGGAGGTTTCATGAACCATGCTAATACCACATTGAGGTCCCAAGCAGGGGCCGGAGGATGCAGAGGGGGCTTGAGGTGTAGCAAGCCTCTCAAAGCGTGCTACGAGGGGTTGCGTTGAGATGGAAACATCCCCTATGCCTTTATGGTAAGCGGCTACGGCACTGACGGACTCGGATGGAGGAAGTTTGGAGACCAGATTCCAACAAGATCCAGAGGTAGTCTAGGAATTTTGTTGTAGGGCAGGTAAGGGATCTATTTCCTTTGATGTGCACCATGAGGAAAACAGTTTCCATTTGGAACGATAAAATTTCCTGGTGGAAGGTTTTCGTCAAGCTATGAGGACATGGGAGACATCATCCGAGAGATTTAGAAATTGTAAGATTAACTTTTCAACATCCAAGCTGTCAGGGACAGGGAGTGGAGGTTCGGGTGAATTAGTTGTCCGTTATTCTGTGATATCAGAGATGAATCTGCGCCTAGGCGAATTTGACGGACTGAGAGGTCGCGAAGAATGGGGAACCACACCTGGTACGGCCAGTAAGGGGCTATGAGGATCATGAAGCCCTTGTCCTGTCGTAACTTCACAAGAGTCTTGCTTATGAGTGGAAGTGGGGGACAGGCATATAGGAGACCCGATGACCATGAGAGGGCAAAGGCATCTCTTGGGGGTCTTTTGTGACTGCGATGTAGTGAGTAGAAGTTCTCTACTTTGCGGTTGTGAATCAATGCAAAGAGGTCTATACTCAGATACCCCCACTGTTGGAATATTTTCTCCGCCACCATGGGGTTTAGGGACCACTCGTGGGGATGAAACGTGCGACTGAGTTTGTCTGCTAGTACGTTGTCCATGCCTGCCAGGTAGATCGCTCTCAGTAGCATGGAATGTGAGAGAGCAGACGCCCAAATTTGTGCTACTTCCTGACACAGCAGGTAAGAGCCGGTTCCTCTCTGCTTGTTGATATACCACATGGCTACCTGGTTGTCCGTTTGGATTAGGATTGTCTTGTTGGATAGACAATCCCTAAAGGTTATAAGGGCATACCTTATTGCCCTGAGCTCCAGAAAATTTATCTGATGTTGCGATTCTGCTGCAGATCAGGTTCCTGAAATGGGCTCCCCAACCTAGAGTGGAAGCATCTGTTGTCAGTGTTATCTGAGGTTCTGGAGATTGGAAAGGTAGTCTTCTGACGAGACTGGACTCTTGAATTCACCAAGCCAGTGAGAGACGATGCTGCCTGGTGACATCTCAGAGGCATCTCAGAGACATGGTGGAATGAGAACAACCAATGTGACACTGCTATACCGGGGTACAAATTATATCACAATAACCAAGAGGAGCACCAGAGAGGTGGTGTGGCGCTTTATGTCCAGTATGGCATAGAGTCCAACAGGATAAACATCCTGCATGAGACTACATACAAAATTGAATCTTTATGGGTAGAAATCCCTTGTATGACGGGGAAGACTAGTGTGATAGAAGTATACTATCTTCCACCTGGTCAAGATGGTGAGATGACAGTGAAATGCTAAGAGAAATTAGGGAAGCTAACCAAATTGGTAGTGTGGTAATAATGGGAGACTTCAATTACCCCAATATTGACTGGGTAAATGTATCACTGGGACATGCTAGAGAGCTAAAGTTCCTGGTTGTAATAAATGACATTTATGGAGCAATTGGTTCAGGAACAGACAAGAGAGGGAGCAATTTTAGATCTAATTCTCAGTGGAGCACAGGATTTGGTGAGAGGTAACGGTGGTGGTGCTGCTTGGCAACAGTGATCATATGATCAAATTTGAATTAATGGCTGTAAGGGGGACAGTAAGCAAATCCACGGCTCTCATGCTAAACTTTCAAAAGGGAAACTGATAAAATGAGAAAAATTGTTAGAAAAAAACAAACTGAAAGATGCAGCTACAAAAGGTAAAAAGTGTACAAGAGGTGTGATCATTGTTAAAAAAAAAATAATAATACCATCCTAGAAGCACAGTTCAGATGTATGCCACACATTAAAAAAGGTGGAAAGGAGGGATCATGTGATGTGCTGAGATGGTGAGACGTGTTCGCTGGCTCCGGGACCCACTCTGCCCATCGTGGCACATCCGACCGTGTCTAGCTTTCCAAACCAGATCTGGTTGCAAGTAAGGGACAGAGTTTATGTTGGGCACCCATTCGCTGCAAAAATCTGGATCGGTAATGTCCGTGAAGGGAGGAAAAAAAAAGGACAAAAAAAACCCGAGAGCTCCCGATTCCAAGATGGCGGCCGCCAGCGAAAGCAACTCCCCCCCCTCCCCCACAGCAGTGACGATCGCAGACATCAAGGAGGCGATCCGCGAGGCACTGGATGAAAAATGGGCCCAAATTACATCGCAATTGGGGGAGATAAGAGAGCACCTATCCGCCTTACAACCCCGGCTCGAACAAGCTGAATCACGGATCTCAGGGCTGGAGGACGGTGCGGCTGCATGCACGGCTGCCCGGGACAAAAGTTTTCAGGCACTTCAAAATAAAGTAGACTAGCTCGAGAACAGAGCTCGGTGGGACAATCTCAGATTTATGGGATTCCCTGAGGACATTGAGGAAAGATCCTTGTGTCGTTTACTATCGGATTGGCTACCAGAAGCACTGGCTGTTCCTGATCTCCAGGGCACACTCGTCATTGAAAGGGCCCACCGGCTCGGGGTATCGGGGCGCCCTAGACTGGTGATAGCAAAAATCCTCAATTCGGCGCATAAATCTGAAATCTGGCGGGCCACGCGTACCAAACCGGACCTGCAATACCATGGCAAACCAATCAGAGTCTTCCAGGATTTTTCTGCTTCTGTGTCCACTGCCCGGCGGGGCTTTGCTTCTCTCTGTACCATGTTGTTCCCTGCACGTCTACGGATCTGGCATGAGGACAAGCCACATCTTTTTGAGACCCCGGAGCTGGTTCAGGCATTCATGGACAAAATGGATAAGTAAATGGCTTAGCGGGTAGAAGCCGCTGTTTTTCTTGTTCATTTTCTGGTCATTTTGTACCTCTTGCTGTCATGAGCTCCCTGGTTTGTTTTTTTTATGCTTCCAGGTTCAGAGCTTTTTTTGTTCGCAGTTGAGGGATATGTTCAGTGGTCTCATAGATCTCTGATTATTTTCTCTTTTGGACATTTACTGTTTACAATTATGGGGCTACCAATTTCAGGATGGCAGAGTTTTATTTTCTCCCTTCATCCAGGGTGCTATTTAGCTTCTAATACCTGGCTCCTTCAATACTGTGAGCAACACTCACTGACTGTTCCTGTTTTTACATCAGTTTACTATAGTTTAGTGGAGGACGCTGCAACTGCAGAGTGGGGGACTTCACTATACACCCACTATAGGACACAGCTACAATTGTTTGTAGTCT
Organism: Rhinatrema bivittatum; assembly: GCF_901001135.1. Classification (NCBI taxonomy): domain Eukaryota; kingdom Metazoa; phylum Chordata; class Amphibia; order Gymnophiona; family Rhinatrematidae; genus Rhinatrema; species Rhinatrema bivittatum. The sequence continues at coordinate 361,744,611 of NC_042619.1, forward strand.
CCCCCTCCTTGTGTTTCTTTTTCTCTCACCTCCTTTTTTTTGGACAGGACACTCTGGTTCCTATTTTTTTTTTTTTTTTTGGATTTTGTTTTCTGTACCAGGGTTCTTTATAATGCTCTTGCCCCTACTCCCAGGAGGAGCTACACTGTACAACATGGACCTATTATGAGGGGGCACATTGCTTGGTACTGGTTAAGGACAGACAGTCCCTGTGGTTTACTCTATACCTCGATGTACATTGCTGTTTTTGTTAATGCAGTTTGTACACTTATAGTAAGAGTGGGATCCCGGACACATCAATACTGGATCCCCATGTCCTCCTTAGTCGGAGGCGAATGTAAGGAGATTGGGGGGGGGGGGGGGGGGGTATTCCACATACAGGACAGGGGTGGACAAACGGATGGGAAGGGTTTCATGCAGATCTGTGGTGCACAGCCTGGGTCGCTTTGGGATATGTGGTCTGCGGTGGTGGCCTCAGCTGGGAGGGCCTCCACCTGCATCATAAGTCTGGAATGCTGTGATATTTCTTTTTCCGTTTCATGGCATGAGTAATTCAACTAGGCTTGTTTCATGGAACATTTGCGGCCTCAATTCCCCTATTAAGCGCTCTAAAGTGCTTTCTCTTCTGAGGAAACAGTCGACAGTGGTGGCTTTCTTACAAGAAACCCACCTCACTGACAAAGAACACGCGAAACTCCAGCATCCCTGGGTGGGGGGAGGTAGGGTTTGCTTCAGCTACCTCAAAATCCACAGGAGTGGTGATTCTACTCCTCAAGCAACTCCCTATTAAAAATAAGTAAAGAAATAAAAGACCCCCAGGGATGCTATTTAATTTTGGTCACTGAACTTTTCAACAACTCGGTGGTGTTCTGTAACTTGTATGCACCCAATACTTATGACCCCTGCTTCTACCGAGGCTTGTACTCCCAATTACTTCCCTACTTGACTGACATTTATTGTAGGGGGAGATTTTAATACTATCAGGGGACCCTCAGATGGATGCATCCCAGAACCGTAGATGGGACATAGGCATGGGTAGGGGGTCCCGCAATGCTGGAATCTCATCTGCATTTACTGGATGTTTGGAGGACCTTGCATCCCACCAAGAGCGATTTTACACATCTCTCCAGGGCACATGCCTCCTTTTCGAGGATTATTTTCTTATGAGCACTCATGTATTCCACCGGTGTCTTAGATGCTGGTATCGAGAGTATTGTAATATCAGATCATGCCCCAGTCTGGGTGGACATGGGTTTTTTGGCTCCCTCTACCACACCAAAAATTTGGCGATACCCCTACTTTTTGGCTCAGGATGAGAAATTTAAAGAGTTTCTCAAGGCAAAGTGGACAGAATATGTGGCCCATAATCAAATTCATGAATCACAACCCATTTTATTCTGGAAAACTGCCAAAGCGGTGTTAAGAGGTGAAATAAATTCCTATGTCTCTCAACACCGGAAAATCCTAAATCGCCATATTCTGACATTGAGTTCAGGTGTGTCAGGCCCGGGCCCAATTGATCCGATTAAAGTCGGTTGAAGCACGTGCCACTTATATGTCCAAACAACATGCCCTCAACTCCCTATTACATCAACGGGCTAAAAAGAGTCATCTTTACTACCAATTCAAACTCTATCAGTACAGCAATAAGGCAGGAAAAATGTCTAATCTCATTAAGTCCTCCAGGACCAGTAGATTTATCCCGGCATTGCGTAAGTCCCCGACCGAGGTGGTTAAGGACACACCTTTTATTTTAAAATGTTTTAAGGATTTTTATTCCTCTCTCCATGCCTCTGAGGGGTGGAATCCAGACGCTTGCCAAAGGTTTTGTGAGAGCTTGTCCCTTCCTCATCTGACTCAGGACCAAACGGAAATGCTAAATGCTTCTATTTTGGAGACAAGTACGCCTTGCAATCCACCACTAAGAATTTTAAAGCCCCGGGACCCAATGGGTTTACTGCGGAATTCTTTAAATTGTTAGAGGGACATGTGTCTAAGCCACTGACCTCGATGTTTACTGGCCCATATTATCCTAATACCCAAGGCTGGTAAGGACCCCCAATTACCGGAATCCTACCGCCCAATATCCCTACTTAATTATGATCAGAAGCTACTGGCTAAAATATTGGCGGAGAGACTGGCAGCTTATTTTCCAGCTCTGGTTGGCGACCACCAAGCGGGCTTTGTCCGTCAGCGCTATGCGCTCGCCAACATCCGTAAAATATTATCGGCCATGTCGATGAGTCAACAGATGTCCCACCCATTCCTGGCTATCAGTTTTGACGCTGAGGAAGCGTTTGACAGGGTGGAGTGGAATTACTTATTTTATGTGTTACGCTGCCTTGGATTCGAGGGTTTTTTCCTTCAAGCTATTCAACTCCTCTATAATGCGCCACGGGCTTGCATAGTAGCCAACGGAACACAGTCTGACACATTTCTAGTGAAGCGAGGCACCTGACAAGGCTGTCCTCTTTCTCCCCTGTTATTCCTGTTACAATTGGAACCCCTGTTACATGCTATTAGCGATTTCCCGGAGATTCGAGGCATTCGCATGGACTCTGTAATATTTAAACATGTTGCCTTTGCGGATGACCTATTAGTTTTTATTACTAATCCACAGTCCTCGTTGTCACCGCTCCTGCGATTAATCGGGACCTTTGGGGCATTTTCCGGGCTACGACTTAATGAGTCAAAATCCTCAGCTTTGGCATACCCACCCACCCTGAGGCACAACTGGCCGGACCCCTTTCCTTTACAGTGGGTGGGAGACAGCCTTCGTTATTTGGGGGTGTATCTGCCAGCGGACCCAGAACTCGTATACCAAGCCAACATACCGCGTCTACTTCGCCAGACCCAGGACACTTTAGCCACCTGGTGGTCCCTGCCACTCTCAGTAGGGGGTTGTTTGAGGTCCTCTCTGAAGCTGTCCCATGTTTAGATAGCAGAAGAAATAGTGTCTCTCTTTGTAGTTTTAGGCCCACAATGAAGCATTATAAAATATGCCTGTCTCCAAGATTAGTTAGTTTCCCAGGACTCTTTGGAATATCAGATGTAAGCAAATGTTTTTCACCTTGTGACCTTAAATCAAAGGAGTGTTTTAATTACTAGGGCAAAACTATTTAAGACTAGCTAATTCAATATCTAACCAAGTCAGTCTCTCAGGCTTAGGAGCTGAATTCCTTATGCGCATAAGTAATAAAGGCTTTTGATTATGAGAAATACACTCTGTTGTCCTATGGTAAACTTTTTTCATAACATTGTTAACTTCCAACAAAAAAACAGAAGAGCTAGTAGAGGGGCCAAAAATGGTTACCAAGGACTCTCTGAAGGAGAGAGATGTCAGGGACTATCCATTATTGCTTAGGTTTGGGAATATTTTTCTGAAGAGGAAAGTTTTTAGTGCTTTTTTTTTTTTTTAAAGAATATTCTTTTGAGGCATCTTACTTCCTTTGGATAGCTGTTCCATAGGAGAGGACCTGCAGAGAAGAAAGCACACACTCTGGCTTCATCAAGGGGGGGGTAAAGCCACTTATTCAAGTGAAACTCCGAAACAACTTTAAGCAAAGCAAAAAAAAAAAAAAAAAAGGCAACGTCCTAAGTTGAACCGCATCAGAGTCCTATGGAGAAGAGTCATGACAGGAAGGAGCCTGCAGCTCAGAGGCCAGACGCGCAGATTACATTACTAACAGAAAACCTATCTTCAAGGTAAGCAGCACAAGGAAAGAGTACTGTGGAGTACTGTGTTCAGTTCTGGAGACCGTATCTACAAAAAGACAAAGACAAGATGGAAGCGGTACAGAGAAGGGCGACCAGGAAGGTGGAGGATCTTCATCGGATGACGTACGAGGAGAGATTGAAGAATCTAAATATGTACACCCTGGAGGAAAGGAGGAGCAGAGGCGATATGATACAGACTTTCAGATACTTGAAAGGTTTTAATGATCCAAAGACAACGACAAACCTTTTCCGTAGGAAAAAAAAATCAGCAGAACCAGGGGTCACGATTTGAAGCTCCAGGGAGGAAGATTCAGAACCAATGTTAGGAAGTATTTCTTCACGGAGAGGGTGGTGGATGCCTGGAATGCCCTTCCGGAGGATGTGGTGAAGACCAGAACTGTGAAGGACTTCAAAGGGGTGTGGGATAAACACTGTGGATCCATAAAGTCAAGAGGCCGCCAATGAAGAGTGGGTGACTTGCCAGAATGATGGCTACTGCCAGGAGACAATACCCTTATTCAATAAACGTACACATGCTTACTGTGACTCCAACATCGTTCTAGCTTCAACAGCAAGAGGAAAATGTGGAATAAAGGATCTGCACTCACAAAGGGGGGAGTAGCTGGCTTGTTACGGCGGTTACTACCCCAAACCAAATAAGCCTGTTACTTCAATTTCTATGCATATACAGCATAGTTCTCTGCTTCAACGGCAGGGGAGAAGAAAAAACTGATACTACACACATCCAGCAGAGCTCTCTGCTTCAACGGCAGGGGAGAATAAAAAAGGGTTCGCACTCACAAAGCGGGGAGTAGCTGGCTTGTTACGGCGGTTACTACCCCAAACCAAATGTGCCTGATACTTCACTTTCGATGCATATCCAGCATGGCTCTCTGCTTCAACGGCAGGGGAGAAGAAAAACAACCAATAAGGGCTGTATAACATAGTCTGAGTAAAACAAATAAGCATGGGTGTAGCTTGCTTATTGCGGCGGTTACTACCCCTAACTTATCAGCTAGATATTCACTTGGATGCAGCTCCATCACTGCTTTCTACATTAATGGTGGGGGTGGAAGGGAAATAGAACCAAGAGCTAAGAGAAACAGATAAGTATGAGAGAAAAAAGTGTGTGAAGCTTGCTGGGCAGACTGGATGGGCCATTTGGTCTTCTTCTGCCGCCATTTCTATGTTTCTATAGTGGTAGAAGAATCACACCCGCCAAAAACTAGAGGACCAAGTTAAGGTCCCACAAAGGCACCGGAAGCCGCAATGGGGAGTGAAGATTTTTAACTCCATGTAAGAAACGGGACACATCCAAATGAGAAGACAAAAGGTCCTCCAATGACTCTTCCCCTATAAGAAGCTAGGGCTGCAACTTGACCTTCAAGGTGTTAAGGGCCAAACCCTTAAGCAAGCCATCATGTAAAAACTCCAAAATTGAAGGAATATCCACCTTGAGCTGTTAAGTATCTCACTCAGAACACAAAGCCTCCAGACCCTCCAAACTCTAATCTAGGCTAGAGAAGTTTCTGGGCCCAAAGAAAAGTGGAAATTACAGCAGGTGAAACCCCTGCTTCAACTACCAAGCCCTTTCAATGGCCAAACCGTAAGACAGAATCAACCTGGATACTCTTGCAGAATGAGCCCCTAACATAAAGGTCCATCTGAGACGGTAGCCCAGGAGGACTGTCCATCAGAAGTCTCTGGAGATTGGCGTACCACGGTCTTCAAACCCAATACAGAACCAGTAAAAAGGATAGTGTTGGTTTGACTTTTAAACCTTTTGGACCAGACTGCCTATCAGAGGCCAGGGGGAAATGCTTACAATAGGGCACCACGTGGCCACACTGAAAAAGAGCATCAATGCCCATCACTTTTGGGTCCCGCCTGTTACTGAAGTGTGGAACCGTCGCAAGGTTGAAGCTTGCCGATAGACCCCAGCGGTTCACCAGGAGCAGAAAGGCCTCGTCCGCCAACTCCCATTCTCGTAGGGCCAAGTTTCTCCTGATGAGGAAACTGCTCTGAAGTTGATCTTTCCAGAAATGAGAAGGCTCAGCCCCGGAGCACTGCCGTCCAACCCGGACGCCTTTACCTGCGAGGTAGGCCCCAGAGCACCGCCGTCTAATCCGGACCCCCCTACCTGCGAGGACGCCCCCTGACCCGCGCAGACCTGACATGCCTGTCCACCGGTAGGCCCAGCCCGACCGGACCTAGACCCCACCCACCGACACAATCAAGGTGGTGACGTGGGATCGATCCACTATTTAAAGCGCCGAAGCTAGCCTATGGCGCTGCGCGCCTGCGTCGCACAACTAAGGAGCATGCCCCTTGGTGCGCCCCTTTGTGCACCCCCTTTTGCTCCTCTTGCTGCCCCCTACTATACCTCCACTCCCCTGTTTCCATAGTCTATCCTCATCCTGCTATAAAGATACCCCCTGCACCTCGACTCCCCCCCCCCCTTAAACGCACCTGGCTTTTGGCTCTTGTTACCTCTCCCCTTGCATATTGTGACTTTTTTAAATTCCTCTCAATCCCCTCCCTTGCACACATCCTTGCACGATTTTCCCTGGAACTCCCACTAGCCCTCCTGCCGAGACCTTCCTTCCCTGTTTTTCCCCTCCATCACCACAAGCGTTGTGAAATGGCAACATATCCCATACCTCACATCTATCATCCTCTATCCAGACCCCCACAAGCCATTACCCTTGCGCAAATCCCTAATCCCCATTCTCACCTCCCCACTGACAATTCCTAGGCCTCACCACGCTCTCCATATTATTCAACGCTCAATCCCTCTCTAAAGACACCCATCCTCAACAACTTGCTAATCGATTGCAAACCAGACATCTGTGCGGTTACTGAGACCTGGTTTAAAGATAATAATCTTGTTCTCAATCAATCAACTCCCCACCTCCTCTTATGAGATTTTCTCTATACCAAGACCCAAAAAGAGAGGTGGTGGCCTCCTCTTTGCAGCCAAGAAATTCCTAAAACTCAAACCCGTCCACATAACCACCCCACCTAAGCTTGAAATAGGCCTTATCAAGTCATCCAAAGTACAAGTACAGGTCTGTCTAGTCTACTCCCCACCTGCTTTTCGACTCCAACCCTTCTACCCTCATTGAATTCATCGCTGATTGGATCAATGCTGATATCCCCACCATTATCCTCAGAGACTTTAATCTCCATGTAGACTCCCTACCCCTTTCCATCTTGCAAAGCTTTCCTCAATTCCCTCCATGCAATTGGATTTCAACAAATCATTGCCTCCCCCACCCACAAAGCTGGACATACCCTAGACCTGATGTTCATTAACTCTGGTGTCCTCTCTACTACCACCCCTACCTGCACCCCAGTTCCCTGGTCTGACCACTATCTAATAGAAAGCCTTTTCTCCAGTAATGCCTCCTCCCCCAGCAATAATGCCCATTGCACCACCATAATTTCCAGAAAGAGCTGCCCTAGTGATGAACTAGTCGCTGCCTTATCAACTGCCTTACCCCGACTCTGCGCTAACATCGTGGAGCAATCTGACGGCGGATATCACCAACAAATTTTCCCCTATCTCTAAACGCATCATATATACCGCCTCTAAACCCTCGAACCCATGGTACACTGCCGAGCTAAAAACAATGAAAAACAAACTCAGACAAAATGAGAGAACATGGCGTAACGACCCAACCTCACAGCACCCTTCCAGCTATAAAACTGTCCTTCACTGCTACAGACTCACAACCTTGAAGCTCAAACGTGACTTCTATGCTGCCAAAATCCATGATTACCGATTCAACCCTAAAGCGCTATTCTCATGTCTCTGGTCTTACTAAATCTATCCCGCCCATCATACTGGACACTGAAGCCGCCTCGAAATGCGAAAAACTTGCTCTGTACTTCCATAGCAAGATAGGGAATCTAGCGAGGAGATTCGCTATCTCCCCACTCTCCCCCCCTTCAGGTTCTGCACCCCCCACCCCCTCACTGGTCTCCCTTGACCTTACCTCCTCCAAAGAAGTTGAATCCATCCTCAAAAAACTCAAACCTGCCTCCCACCCTATTGACACCATCCCCCCTAAAGCGCTCCTAGCTGTCCCTAACTCAATAGCCAGAGCCATAGCAGACAACAACTGCTCTCTCTCCACAGGTTCCGTCCCAGACACACTTAAACAGGCAGTGGTTAAAACCCTCCTTAAGAAGCCCTCTTTAGACCAGAGACACCCTGCCAATTTATGTCCCATATCTAACCTCCCCATTTATCGCCAAGATAATGGAAAGAGTTGTCAACTCACAGACTACCTTGAAGATCACAAGATCCTCCACCCCTCACAATTCGGTTTCCAGAAACACTTTAAATTTGGAATCTCTCCTACTTACCCTATCCGACCATCTCCTCAGAGGAATGGGCCAGGGCCACAGCTACCTCCTGGCCTTCTTGGATATCTCCACGGCTTTTGACACCATATGCCATAATCACCTCCTTGCCCACTTAGAAGGCATTGGCATCTCTGGCCTAGCCCCTCTTATGGTTCAAATCTTCTCTCTCCAACAGAAATTTCTCCGTTAAAATAGGTAATGCCATTTCTGCCCCCTACCCTCTCCAACAAGGAGTCCCAAAAGGCTCTTCCCTATCTTCTTTGCCATCTACTCTCTGAACTCAATCTTAAGTTCTATCTATATGCGGATGATGTCCAAATCATCATACCTATTTATAACTATCTCTGACGCCCTGAAGCACTAGGAAACCTGCCTCACAGCAATCAACTCCCTACTCACCAACCTCCACCTCTCACTTAATGCTAACAAAACTGAGCGTCTACTCATCTCCCCCCACTCTCCCCCAATTCCCCCCCCCCTGTCCACTAACCCAGCTATTAAAGACCATCGCTGCACAACCCTTCGTAAAAGACCTTGGAGTTCTCCTTGATCAACAATTAAGCATGAAATAACACGTTAGCTCTATACTCAAAGAAGGTTTCTTCAAACTCAACATCCTAAAAAAAACTCAAACCCTTACTATACTCTCAAGACTTACGCACTATAATCCAAGCCACCCTTTCTTCTAAATGGGACTACTGCAACTCTCTTCTATTAGGGCTCCCCTACTCCATGATAAACCGCTTCAAATGCTACAAAATGCAACTGCTAGTCATCACAAGCACCCGCAAAACTGACCACATCACCCCCATTCTCAAAGACCTTCACTGGCTCCCCATCCCTTCCAAAATACTCTACAAAACACTCACTATCGTACATAAATCCACCCACTCCCACAACTCCAACTGGCTTGATATTCCTTTTAGCTTTGCTCAGTCCAATCGGCCCACCAGAACAGCTCACAAAGGAACCTTAACTGTGCCCTCCCTGAAAGTAGCACACCTCTCCTCCACAAGAGACCGTGCCCTTTCAATTGCTGGCCCATCATGCTGGAATTCCTTGCCCTCTAGTCTCCGTCTCGAACCATGCTTCTTCAAATTTAAAAAGAAACTAAAAGCTTGGTTGTTTAAACAAGTACATCCTGACTAGTCAACCTCCCCCTTTAGCCATGTATTTCTGACCATTCAGTTAAATTGTTTCCCTTACATGCATTACTACGATGTCATGTCACATATATTGACAATTGCAGACATTCACCTTATGTTAACGAGTTTTATACTGTTGCACTGTACTTCTGCTCTGTTCTTGCATGATCCCCTCCCCTGTTAATATGTACTTTCAATCCTATTGTTCAAATGTGAACCGGTATAATGCATCCACTAATACCGGTATAGAAAAGTCTATAAATAAGCTTACGAGAAGCTGCTTGACGAATCGTTGGCACATAATCTAAACTGCTCGTGCCTCCCATTTGTTGATGTTCCACTGCTGCTCTGCTGTATTTCAGCCCCTTTGCAGCACCAACTCCTGACACTGAGCCCTCCCAGTCCCAGAAGCTCGCATCTATCGTGAGTACCAACCAATCTGGTGTCATCAGGGAAACTCCTTTCTTTAGATGACCTGCCTGTAATCACCAGTCAAAGTGGGATCTCACCTCTAAAAGGAGAACAGCCTCAAAGCATAGTTCATCGACTGCGGACTCCAACAGGAGATCAACGGGTGCTGAAGAGAGCACATATGTGCCCTCTCCCAGGGAATTACTTCAAATGTGGCAGCCATCAACCGCCCGACCTGAAGATAAGACCCACAGTTGGACAAAATAGGATTCCGTAGGGACCGAACTCTTAGCATCAATGTGTCTGAGCCAGCTGCAAATCACTCTAAGCCAGATTCACCTTCCAAGACTAGCTCCCGTAGCAAGGAACAACCCTGCGGAAAGCATGACGACTCTCTTCCGCGGTTTTGGTTCAAATCAACCAGTCGTCCAGATAGGGGTGAACTACAATGTCCTCCTTGTGGAGAGCCACTGCTACCACCACAATGACCTAGGAAAAAAAGGTACCATGTGCCACAGCTAGCCCAAACGGTAAGGCCTGAAACTAGTAAGGACAATCCAGAAAAATGTACCACTAAAGTTCCCAATGCATGGGAATATGCATCCAGTATGGGCCAAAATTACCCTTCCTTCTTGGCATGACCAAATAAATGTAATAACGGGCCATATATCTCTGTGATTCAGGAACAGAAATCGCCACTTTCAGGTTCAACCTCCATTGCAACGTTGCTTCCACTTCTACCCTCTGCTGAGGGGAGTTAGATGGAGAGACCATAAAGGCATCTGGAGGAATTCGAAGAAATTCTAGAGCATACCTATCCCAAAAATCTTCAAGAACACATTGATCCAAAGTAATCAGGACCCAATGTGGTAGAAGTGGGATAGATGCTACCTATTTCCTGAACCAAGGCTGTCAACCTTCACTGGCAGACCGAGGGACTCCGTCTGCAGAGTTTGTATCCTTTCAAGGTCCTCAGGGGATAAAGGACTGAGATTGTAGAAGGGACGGGACCTCTGGGAAGAACATCCCTTATAAGGCCAAAAATGCCTCAAATGCTTTGCTTTAGGATAGTCTCAATCCTCCAATCCCAAGCATACTTCGGTGCTGCATCTCCCTCTACCAGAACGGTGGTGCGGTTCATGATAGAACACACCAAGGCATCAACCCTAGGGAAACAACCATTCTCTGGTCTGCAGATCCAAGGGGCATAAATCTTCCAAGACGCGTCGTTTTGTTTTTTTAAGAGATGCTCCTGGCGCACTCCATTCCAGAAGTCAACTCCTGTAGTGCAACCTGGAGGGTAAACAAGAAGCCTTGCATAGGGTGACCAAAATAGGAACTTTCTTCTGCCTTCCCAAGAAGTCAGTCCCAACTGCTCTCAAAGGTCTTCAATGCCTGAGAGACCAAACTCAGCAATTCACCTCTAAGAAAGAAAGAGTAGAGATCGATTTGGCTTCAAAGGTGGGAAAGTGTGCCCCATCAACATCGGTATCATTTTGATTCACCTGCATTCGAGTTTAGTCAGGGTGCATTAAGCCATGGCGCTTGGCTACGGAGCCAGGCAGAGAAACACTAAAAAAGCACGGACCAACCTTAGTAGGCACTGGCAATTCGGTTGTAAGCATGCAGAATGGTGAAAGTTTGTACCCGGAATATGCACACACAAAACCAGAGTCCAAAATGGGCACACAAAAAGCATGAGTGCACATATACATACCTAGGCCGCATCCCCAACTAGGCGCCCAATAAACCAAGGCACCTAAGCAGGACGCACAGGCACGTGCAGTGACTCACAGCAAAAAAGCACACAAAGACCTCGTGGTCAAATATGCACTCTAAAAAAGGGAGAAGCCTACACGTGGGGCCTAGCCAAATGGCTGCTTAACCCACATGCCTGCACTGCCTCTTCAGCTCATGGAACTACCAAGAGACAGGAGCGGGCTAGCCTAGGACTTTTTTTTTTTTTTTTTTTTTTTTTAAAGAGAAAGTCACCTGAGCCCAGCCCTCCTTGGCTGAGAGAAGGGATGGGTCCTGAATATGGGAGGTGGGGGGAGGGAAGAGCTAAACCCTCAGCACTCAACCTCTCTCGGCCTGCAACCACTAATCGCACTTTAGGTCCAGGCCCCTCAAGGCTACCGGACTGAAAACGCTCTATTGAAGGAGGGACTACATGGCAACCCTCAAGAGGCAAGCAATGCTATAGCTATTTTGTCATTCCCCCCCCCCCAAAAAAGTCAAAGTTGGGCGCACAACTGGGAGTGCAGGAGCACACTAATGTTAATGTTAGCTTCGAAAAAGGCATGAAAATCACTTCGCTGCCTATCAAGCACCTAAGGAAAAAAACTGGAATCAGGGCCTAGCCAAACAGCTGCTCAACCCGCCAGCATGCACTACCTCCTCATCTCAAACTCCCCAGAGATGTGAGCAGGACAGGCAAACACCAAGGTAACAGACCCTTTTTCCTGCTTTCCTCTCACTGCTGTATTTTTTTTTTTTTTTTTTTTAAGGAAAAAAAGGAAAGAAAAAAAAATTACCTGAAAGCCTTCCTTGGCTGACAGCAGAAAAGGGTTCCAGCTACGGGGGGGGGGGGGAAGAGGGCTAAAGACTTCACCGCCAAGCCTCTCTTGACCTGCAACCGCTATCGGAATTTCTGGTCCACGACAGCCAAGGCTATCAAACTATGGGCACTCCTGAGGGAGGGACCGCACGGTATCACCTCAGGAGGCAAGCAATGCTATATAGATGTCCACTATCTGCTGAAGACTGAGAATACTGGCAGGCTAAATGTCGGGGTAGGACTATATGGCCGTGACGTCAACTTTTGCTCCGTATCCATCTGCTGGCAGAGGTGCATAACCCACTCATTTGGGATTGACCTACCCGAACGCTAAGGAAGGTACTGCTACTATAAAAACAGGACTAGCAAAAAGTAGTTTTAATTTAGTTAGCATTTAAAAGCCAAACAAAATCAATAACAGAAGCCATTCACCTAGACAGAAATGCTGCTTTGTAGAACAAATCAGCATGCAAGACATTAGTGAATTCTCATCTTCCTAAGTAGAAAACCAATATCCACTGTCACTAAAGTATTCCAACCATAACTCAAGATATAACAACTCCACATTGTGATCTGCTTTATTCAGGTAGATGCATGAAAAATGTGAATACAAATCTGTAAATTAAATTATATTCCATTTCCGAACATATTAAAAAGTGTGTCCCGCCACCTCTTACAAATTAACCTAAGTCACATACCTATAGCAGCATGAAAATGGGACAGGGCATCTGCTAATTGTCCAGCTGCTAATAACTTCTTGCCCATTTCCAGATGTTTTTCTACTTCTGCATTTATCCCACATTCTGCTCCTGGAAGAGAAAAATAGGAAAGTTTAAATATTACATACTGCAAGTCTACCATGCAAGAACCAAAAGGTATATAAATATGAGAAAGAAAAAAAAAAAAATATACAAAATCAAATATTTCTCCGGGGTGGATTGTAGGGAAAATATCAGCCAGGGTGATTTTTTCAAAAATAGGCCCATGGTTTATATATGTGACACCCTTATATGCTTTCTCTGCAGTGCATGCTTCAACAGCTCCCAAAAGCATACAGAGTTAACCCTTTAGGATGTACATCATGTGATCTGGAGCCAAACTAACTCCAACAAAAAGTTTCACATTTTTCCTAAATAACTAAGAGCACGTCCTAAACCAGTGACGAGCAAACTGAACTGCAGTCCCCATGGCATCCATTTAATTGGTCCCATCCCCCCCCCCAGTTTGGTTAACGTAGTAATGGCCAGCAAAAAAGATCCAAGTGGTCCATCCAGTCTGCCTAGCAAGTTTTTTTCTTTTTGGGTAGTAACTGCTGTCCTTTAGTTACTAGGGATCCCCTGTGTTTATCCAACATCTTTTTTAACTTCATTACCGTTCTCATCTTTACTACTGCTTTTGCAATGGCATTCCATGCATTCACCACACCTTCCATGAAGAAATATTTCATAACACTTTTCCCAAGTCTATCCCCTTCAAGTTTCATATCATCACCCCATTTCTACACGTTTATTTCCATTGGAAAAAAGGGGATATCATTAATAACTTTCAGGAATTTAAAGGTCTGCATCTTCTCTTCTAGACCCCATTATGTTTGCTTCTCTGGAATGTTTCCATCTGATATCTATCTCTTTTGAGGTAACGGCCCCACTGACAAAGCTCAAGATTTAATCCTGCCTTCCCACATGGAGCCAGGGTCAGTACACAGGCACCCTAGCTGAGCCTTTCAACCTTGCACCTCCAACCCTCCCCACACACTAAAGTAATGCATTTATAATAGGATTTTACATAAAGGATATGCAAAGGACAATTTTATGAGGTAAAAACAACATTTACAACATGTATATTGTATTTACATGTATTGCTGTGATGCCAATCAGAAACCCTGCCTATGTGAGAGACAAGATGGCGGCCCACTGAGAAGCACGCAAAAGTCCTGCTCTTATTGCCTCTGAACATTTTTCTTTTATCCCATTTGATATCCTGCTACAACGGTATTATGCCCCATACTAAACGAAAGTAAAAGTTAAGGGAGCGATTCCTCATATTTCCTTACCAGATTCAACGCAGCGTAGCATAGCAGAGTGCTTCGGCTTGCCCCCAGTGTTAGCTCCTGTTGAGATGACCACGGAGGAGAGGGACCTAGACAGGGCCTCTCTCTCCAGGTCGATGAGATCTCCCTGAGTCCGGGAGCACCAGTGACACCGTATCTTCCGGGTTCTGGCATGTTAAAGCCAGGAATAAGACCGGAAGACCCCTGAGAGAGCGCGCCAGAGAGAAAAGAGCGCACCGGGGGGGGGGGGGGGGGGGGGGGGAATATGAAATATTACCAGCAATAACGCCTGGAATACAGGCAATGGATGGGATGCCCGTTCACAGGACCCTTGGAATGATTTCCTCTACCCCTGTAGACATGAGTACACCGCTTCCTTCTGGCTCTGGGATGGTCATCATGCGAGCCTCGGTAGAAAGTTCCAAGGCCCAGGTTGGTAAAATTAAGGTTGTTAAACCAGCCATCATTACTTTGGACATGCTGTGGAATGCTATAGTGAGACTGGCGACATCAATATCTTCACTAACTGATAATAGTAAAACCATGCTAATCTGAAATGGACTTTGAGTGTTATGATGTGCAGCTAGTGGGAAGGCCCCACAACTCATCTCGCTTACCCCCGATGCCAACTGACCCCACATGCGGCAGGAACATTGCTCTCTGCTGCCAGACCCTGCTACCTTCCTGCACCTCCTGGCTCTTTAGGCACATGTGCCTAAACTGACCCAGTGCCCCATGATGACGTCAGCCACAGCTGGTATATAAGGTGCTCCTGATACCCTCCAGATGCCTCAACAGGTCTCCTGCATCGTTGTGCTTGACGGTATATAAAACAATCTGGAACAAACAAATAAATGTTGCTCCTTTGTCTCGACTCCTGAGACTTGTCTGCGTTCCCAAGTCCTCTTCCGGCCTTCATCTGGTCCTGTCTTGCCCATGTCTTCGGTGTGTCTTAGTCTTGGCTTCTGACCACATTTTTCCCGCAGCCTGCCATGACCTTGACCTGTTCCCAACTCCTCAAATCTGCTGCTTGTCCTGAGTCTATGCCCTCTGACTCTTGCTTACTTGACTGCCCTAGGGACCCACCTAAGCCATGCCAGCCAACAGAACCCAAGGGCTCAACGTGCGAGAGAGGCAGCTGGTTTAAGTGAAGCTCCAACCTGTCCTGCTACAAGACTGGAGCTGTTGGTGTAGGCTTCGTAGGTTTGCCTACAAGGCTGCGTTAACTACACTACAGCAACAAAGGCTCACACTCACACCACCTATTACAGTGTGGAAGGAACCTGTGTGAGGCCACCATCCTTTAGAGGAGGTGTTTTTTGCCAGCATCCCTTGATGAGGGAGGGCTCTGAGAGGGGCTCCTTCTGTGAGAATTGTGAGGTGTAAGCACCATTGAAACTCCCATTTCATGTCTTCTATGACCTATACCACTGTCTATAATGGTTGAGTGAGCTAATCCCATTGAGAACACAAGTCCCATTAATGGTAGCAAATATGAAGGCGGATCAGCAGAACTACATGCATGGCTGCTGTCATATATCCTAGGACCACTAGCAGGCTGTTACAGTATGGAGAGGAGAGCAGCAATCTCATGAGGTTTGTCCTTTCTGAAGGGAGAAATGCTCTCTTCTGTTGTGAGTCTATTCATGCTACAATGAATGGGAGTCTAAATGGCAACTAGATTCAATTTCTCGAAATTGAATCTAGTGGGCAGGGAACGGAGTATTCCCTCCCAAGAAGATGCCGTGACTACTCAGTCATCCAGGTACAGGAAGACCCGAATTCCTTGATTACATTGTTGTACCCCTACTACTATGGAGCATTTTGTAAAGACTCCCAGAGCTGCCAATAAGCCATATGGGAGTTCCCTGTACTGTGAGTGGGAAGAATCCAGTAAGTGAAAGTAGTACCAATGGGGAGAGTGAATGAGTGCATGAGTATATGCATCCTTCAGGTCCAAGGCACACATCCATTCATCTTTCTCTAAGGGAGAATTGTGCTAAGGGGATACAATTTTGAATTTCTCTCATAGATCATGTTTGTTAAAAAAAAAAAAAAGTGTTAAGTACAGAATGGTCCTCAATCCTCCTTGGGGATGCGGAAATAGCAGGAGTAGAAGCCCCGGCCCATGTTGGAATGCAGAGATTGGCTCTATTCGTTTGTTAAGAAGTGACTGGATTTCCAGCCAATGTTAAAGCAGGTGAGAGATCTGGAGAGGTACACAATGCAGGAGGAATGGAAGCCAACTGGTAACCAGACCATATGATTCCAAGGATCTGAAAAGGTCCTTAATTATCTAGACACCACATCTGCAAGAAAGACTGTATTCTTCCTCCCCACTGGAACAGAGGGGTGGGGGACTATTGGGAGAAATCAAAAACTGGGTCCAGGCTTGGGTTGGGCCTGCTGTGTAGTTTTTGGTTGAGGACATTCCATCCAGAAATGGCTACTGATGCTGGACTGGAAGAGGTAGAAGACAGTCGTTGAAAATATCAGCCAAGGTAGTCTGTGGAAATATAGTCCTTTATACATGAATGTGCATCTTGTAGCAGAGAGCTATTCAGCAGCCATTGAAAGATCTTTAATCTGAGCAATCATCTTCTCACCGTATAGTTTTGTTGTCTAAGCAAGGTCGATCAGCCAACTACTTGTGGACATCTTCACTAATCCTGCTTGCTCCAAGTCACGCCATATGTCACACCCCAACAGAGGCTGAGGAGGTTCATAAAATGGAATCAAACAATTCATACACAGATCTGAGAAGGTGAATGATGGCCTCTTCTGCATCCAAAAGTGGCTGGGGGTAAAAAGTACCAGGCCTTTGCAAGTTGTAGAAAAAGCTTTAGCTTCAGAATGCATTGTACCATATAACATTGGTGGATAATGATGCATGTAGAAAGCATGGAACTTTGAAATATTTTCTTGCTAAAATTTATTAAGTAGTTGATGACCCTTCCTTAGAGGAGAGAGTTTGAGCAAATTCTGGTCATGTTTGGGTTTTTCATACCAGACTCGACTATTATAGATTGGTGTGGATGCCAAAACCCAAATACTTGTGAACTCTGTATTTAAAAGGTCAAGTTTTTTCAATGTAGGGGCAATCAAGAAGGGCATTTCCCCACATTCCTCATTAATAGAATGAGGACAATATGAACTGGGCTGCCAGCTCTGACAGGGTGTCCAGAATTTGAGGTAGACCAAGTAGCTCCACACGGGGGGTATTTGTCTTTACGAACATGGAATCCCAGCATGGATCCCACCTTTTCCACAAACTTAGAGAGTAGGTGAGGGCAAGATGTGGTCAGGAGGAATACCTGTAAAATCTTTTTCTTTGATCCCACTGGTAAGGGTTTACTTATCTATGCCTCAATGACTAAGAGTAGAAGGCTCGATCGTCCCTGAGGAGATAGCAAATGTTGCTTACCTGTAACAGGTGTTCTCACAGGACAACAGGATGTTAGTCCTCACATATAGGTGACATCAGGATGGAGCCCAATCACGGAAAACTTCTGTCAAAGTTTCCAGAACTTTGACTGGCCCCTACTGGGCATGCCCAGCATGGCACTAACCCTGCAGCCAGCAGGGGTCCCCCTTCAGTCTTATTTGATAGCTACAGGCAGTGCAGAAAAATAAAACAAAACGTTATGAACCCAACACCACAGGGCGGCGGGCAGGTTTCGTGAGGACTAACATCCTGCTGTCTTGTGAGAACACCTGTTACAGGTAAGCAACATTTGCTTTCTCACAAGACAAGCAGAATGGTAGTCCTTACATATGGGTGAGTACCGAGCTGAGGATGTCCGAACATGCAAATGTACACCAACGGCGTGCGACAGGCACGGAATTTTGGTAGAGGGCATCCTGAACCCCACCGGGCAGGCGGAAGGGTGTTGGTACGTCACGTTGGAAATAGATTACGCAGGACAGATTGGCCGAAGATGGAATCCTGTCTTCCGGCTTTGTCCAAGCAATAGTGGGCTGCGAAAGTGTGGAGTGAGCTCCAGATGGCAGCCCTGCAAATGTCAGGAAGCGGCACCGATCGTAAGTGTGCTACTGAAGTCGCCATGGCCCTCACAGAGTGTGCTTTAACACGGTCTTGGAAAGGAATGCCTGCTTGCTGATAGCAAAACGATATGCAGTCCGCCAACCAGGAGTAGAGAGTCTGCTTACCCACAGGTTGCCCTAATTTGTTGGGATGGAAAGAGACGAATAACTGAGTGCTCTTCCTGTGGGCAACTGTACGGTCTAGGTAGAACGCTAGAGCCCGTTTACAGTCAAGGGTATGCAGAGCCTGTTCCCCTGGGTTGGAGTGGGGCCTGGGAAAGAAGGTGGGTAGTATGATAGATTGATTAATGTGACTCCGAAACTACCTTAGGCAAAAAACTTAGGGTGAGTGCGGAGTACCGCCCGGTCCTGCAGGAGTTTAGTGTAAGGCGGATAGGTAACTAGGGCCTGTAACTCACTAACCCTGCGAGCTGAAGTGATAGCTAAAAGGAAAATCACTTTCCATGTGAGATATTTTAGGTCGCAGGAGTGAAGAGGCTCGAACAGAGGTTTCATGAGCCGACCGAGAACGAGATTAAGGTCCCAAGAAGGGGCTGGAGGAAGTAAAAGTGGCTTGATATGGAGAAAACCTTTAAGAAAACATGTTACGAGGGGTTGGACCGATATAGGGACATCCCCGACACCTTTATGGAAGGCGGCTACTGCACTGAAATGCATTCTGATTGAAGAGGTTTTTAAACCTGACTCAGAAATGCCAGAGATAGTCCA
The DNA here is from genome assembly GCF_901001135.1 of Rhinatrema bivittatum. Taxonomy (NCBI): domain Eukaryota; kingdom Metazoa; phylum Chordata; class Amphibia; order Gymnophiona; family Rhinatrematidae; genus Rhinatrema; species Rhinatrema bivittatum. Next base: position 361,763,635 of record NC_042619.1, read on the forward strand.
AAAACCTTGGGATTGGACAGGAAAAGGGATCAAGGGACTGCGAAGTGCACCATGATGTGTACCTTTTCCATTTATAGGAGTAAGATTTCCTTGTGGAAGGCTTTCGCGAAGCAATCAGGACAGGAGATTGCCTTTCAACATCCATGCCGTCAGGGACAAGGCCTGAAGATTGGGATCCTGGAGTATTGGAAACCACACTTGGCACGGCCAGTGAGATGCTATCAGGATCATGGTTCCCTTGTCGTGACTGAGCTTCACGAGAGTCTTCTAGAGAAGAGGAAGTGGAGGGAATGCATAAAGCAGACTGGTTGTCCACGAGAGGGAGAATGCATCTCTGGGATGAGAGCGCTCGCTCCGAATGAGGGAGCAGTAATTGTCTACTTTGTGGTTCTGAGGGACGCAAAGAGGTCTATTTGGGGATAATCCTATTGCTGGAAGAGAGAGGTCGCTATCGAGGGATTGAGCGACCACTCGTGCGGTTGGAAGACACGACTCAGTTTGTCTGCCAAGACATTGTGCACTCCCGGCAAGTAGGTGGCCCTGAGGTACATCGAATGGGAGAGCACTTCCGCCCAAATCTGCGCAGCTTCCTGACACAGAAGGAAGGAACCTGTGCCTCCCTGTTTGTTGATGTACCACATGGCCACCTGATTGTCCGTCTGAATTAGGATGACGTGATTTGATAGGTAATCCTGAAAAGCTCTGAGAGGATATCGCATTGCTCGAAGCTCCAGGAAATTTATCTGGTATTTGGCTTCCTCTGGAGACCAAGATCCTTGTGTCTGTAGATCGTTCACATGAGCTCCCCAGCCGAGGTTGGAAGCATCGGTGGTGAGAATGAGTTGAGGATCTGGGAGATGAAAGGGCAGTCCCTGGAGGAGATTGTTCTGATCTTTCCACCAGGCGAGAGACAGGCGGAGTTGTGGACAATGGTTGACAGAGGCTGAGTCACTTGAATCCATTGTGACCTCAGAGTCCAATGCCTGACTCTCATGGCCAGGCGGGCCATTGGAGTGAGATGGACTGATGACGCCATGTGTCCGAGAAGGACAAGGAATTGCAGAGCCATTGCTGTATACTGAGACTGCAACTGGTGAGCGAGAGACACGAGGGTTTGCACTCGTTGTTGAGGTAGAAAGGCTTTTGCCTTTCTACCTCAACAACTTGGACAGTCTGCTCCAATGAAAGACAAGGTTTGAGATGGGGCTAAATAGGATTTCTCATAACTGATGAGAAATCCTAGAGAGATTAGAGTGTGTAAGGTCAAATCCAAGGACGACCGAGTGGCTTGCTGGGATGGGGCCCTGATTAACCAGTCGTCTAAACAGGGGTAGACATTAACACCTTTTTTAATGAGAAAAGCTGCGACAACTACGAGACATTTGGTAAAGGCTCGTGGTGCCGATGCTAGGCCGAATGGAAGCACCCGATATTTATTTAAGGATTTTTATACACCGCAGTACGTAAAGATACATCACCGCGGTTTACATTTAACAATAACTTAGCAACAGGCTTTACAATTGACATTATTAATAGGTATTAATTAGAATAAATTACAATTAACGGAAAACAGGCTGTACAGACCGTGGACCATCCATTAGTGTTTAACATACAATTAAAATATTGAAGTAACTAATAAACCTTTACGAACCAACACTAAAACCAAATAGCATATACTACAATAACGGTGCTGAGAGTGGATACAAGTTCTATATTGCACAGAGGACATTCTGTATATAACGCTAATCTAAAATCATGATCGTGGATGGGTGGGTAGATAGGGTGTAGGAGGAATTTGGGGAGAGAAAGAGGGTAGGATGGACACGGAGTAGGGGGATAATAGGGGGAAGCAATTTGAATGGCATTTCAGTTAATTGGATATCAATGTGTGAAAGCTAGTTCAAATAACCACGTTTTGAGGCCCTGTTTGAACTTCTTATGGCAGGGCTCCAGACGTAGGTCAGTGGGCATCTTGTTCCATAAGTTGATTCCCGCTATGGAGAAAGCACGGTCTCTTGTGGTCACATGTTTGATATGTTTAGTTGGCGGGGCTGCAAATTTAGCTTGATGGATATATCTTATGGGTCTCTTGGAGGTGCGGAACACAAACTGCTCCGAGAACCATTGCATCTCTTGGTTATAGACCGACTTATGAATAAGGGAGAGAACTTTAAAGGTAATTCTAGATGCTACTGGAAGCCAATGCAAGAACATGAGTGCTGGTGTAATGTGATCATGGAGACGGGTATTGGTGATTAATCGAGCTGCTGCATTCTGTAACATCTGTAAAGGTTGAATTGAGTTTTTTAGGGAGACCTAAGAGTATTGCGTTACAGTAGTCAATTTTTGGTAGTATGGTGGCTTGCAATACTGTCCGGAAATCTTGTGGATGTAGAAGATGTTTAATTCTTTTTAGTGTGTGAAGTTTGAAAAAACCATTTTTTATTGTAGCCGAGATGAATTTCTTTAAAGTGAAATGGTTGTCAATTATGACGCCAAGACTGCGGACTTGCTGTAGTTGGGGAAGAACAGATGTAGAAAGGTGGGATGTGTTGGAGGGGATGTTATTGTGTGGCGTGATGAGGATGAGTTCCGTTTTGGAAGTGTTTATAGCTAGGAAGTTTTCTGTGAGAAGCTTTTTTATTTCAGCCAGAGCTGATTCCCAGGTTTTCAGAGCATATTAGAGATGGAATCATTAATAGGGATGATAATCTGTACGTCATCCAGCATATGAAGTGACGGAGATTCAGTTTGCTAGGAGTCGACAGAGAGGGGCTAAGTAAATGTTTAAACAGTGTTGATGATAGCGAAGAGCCTTGTGGTACACCTTGTAGCAGATTTCTTGGTTTAGATATTTGATAGTGCCTTGGGGCCTACTAAAAACCGGAGGGTACTTGCGATAAGCTGGAGCTCTTGTGATGTGGGGTTGTATGCGTCCTGGAGGTCCAGAGAGCAGAGCCCAAGGTTAACATTTTGAACTTTTCCCGCTGGAGGTACTTGAGGGCACGTAGGTCCAGAATTGGACGAAGCCCCCCGGATTTTTTTTTTGGGGGGGGGGGGAAATCAAAAAGTACTGGAATAGAACCCTAGGCCTTGTTGTGAAGGAGGAACGGGTTCTATTGCTCTTAACTGGAGAAGAAGGGAAACCTCCTGCTCCAGAAGGACATAGTGTCGGTAAACTCTCCACGCTTGTAGAGGTGGGGAGTCTGGTGGAACAGCAAGAAAATTCAGATGGTAACCCTGAGCAATGATTGCCAGCACCCATTGGTCGGTTGTGATTGATTGCCATTTTCCATGCAAGTGGCATAATCGGCCTCCCACTGGTATGCTTGGCAGAGGGATCAGGCTGCTGCTCTCCAAGTGAAAGTCAAAAACCTGAAGCAGGCCCCGGCTGGGGAGCTGCTTGTGGCTTTTGCTTCCGGGGCTGGCGAGGCTGAGATTTCTGATAAGGCCTCGTAACTCAGGACCTTGTTGGTGGGGGATAGTACTTCCTTGGAGTCCTTCTTGAAGGGAAGTCAGAAGGCATTGATGAGAGCTGTTTGAGGGTCTCATGATGGTCCTTTAACTCAGCCACAATTTGCTGAATTTGTTCACCGAATAGATTATCTCCTATACAGGGCAGGTCAGAGAGCCTATCTTGTACTTCTGGGTGAAGGTCAGAAGACTTGAGCCAGGCCCAGCATCTTGCTGAAATTGCAGTTGCAGACACTCTAGTGGAGGTGTTGAAGATATTGTAAGCTGTTCTATCTCATGCTTCCCTGCCTCAAAGCCCTTGTTGACAAGGGTTTGAAGATGTTCTTGGAATTTGTCAGGCAGGGTTTCCGAGAAGTCCTGTATTTGCTTAAAAATGACCCTATTGTATTGGGTCATATACAACTGGTAAGAAGCAATTCTGGAGATGAGCATGACCCCTTGGAACACTTGTCGACCAGTATTGTCTAGGAACTTGTGTTCCTTGACAGGAGGGGTAGAGGGAGTGTGGCTTTGTCCTTTTCGCTTTCTTTTGAGCTGATTCTACCACAACCGAGTGGTGGTCAAGCTGAGATTTTTGAAAGCCCGGGGCTGACTGTACTAGATAAGTAGTGTCAGCTTTTCTGTGTACTGGGGCAATGGATCCAGGATTTTCCCAGTTCTTTTTGAGGAGGTCAAGAAGAACTTGATGAATGGGAATAGAAGTGATCACTTTAGGGGCATCCAGGAATTGGAGAAGCTCCATCATCTGGTGCCTGTCATCTTGCTCCGTCTGAAGCTGAAAAGGGACCAATTCCAACATTTCCTTCACAAAGTTAATGAAGAGATCCTCTGGAGGAGAACGCTTTCTACTTTCAGTAGGAGAAGGAGGTGAAGGTAAATCATCGGTGTCTGTGGAAGTTCAACACCCCAGGTGTCATAAGGATCAGCAGGCTGACCTGTAGACGAGAAGGGGTTCGATACCGAAGGCCCGGCTGAAGCTCTGAGAAATCGAAGGAATTCGCCGGGGGCACAGAGGATGCCCTGGGGGCCATCAGGTGTCGGTACTCGATGGCGCGATGTGCGTATCGCCCCCGATGAATGAATCGGTGGCAAGGTACGACATGGCATCGATGGCTGAGGCAATGCCCCCGAAGGAAGAATGCGGAACGGTGTTTCTCTCCGATGAAGCAGACATCGGGGAGCGCACCAGAGCCATCGGAGACCCGGGAATCACCGGTGGAAGGGCTGTCATGAGCGCCTCCATCCGGGATAGCAGCGGTGCCAACGCTGCTGGAATTGGGTCGATGACCGGTTCCACTCTCGGTGCCGGAGGGACCTGGAGTCGTTACATCGCCTTGTCGATGGCCTCCTGGACCAGCCGGTCCAGTTCTTCCCGGAGACCTGGGGCAATCAGCTCCGGCTCCATGATGGAAGAGGGAGGCTGAGGCACAGTCAGAGGGACCACCTTGGAATTGCGACTCCCAAACCCTGATCGGGTGAGGGTGGTCTCGATGTCCCGGTCGTAGGAGTGGTCGGTGCCGCTACTGGACGGGGCTTCTTAGACTGTGGCGAGGTCGATTATTTCGCTCCCTCGACGGTCTGAGACTTACGATGCAGATGGCGATGCTTCTCCCTTTGATCCCCTCGATCCTGAGGGGGAGAAATGGGAGTCGATGGCAGTGAAGACATCAATGGCGGGTGGTCACCGGACAGTCGTCAATGGTGGTGCGACTTCGACGGTGCTGGTTCCGATGACGTATGTGCGATGGACGGCGTCGGGGTGTGAGCATGGAAAAGGAGTCCCATCTTCTCCATTCTGGCCTTGCGACCTTTCGGTGTCATAAGGGCACATTTGATGCAAGTCAGGACATCATGCTCATGACCTAAACACATTACACAGACTCTATGAGGGTCTGTGATAGACATGGTACGAGTACAGTCCGGGCACAGACGAAAACCCGACGCCATGGCCATAGAAAAATCGAGCCGCAGTACGGTTGATGGCCAGTAGGCTGCGAGGGCCAAACTCTACGGTAATCGATGAAAAAACGGTGAAAAACTAACCGGAGTACCGCGGCTTGAGAAAATTTAGAGGAGGGACCCCTGTGGGGCGAAGTAATTTTAATTAAGTCGTGAGGAAAATTCCTGTCAGGAATCTCTTCAGAGCTCCTAAACCGCGAGGCTACTGCTGCGCAGAAAAAAGAAGACTGAAGGGGGACCCCTGCTGGCTGCAGGGTTAGTGCCATGCTGGACATGCCGAGTAGGGGCCAGTCAAAGTTCTGGAAACTGACAGACGTTTTCCGTGATTGGGCTCCATCCTGATGATGTCACCCATATGTGAGGACTACCATCCTGCTTGTCCTGTGAGAAATATCCTGACCACTGCCACCAAACGACTGGATTCTGCTGCTAGAGAGCAAGACTATGAAGAATCCCAGTTCACAAGTTGTGATGATGTGTTCCAGTCGATAGGCGAGATTGGGATGCTGATCTGAGGAAGTGCCACAGTGATGGAAAAGAGGATAGATTGGATTGTTCTTTACTTCTCCCTAGTCAAGGAGGCTTCTCACCAAACCCGTGATTTGGTCAAGTGACTGATGTGTCCGTCTGTGCCCGATGCCCTCTCTCCACCCTCCTTACCTCTCTGGCGCCTCCCTCTCCGTCCGCGGGAAGATTGGCTGCCGTGGCGTCCTTCTGCTGCAAGTCTTCGGGCGTTCCCAGACCGGCTCGACGCTATCCGCCATGTTCCTGGAGGCCAAGGGGCGCGCGCATGGCCCCAACTGAAGTACCGGCAATGGCGCGAACCTCAGGGGTGTCCCCGAAGATGAAGTCACCCGCGACGGATATTTAAGGTCTCAGTATTTGCTAACACATTGAGTTAGCAAGGATTGACAAGGTTTGACAGTGGACTCGCTTTGTCTAAGCAACTCTGCCTCCTCGGACTTACCAGAGGTACCCGCTCTCTCCTTTGTTTTTCAGATGACAGTCTGGAACCTGTACTCCTCCTTGAGGGCCCTTGTGCCCAGACTTGTTTCATATACTCTTCTGCCTGGAAGTCAACACTACCAACTATAATCAGTACATCAGTGAGTTACCATCATTCTCTGAGCTTTCCCTGGAACCAGGTACTCGCTCGAGGGCCTATCATTCCAGCTCCTGGGCTTTATTGGGACATTGTGTGAGTGTTACCATCTGCATACCCTGCCTACTCACTATAATCTCACTTTCTCTACAGCTCAGCCTCCAGGGATTGCTGTTCCAATATCTGAGGGACTACAGCCCAGCTGGGCTTTCCAGCTCACTACTGCCATCTCTGGTAATTCAATATATTGTTTAATAAAAGAACTAGGTGTGTCTGTCTCCAAACTCTGAGCCTGACTGGTGGTCCCTCTCGGGATCTTCCCCCAGGGGCATCTGCCACCGGCCCAAGGATCCACCTATAACTATTCCTAACTATAACAGATTGCTCCTCCCATCAGGCATCAGATTCATAACACTCGGCGCAGGCAGTGGTACATACTCATAAGAAAAAAAAAACAAAAAAAAAAAAAACACAACATACATAAGAAATGCCATACTGGGTCAGACCAAGGGTCCATCAAGCCCAGTATCCTGTTTCCAACAGTGGCCAATCCAAGTCATAAGTACCTGGCAAGTTCCCAAACATTAGATAGATCACAAGCTACTATGGCACATCTAACAAGAGAAAGAGCCTTTTCCATTGCCTCCCCTAAACTTTGGAACTCCCTACCTAAAGATCTGAGAACCCAATACTCCTCAGAGACTAGTATAGTCCCTGAATCTGCTTATGTAGGATATTTGAGTTGAGCAGAATTATGTAACACACTTGATATGGTTTTTCAAATGAAGTCCCTCAGAGAGCATTATAGTTATCGGAGAGGGTAATGGTAACATAACTGCCCTCCTCTGTAGATCTAGGATGGGCTGCAAAATATGCTGATAGAGCAGCCTGAAGGATCAGGCGAGTTTGATGCAGACAGCTTTGATTAAAGTGGAATGCTTGGACGCTTTGAAAGAATCGCATCTTAATAAACAGCAGTCAAAGCATCAAAGTCGATGCAGGAGGATGTTGGCCGATGCAAGCGTCACTGATTGCAATGGGATGGCACCATATATGTCTGTGCTATGCATTGTGGAGCCATATGCACCATACAGTTTATGTGTAGGGGCTCCAAGATGCAATGATACAGCATATGCTGCAGGAATGGTATGCTTTGTTGCATCGAATGCATCAGTGTGCAGTGCATTGAGCACATTGGTGCATCATGCCTCTATGCATAGATAGGATGCTTTGTGCATTAAATGTGCTAATGCACCTTGCACCAACAGCGCCAATGATGGCCACTTGACACTGGTACTGATGAACTGCACTTGAAGTGTGTGTGTTTTTTCAACGCAGACTCTGATGGCTCTAGTAATTGATGCTGCTTCTTCAATGCAGGGTAGCTGACCAAACTGGATCCCATGGCTTCAGTCTAGGCAGATAGGTGGAGTCTGAGAGGATCCTGCTCAATTCTTCTCAGAAAAGCAGAAGACTCTGCACTGAGGGAAGAGGATCTGCTGCAGCTCAGAATAAATGTACACAGCTCAATTCAAATTGCCTTGGAATGTTGGGAGTGTAGGGCCCTCAGTCCACAGCTGTAACAATTTACCTGGTCATGTTCCAGCCCAAGGCACCAATAGCAGGAGTTCATAACAGAGACATTACCTTGCCAGAGATGCAACTTTTAAAGTCACTTACCATTGATTTTTCCTTCTTTTGACATGCCTTTGGGAAGATATTCCCCCTTTTTTTTTTTTTTTTTTTTTAGGTAGCACAGGAAAGTGCTGCAGAGCCAGTGAGGAAACTATAAAATATAACAAATGGCACCCAGGTGCCTGGGATTTTTCTAACCCTGCCACATTACTAGCAATTGTACTTTCACTGTACTGTTCCTGAATAAAAAGAAGCCGACAACTTAGCAATATTAAGAAAAAAAGCAGTTTCAGCCCAGCAATGTTAAGTATGTAAAATCCCTTTTGCCCTAAATGCTTGCAGGCAAGTGCTTCATAAGATCTTAGTTTTCATGCCCAGTTAAAAAGACATTAAATAATGCCTCTCCTCTATATAAAAATAACAAAAAAAAAAAAAACACAACCCTCCCATTGCTTCCTACCTACTCACAACAAACTGGGGAACTCAGGAATTTGTACTTCACATAAAATATTAAAACTGGTTAGTTATTAACATAGTAACCCATATGGAGCTTACTTGCTGATAACTTAGATCGTTTCAGAATTTTGTTGAGCTACTTGACAAATCAAAGTATTTAGACCTATTACTCCAATGATAAAAAAAAAAAAAAAAAAAAAAAAAAAAAGCCTGTTGCTTCTCCCCTATTCAGATGATCAACTTTCTAGTCTAGCAGTAACTGGAACCTCCAAAGTGCATTAACTATAGCATTTAAGAAATTATTCATGCAAAGTAATATCAGAATTTGTTATAATCAGAACAAAAGATATGCTGGATTTTAATCAAAGTTAAACCTATTAAAAACATAATTAATATAGTTGAACTTCCTTGGGCAGGAGGACTTCCTAAGCCCAGACCTAGATGACGACCTGGACGAAGAGGGAAGTTTTTGAGTGTTGGTGGAGAGCTGCTGAAGGGTCGTATGGCCAGATTTGGGCCACCACGTCTTTGACTGTATATCTAAAGAGATTCTCTTCCATACATGAAAGGTCAGCGAGTCGCTCAAGCACCTCCAGTCTGAGATCTGCGGCCATGTGAGAGAGATTCACACTGCAGAGACCCTCGATACAGTCCCTAGAACATCGTAAGTCGAGTGGACCTCATGTTTTCCACACTCCAGTCCCTTATGCACCAGCAATAGGAGGGTGTCTTGCTGCTGAGGCAGTTGCCTGGCAATGTCCTGCATCTGCTTCCAGATGTCCCGGGTATACTGGCTCATATAGAGCTGGTAAGCCACTATTTGGGCAACAATCATAGTATCCTGGAACACCTTTCTTCCAAGAGTATTCATTGCTCTGTGATCCTCTCCCGAGGATGCAAAAAAGAATGCGTCCGAGAGCACTTGGCCTTCTTGAGAGCAGATTTGACGACCAACTGGTGGGGCAGCTGTTGCTTGTCTAATCAGAGACTTTTGGATGAGATAAATCATGTCCATCTGCCTGTTAATGTGAGACACCATGAGGATTGCTGCGACAGACTTTGTCTCACTCTCTCTGCCTCACTGCTCAGAGGCTACGCAGCTCCAAGCTGCTGGATTTTCAGAGACTCTCTTCATCACTTACCCACAAAATGACCCCGGAAGCCCAGGCTCCAGAACGCTGTCCCGTTCCCCTCTCAGCTGCTGACCGCGTCAAAGGGCACTGAGAGGGCCATAAGGGCAACGCTGCGCTTCCGGCGACGTGCGCCGAAGGAGCACGACAAAGGGGCTGTCCCCTTTGTATGCCCGGACTTCATAGGAATAATTAAAGTTTTTGAATTATGTGTTTCTCTTTTGTTTCCAAAGGTTCAATTCCAGTGTGCAGTACAACAGCATATATAGTATGAAGAAACCAGTGGTTATGTTACCCTTCACTAAAAACAGTAAGGAAGCAGAAGAACAACTTGATTAGTCTATCTTATAACAATACCATGGCTCTTACTGTTTTCTATTCTCTTTTTTTCTGATCAATGCTAAATCATTAACAAAAAAAGCTATTATCTCAGCTGTGCTGCAAGATAAGTCACATGATTTTGTAGCTATTACAGAAACCTGGCTAAAAAAAAAATAAAATAAATCAGATGCTGTAATTTTAAACCAAACTTCGAATAACGATTACATGACATTCTCTGTGCCCAGGCCTCATCGCCTGAGAGGAGGGGGGGGGGGGGGGGAATTTTGTTGAGTGCTAAAAAGAGCTTAAAGATGAAAATTGTGCCCATTGCACTAGTAAAGAACCATGAAATTGCATTACTGGAATCCAGTGAAATACAAAATTTGTCTATTGTCCTCTGGGTCTGCTAGAATGAATTTCTCTCCAATTTTTGAATTTTTATGTCAAATTTAAAACCAGATAAGTATCATTCTAGGCAATTTTAATGTGCATGTCAATAAGGACCCTTGCTCTGTAGCTTGTAAAAAAAAAAAAAACCACACTACTTTATGCTCTTTCTGCCATATGATATAATTTACTTAGTAAAGAACCTACCCACAAACAGGGCCATGCTTTAATTTTTTATAATGAGTTATTTAGGTCAGAATCAACACCGAATATTACTCCAGTCCCATGGTCAGATCATTTTTTAATTCAAGCAAATCTTAGGTGTACTAAAGTATGTGAAAAAAAACCTGCTGAAGCAGAACAATTTAAATGGCGGCCACCATTTCAAACTGAGGAACTGATTAACGAACTTACAGGAAAATTAGCTAACATTCAGTTATCTGCTCAATCTGCAGTATATTCATGGTTGGACATTACAGATGAAGAAACAAACAGAATTAATTCGATCTGTACAAAAACACTAGTAAAGATAAGAAACAAAATCCATGGTACAACAAGCAAAATCAGACTGAATAAAAAATGAAAAGATTTGGAAGAAACATAAAACTACTGAAGGCATTAACGAAATTATCGAATATCTTTAGCACAGTACACAAAGGGGCAGATTTTAAAACCTTGTGCGAGCGCGTACTTTTTGTTCGCGCAGCAGGGCGCGAACAAAAGTGCATGTCAATAAGGACCTTGCTACAGAGCAAGGGTCCTTATTGACATGCACATTAAAATTGCCTAGAATGATACTTATCTGGTTTTAAATTTGACATAAAAAATTCAAAAATTGGAGAGAAATTCAATTCTAGCAGACCCGGAGGACAATAGACAATTTTGTATTTCACTGGATTCCAGTATATGCAATTTCATGGTTCTTTACTAGTGCAATGGGCACAATTTTCATCTTTAAGCTCTTTTTAGCACTCAACAAAATTCCCTCCCCCCCCCCCCCTCTCAGGCGATGGATTTTATAAGATACGCACGTAGCCGCGCGTATCTTATAAAATCCGGGGTCGGCGCATGCAAGGGGGTGCACATTTGTGCAACCTGTGCGCGCTGCCTATTCCCTCCGAGGCCGCTCCGATTTCGGAGCGGCCTCGGAGGGAACTTTTTCGCCCTCCCCCCACCCCTATCTAGAACCCCCCCTACCTTGTGGCAAAGTTACGGCTGCTGAAAGCAGGCGTAACTTTGCGTGCGTCGCCGGCAGCCCCGCTCCGTCCTCCGGTCCCAGGGGCGTGGTCTGGAGGCCTCGACCACGCCCCCGGGCCCGCCCCCGAAACGCCGGGGCATGCCCCCGAAACGCCACATCATTTCAGGGACGCCCCCGGACACGCCCCCTCCCGCCACTTTTCAAAAGCCCTGGGATTTACGCGCGCGGCCCTTTTAAAATCCGCCCCAAAATTAATTGAGATGACTAAAAAAAGGACTATTTTGGAAAAAAGATTCACAAATACTCTAACTATAAAGAGTTGTTTAATATTGTGACCAAATTAACCGGTGATTCGAAGCAGTCCGGTTTAAACTTCAATGAAAATCCTTGTAATGAATTTGCCTGTTTCTTTAAAGAGAAAATAGAGAAGCTACTAACCAATTTTGATAGCTCTAAAGAGCAGACAATTATCCTCGACACCAATGATTAGCCTAAATGGTCTCATTTTGACGAAATATCGCCACTCGAAATTGAATTATTACTGAAATCCTTGAATCCTGCAAGCCATCCATTGGATTCCATTCGTGTCAGATTTAAAACTGATCCCGGAAGTCATAGTGCCAGTTATCACTAGAATCATTAGTATGTCCTTAACGAAGAAGTCCTTCCAAATAGTCTTAAGGGTGCAGTAGTATGTCCTATCCTCAAGAAAAAAAAAAATATTGATCCTTCAATTATGAACAACTATCGCCCAGTTTCAAACCTTTCCTTTTAGCTAAGTTAATAGAGAAGATAGTTCTTAAAACAATTAACCTGGATACTAACGATATTTTATATCCATCCCAATTTGGTTTTAGGAATCATTTTAGTACAGAAACACTGCTTTTATCACTTTCAGACACTGTGCTGAGAGGGATGGACCATGGAAGTCATACCTGTTTATTTTATTGGACTTAGCGGCCTTTGATAGCCTTATTAATAAAAACTGATGATTAACGGTATCTGAATTGGACTATCTAGGATTGTGCTAAAATGGTTTGAATCCTTTTTAACAAACTGTTTTTTTCAAGTACAAGTGAATAACAGGAGCACTAACAAAATAGATCTCAAAACTGGAGTGCCACAAGGCTCCTCGCTTTCGGCATCTTTATGCAACAAATACATGTTGCCATTATGCCGTCTGTTGTCAGGTCTTGGCCTGAAATATTTTTTATACGCAAAAGACATTCAAATTGTGTTACCAATAGAGGACTCAGTTGATAACACATGTAATCTTTTGTCAATATGAAAGCTATTAAACAGGTGCTTACTCAGATAAGACTAGTCCTAAATATTGAGAAAACTGAGATCATCATTCTTGAGAGAAAGATCTCTTCAAGAAACACAAACCAATTACTATTACAGGATCACATCACCCTAGAATTTTCAGAGACGATCGGGGACCTGGGTGTTATCATTGACAGTGGTGTCGATCTCGGTTACTGATGCCAGAAGCAGACACATAGCCTATGAGAATAGCGCTGTGGAACACTAGTGTTAGAACTGGTGCAGTATTCCCTAGCCAGAAACACATGGAAAAGCTACAAATACAGCTGGGAAAAGCTGACAGAGTTCATGAACAAGAAACACCTTACGAACAAGGAGGGGGGGGGAGGGGGTTTAAACGGGACATTAGCACAAGTATTCTGATAGAGTTCAAATTGGATTCAAAAGAAAAAAAGAGCTATTCAGTGTCACAAACAAGTCCTGTTTAGATGGTATTGCATTTATGTGTAACTAGCTGTAGCCTGCCATGCGTTGCTGTGGCTGAGCCTGGTTAAGTTGAAAAAACAGAACAGAGCCAGAGGATATCTGTAATATGTTTAATTTTGCAATGCTTGTGGGTATACGACATTTTTTATTGTTCCATCGTTAGTGCAGATATACAAATTGTCAGGTTTGCCTACTCGTGAACATGCAACATACAATTGTCCATGTGAGAAGCAATCGGTTTGTAGATGTAAACCGCAGAGGTGTAAAGATTGTCCTTGAGCTTTGTTGATGGTTATTGCAAATGCCAATCTAATTGGGAATTGCAATCTTTTAAACTGAAATGGCATATCTGTTGAAATGATAGGGATGCGAGGAATGAGTACATCTTTACCTTTGAAAGGTCCTGTCAAGATTGTAGCTTCTATGATATTGGTCCTTAAATTTTTGATAGCAACACATCCCTTTGTTTTCTCCCAGAAATTTCATAGCCTTGCAGTATGGACACACGTGTGTCAGAGCAATGAGAACATGCCATATGAAAGTATAATCCGGATGTGGGTTGTATCGGAAAGCAAGTCGATTATAATGTTTGGCCAGTTGATGTGGGATCTATGGCTGACGTTGAGGTGCTGTCGGTGTTAGAGGGATTTCAGCCACTGTCAGCGTTTCATGGGCATGGTGTTGTGAACGAAGGAGATTGTGAGCAGCGGAACGTGCTTGCCGTGATCGCAAGCGTGCCTCTAGCAGTCTGGATGCCGTTGCTCGGCCGCTTCCTGCTGTCTTCCTACAGCTATTCTTTCCTTGTTGTGCTTTTTTTGCTGCCCGTTCCTCCTCCGTGCGCCTAGTTCTAAGGCGTTGTGCCGCTAGCGCAGCGCGAGTACGCCGACGTAAGTTAGATTTTCTGCGAGGCATCAATTTGGTGAATTGCAAGAGATGTATGAATGGTGTGTAAAAGGATCAAGGGAAATGGGACTGTAATGTCCAAAGAGCAAGAGAAATGCACAGGGCAAAAATGAATGCCTTCTTAGGTAAGAGGATCCAGACCTTAAAAAGCAGTTACGACGCTGATAGATAAGAAATGAATTGGGGTGTATAAACGTGGTCAGTCAGTGGGAGGTTGTGATCCTTAGGGGAGTGCCTAATCCACCTAGTAATGTGTCTGTAGAGAAGTTTCTTTTGGAGGGCTAATCCGCTAGCTTTCAGAGATCAGTAAAGGTTATAGTTTGTGTGTTTTGTTTTTTTACCCCAAATGAACAGCACCAGCAAAGAATAGTTTAAATATGCAAGCACACCTTCCTGGCCCCCAAACCCGGCGAAATAGAGCAACCCACGCTACAGCCCCCCTCTTGGGAGATGTGGAGAATGAGTGGGCCCCCCTCCCCTGTGAAAAATGTGCGGCAGAAAATGAGAACGGTCCCCACCGTGCTCCTCCCCGGCTACCTGTGTAAACTGCCAGCCGGTGGCAAGGGTGTGTGCTAGGGTTTGTTCCATCGGTTGCCATGTCGCAAAACTTCACTGGTGAAAGTGGTGCGTCAGGATTCCTGACCTAGTAAGGGCAAATGTCAGCTGAGGATATGGCGCCGACGGGCTCTTGCCCATACTATGTCACATGGTGTACAGACGACATTGTTGTCTCCGTATAGCATAGTAAGGGCAAGGTTTGCCGGCGCCATTTTAGTTGCTGGCATCCAACGGCCCTACTGAATGCGATGTGTCCCGGACCGTTCCTGTGGTGCCGGCGGAGAAGCACGGACTTGTTTCAGGTGTAGGGTGTGATCGGAGTGCAGTGCGTGGGTGGAAGAGGGTACTTTAATTTAAAATCGGAGGGTGTGTGAAATGCGTGGCTTCCCAATGTAGCAGCCAGGAATTTGTGTTTTGGGAGGGTGGGTGAAGTAAGTGACATTGGCAGGCGTGTGGGTGGGGGTGTGTGAAAGGTGTAAGAGGTTGCGCTTGCGCCGACGGCCACCAGATGTCGCTGTTTTGTGTAAGCAATTTTTAAACTTGTATTACCTGTCACAGGTGTGACCTATATGTAATGTAAGTGTATAAGATCCTTATCGTATGGGAAGTGAATGTTGTGTGCAAAATTGAACGCATTCGGTTAAGCGGTTGGCGAGATTAGCGACGATGTACAAACTATTTAACATTTTTATTTATATAGATTAGTGGGTAGGGAAGACCCAATGAAAGCTTTCAAGATAAAGAAATTAACGATGGGGGTGGAAGAAACAATAAGGTATTAGTAAAGATTGGAGGATACCCATAATAAGTATCTTTAGAAAAAAAATGGAGGTACTACTTCAAAGGGGCATAGGATGGCTAGGTCAGACTATTTGGGGCAGCATTTCGGGTTAGCAAGGTGGCACACAAGACCAGATCTGCAAGCCATAGTCCAGCTCAAACAGTAGGAGATGTACATTTAAGGAAACAGGTGGAAGTGTGGCTGCTAAAAAAAAAAAAAAAAAAAAAAAAAAAGGAGGGATACATAATATACAAAAAAGGTACTTGACAAGGCTTTATAACCAGTTTGGGCAATTGTCAATAAAGCCATCGGGGAGGGCTCATTCCTCAAATACAAGAAGGTGGGACAGCACTTTCACAGTTCCAGTTCCAGAGACTGATATCAAGATACCTTGAAACTTCTGGCAACAACCTCAGGTTATATAGACAATACAAATTTAGGATTTGGGTTGCATCACTAGCTGACAAGTTGGACATGGAAGGTAAGTAGATACAGTACATTGGATTTCCACCATCCAAACAGATTCAAAAGTTGAGGGGTGAAAAATAATGGCAATGAAAGCAAATTTGCTTACCTGTAACAGGTGTTCTCCGATGACAGCAACATGGAGTTCAGATATGAAAAAAAACTTGTTGAAGTTTCTAGAACTTTGCCCAGCATGCCCTATACCATGCATTCATGCGGGGGTCCCTTTTCATGAGGTGGCAAGCAGGTTTTGTGAGGACTAACATCCTGCTGTCCTCAGAGAACATCTATTACAGATAAGCAACTCTGCTTTCTGAGGACAAGCAGGATGGTAATCCTAACACTTGGGTGAATCCTTAACTACAGGCTGCTCCCCAACAATAAAGGGGACCAACAGACTCCTAACCAGTTACTAATGGGCACATCACCGGTGCCGTTATCAGAAGGGAAGACAGCCTGAACCTAAATAACGGGCCCTAGGTTGAAGAGATGAGTTCTACATCTCGAACAGGATCCAAAGGCCGAACCTACCATTGTGTCGGCCATCCCTATCCAGACAATAGTGAGATGTGAATGTGTGGAGAGAACTGTGTCGCAGCCTTGCAGAGCTCCTCCACGGAATTGCTCGCAAGTGGGCCAACGATGCTGCCATGGTTCTGACAGAATGAGTCTTGACATAAACCCCCCCCCCCCCCCAAGATGCAGTTCCACCTGGACATAACAGAAGGAGATGCAATCTGCTAGCCAACTGGATAGTGTGTTTGGCAGAGGCAATGCCCAATCTATTCTTATCAAAAGAAACAAAAAAAGTTGGGTGGACTGTCTATGGGCTTTTGTCCGCTCTAGAGAAGGCTAAGGCTTGCTTGCAGTCCAAACTGTGCAGTGCTTGTTTGCCTTCATGAGAATGGGCCATGAGAATATTGGCAGGACGATTAAGATGAAAATCCATCATCTCAAGGTGCGTATGCAAGACCACCCTGTCGTGATAAAAATTAGTATAAAGTGTATAAGTCATTAATACCTGGAGCTTGCTGACCCTGAGCGCTTAAGTGGCCATCACTAAAAATATGACCTTCCAGGTCAGGTACTTCAGGTCACAGGTGCACAATGGCTCAAAAAGGAGCTTTCATCAGCTGAGCTAACACCACGTTAATGTCCCAAAAAACAGTGGGAGGCTTCAATTGAAGCAGGCCCTGCATGAAACGTACAACTATAGGCTGTACAGAGATGGGCATACCATCTACATCTTGGTGGTATGCGCCATTGCACTGAGAAGAACTAATGGAGTTGGTTTTAAACTAGCTTATTATAGGTGTAGAAGGAAATAAAGCAGTTTTGTGTGGGGCAGGAGAATGGATCTAGGGTCTTCTGCTCATGTCACATAGAAAACCTCCACTTCAGTCGATAGGACTTCCTAAGGAAGGCTTTCTAGAAACCACCAGGACCTGAGATATCTTCTGAGAGATTGAGCGGTTGCAGGATAAACCGCTCAACATCCAGGCCATGGACGAATGCAGCCATATAGCCCACCAGCCTCAACATGTGCCAGGTCGACACCTGCTGGCTCTGTTGAATCTGACAATGGTCGCTATGCCAACTGCCCTCTGATAATGTAGAAAGGCCTTGGCCTGAGCTGTGTCTAGCAGGGCTCCTTTAAAGTCCAATTAAGATGACATGGTGAGAAGAGACTTTGAGTAGTTGAGAAACTCTAGTGTCTCAAACAAGCACATGGAACTGATTGCTCCTGCCTGAAACATGCTCTTGACCAGCCAATTGTCCAGATACAGGAAAACATGCACTTCCAGTTTGCAGAGGTGCACCACCACCACAGCCAGGCATTTTGTGAAGATCCATGGGGCGGATGCAAGCCTGAATGGACAATACCTGGAACTAGAAATGCTGTGTTCCCACCACAAACTGAAGATACTTCCTCAGTCGCAGAAAGTACCTAGATATCAATGTATGTGTCCTTTAGGTCGAGGGAGCATAGCCAGTCCCCTTTTTGCAAAAAGTGGGATCAAGTTGCCCAGGGAAACCATCTTGAACTTTTCTCTTTTTAGGTGTAAGATGGGACGGAGTCCTCCTGTTCTGTTTGGAATCAGAAGTATCTGGAATAAAATATCTACTCTCTGCCCTAGAGATATGAGCTTGATTGCTCTGGCCGTTAAGAGGGAGGATAGCTCCATTTGTAGTACCTCCGGATGCTCTACCAGCTTCCAATGTGGGCATGGATGGTAATTTGGCAGGACACCTAATAGATTCAATTGGTACCCTTGGCAGACAATGGACAGAACCCACTGGTTCACAAAGAATGGCAACCTGCCCCCGACCGAAGAGTCCATCATCCCGGGTATGGGCAACTAGCTTACACTCCATACAGCCTAGTCAAAACCCTGTCCCCTGAGTTGAATAAGGAGCTGGCTGGGGTTTGGGGGCTCTCTGCTGCCTTTGGACCGCTGCAGGAGCCCTGATGGTGTTGAAGGTAGTGAGGAGGTGGATAGTTCCTCCTCTGGCAAAAAGGACTCCCTTGGCCCAGACTAGACAGCGTCCTGGATGAGGAGAACGGGTCCGGAGTACTGGCGGAGAGTTGTTAGAGGGTCTCATGATGGTCCTGATGTTGGGCCACAGCATCCCTCACCTTATCTCCAAAGATACTCTTTCCAGTACACAGATTTCTGCTGCAGAGACTCGCAAATACTATTTTGAATACATCCTAGGTCACACAACCTTATGTTTTCCATACTGTAGACCTTTGTGCACCAGTGACATAAGGGTATCTTGCTGCTGTTGAAGCAGCTGCTCAGCCACTTCCTGCACCTGCTTCCAGATATCCCGTGAGTACTGGCTCATGTAAAGATAGTGGCAAATAAGCATGGCGCCTTGGAACATTTTCCTCCCAAGAACATTCATCGATCTGTGGTCCTTACTCATTCCTTGCCACCTCCAGGAGGGAGAGGGAACTTGGCCCTCTTGAGAATGGATTCAACAACCACCAACTGGCAGGCAGCGGACGCTTATCAAATCCGGCAGCCTTCTGCCCAGCAGAACCCTGTCCACCTTCTTGTTAAACGGGAGACGTTCCCATATTCTCAGAAGCAACTCCTTAAGGATCTATGTACCAGGACCACTACAATATCCATAGGTGGCTCTACGAACTGGAGGATCTCAAGCATTTTGTGCCTGGCATCCTCTTCTGTTAACAGTTGAAACTGGATGGCTTCTGCCATCACCCTCAGAAACCCTGTAAAAAGGTCAAGTCCTCAGGCAAGGACTTCCTTCACTCATCTGGAGAAAAAGGGTCTGACAGAAGACCAGAGCATCCCCCCAGGGTCATACAGACCCTCATCCTCACTGATGCTACAGGGGATAGGGCCCTAGGTGCTCGTCCTTCGTCCAGAGGTGCAGGCACCAGTACAATTGGACGAGGGATTACAGGCCTCAGTGGAGCTTCCTCTTTGGAAGAACCACCACTGACCACCATATAGGTAGTGGGGGGAGGCCTCAATGCTCCACCTGGTATCTGTGCCATCCCAGGAACTGGCACCAGTTGTGTCAGTAATGTGTAGATGAGCACGTTGAGCTTCTCCAGTAGCAGTAGGATAATGAATAGCACCAGCTCTGGTGCCATTGGCCCAATGCCCTTTAGTGCTTTATCCACCGCCAGCTGGACACGATGCTTCAGCTCCTCCTCAAACGTTGCTGATGCCAACACTGAATGGGAGGAAGAAAGGGTGGCCAGATCTTCTTCGGACCCATGAGGTGGCTTGGCAACTGGCACAAAGACTAGTGGAGACAGTCACAGACCCTTAGCATCAATAGAGGATGGGCCCTCCTCACTGCAGGGTCATCACAGCAAAAGCTGGTGCATCCCTACGTCTGGCACTGTGCACTGACAGGGACTGGTACTGATGCTTCTTAGGTTTCCCTTGATGCTCGGCCCAGTCTTTCCCCGGTACCAAGGCCAAAGATGATGAATCCGCATCCTCGGCCGGAGAAGATAGATAATAGTCTATCTCTGGTGCCCCTTTCCACTGAAGTCCCCCTCATGTCAATGGCATTGCCTATCAGTGCAGCTCCATCGATGTCAATGCCGCCGATGCTTATGGCTTGGACTTCCTTGACCCGAAGAGCTGATCCATCTTGTCAAGTCAAAGTAAATGTCCCTTTGAGGTCATTTGGGCACATAAGTGACAACCCCGAATGTCATGCAATATCCCCAGGCAGAGGACACATAATGGACGTAGTCCTCGGGCACTGGGGGAAATTGACAAAAACCAGGCACAGCCATGACAGAACAAAAGAAAAGGGGCTGCAGACACAAAACAAAATGTGGTGGCCATCGATAGTCGGTGGGCACTGGAGCTCTGCTGCCGCAGGGATAATTGACCGGGGGGGGGGGGAGAAAAAAAGCTTTACCAGAAAGGTCCTTCTCGGTGCCTCCCCACAGGATACTATGGGGAGGCACCGAGAAGGACCTAGCAACCCATGTGAAAAACCACAATAAAAAAAAAATAAATTTTTCCATTAGGCCAGAAACAGCCAAAAGTGAGCTCAGACCAAGAGGCTTATGCTCTGTGGAAACAAAGAGAAAAGGAACGCACATGGACACGTAGTATAGGACATGCTTAGTGTGCCTAGTCAGAGTTCTAGAAACTTTGACAAAGTTTTACTCGTTGGGGCTTCATCTGATGATGTCACCTATGTGTGAGGACTATCATTCTGCTTGTCCTCAGAGAATATGTATTTTCATTTTTATTTTCTTATGGCAGCCTGTGAATGTCAGCTGAAAATGGTGTACATTGTGGGTCAGGTGGAGAAACATTGGGCATACCTCAAGAAAAGACTATCATAAAATCGATGGGGCAGCGAGGAATGAAACAGAGCCAGCCGATTCCCAGGTTATGGCAGGCAGCCAGGGTGCACCCCAAGTCTCAACTGTCATATACTTTTGGGGGGGGGGGGGGGGGTAACAATTGTGTGTTACAAAAAGGTATCAGTTTGATAGCAGCAATAAGGAGATCTCCGGGATGGCATAGAGTCCAACAGGATAAACATCCTGCATGAGACTAAATACAAAATTGAATCTTTATGGGTAGAAATCCCTTGTGTATCAGGGAAGACTACAGTGATAGGGGTATACCACCGTCCACCTGGTCAAGATGGTGAGATGGACAGTGAAATGCTAAGAGAAATTAGGGAAGCTAACCAAATTGGTAGTGCAGTAATAATGGGAGACTTCAATTACCCCAATATAGACTGGGTAAATGTATCATCGGGTCACGCTAGAGAGATAACGTTCCTGGATGGAATAATGATAGCTTTATGGAGCAATTGGTTCAGTAACAGACGAGAGAGGGAGCAATTTTAGATCTAATTCTCAGTGGAGCACAGGACTTGGTGAGAGAGGTAACGGTGGTGGGGCCGCTTGGCAATAGTGATCATAATATGATCAAATTTGATTTAATGACTGGAAAAGGAACAGTGTGCAAATCCAAGGCTCTCGTGCTAAACTTTCAAAAGGGAAACTTTGATAAAATGAGAAAAATTGTTAGAAAAAAACTGAAAGGAGCAGCTACAAAAGTAAAAAATGTCCAAGAGGCGTAGTCATTGTTAAAAAATACCATTCTAGAAGCACAGTCCAGATGTATTCCACACATTAAGAAAGGTGGAAAGAAGGCAAAACGATTACCGGCATGGTTAAAAGGGGAGGTGAAAGAAGCTATTTTAGCCAAAAGATCTTCATTCAAAAATTGGAAGAAGGATCCAACAGAAGAAAATAGGATAAAGCATAAACATTGGCAAGTTAAATGTAAGACATTGATAAGACAGGCTAAGAGAGAATTTGAAAAGAAGTTGGCTGTAGAGGCAAAAACTCACAGTAAAAACTTTTTTAAATATATCCGAAGCAGAAAGCCTGTGAGGGAGTCAGTTGGACCGTTAGATGATCGAGGGGTTAAAGGGGCACTTAGAGAAGATAAGGCCATCGCGGAAAGATTAAATGGATTTCTTTGCTTCGGTGTTTACTGAAGAGGATGTTGGGGAGGTACCCGTAATGGAGAAGGTTTTCATGGGTAATGATTCAGATGGACTGAATCAAATCATGGGTGAACCTAGAAGATGTGGTAGGCCTGATTGACAAACTGAAGAGTAGTAAATCACCTGGACCGGATGGTATACACCCCAGAGTTCTGAAGGAACTAAAAAATGAAATTTCAGACCTATTAGTAAAAATTTGTAACTTATCATTAAAATCATCCATTGTACCTGAAGACTGGAGGATAGCAAATGTAACCCCAATATTTAAAAAGGGCTCCAGGGGCGATCCGGGAAACTACAGACCGGTTAGCCTGACTTCAGTGCCAGGAAAAATAGTGGAAAGTGTTCTAAACATCAAAATCACAGAACATATAGAAAGACATGGTTTAATGGAACAAAGTCAGCATGGCTTTACCCAGGGCAAGTCTTGCCTCACAAATCTGCTTCACTTTTTTGAAGGAGTTAATAAACATGTGGATAAAGGTGAACTGGTAGATATAGTATACTTGGATTTTCAGAAGGCGTTGACAAAGTTCCTCATGAGAGGCTTCTAGGAAAAGTAAAAAGTCATGGGATAGGTGGCGATGTCCTTTCGTGGATTGCAAACTGGCTAAAAGACAGGAAACAGAGAGTAGGATTAAATGGGCAATTTTCTCAGTGGAAGGGAGTGGACAGTGGAGTGCCTCAGGGATCTGTATTGGGACCCTTACTGTTCAATATATTTATAAATGATCTGGAAAGAAATACGACGAGTGAGATAATCAAATTGCAGATGACACAAAATTGTGCAGAGTAGTTAAATCACAAGCAGATTGTGATAAATTGCAGGAAGACCTTGTGAGACTGGAAAATTGGGCATCCAAATGGCAGATGAAATTTAACGTGGATAAGTGCAAGGTGATACATATAGGGAAAAATAACCCATGCTATAATTGCACAATGTTGGGTTCCATATTAGGTGCTACAACCCAAGAAAGAGATCTAGGTGTCATAGTGGATAACACATTGAAATCGTCGGTTCAGTGTGCTGCGGCAGTCAAAAAAGCAAACAATGTTGGGAATTATTAGAAAAGGAATGATGAATAAAACGGAAAATGTCATAATGCCTCTGTATCGCTCCATGGTGAGACCGCACCTTGAATACTGTGTACAATTCTGGTCGCCGCATCTCAAAAAAAGATATAATTGCGATGGAGAAGGTACAGAGAAGGGCTACCAAATTGATAAGGGGAATGGAACAACTCCCCTATGAGGAAAGACTAAAGAGGTTAGGACTTTTCAGCTTGGAGAAGAGACGACCGAGGGGGGATATGATAGAGGTGTTTAAAATCATGAGAGGTCTAGAACGGGTAGATGTGAATCGGTTATTTACTCTTTCGGATAGTAGAAGGACTAGGGGACACTCCGTGAAGTTAGCATGGGGCACATTTAAAACTAATCGGAGAAAGTTCTTTTTTACTCAACGCACAATTAAACTCTGGAATTTGTTGCTAGAGGATGTGGTTCGTGCAGTTAGTATAGCTGTGTTTAAAAAAGGATTGGATAAGTTCTTGGAGGAGAAGTCCATTACCTGCTATTAAGTTCACTTAGAGAATAGCCACTGCCATTAGCAATGGTTACATGGAATAGACTTAGTTTTTGGGTACTTGCCAGGTTCTTATGGCCTGGATTGGCCACTGTTGGAAACAGGATGCTGGGCTTGATGGACCCTTGGTCTGACCCAGTATGGCATTTTCTTATGTTCTTAAGACACTGATTAAAGTGCAAGGGCAGAACGTGATAATTGGCTGGTCCCGGCTCATCCCTATATTGGTATGGAAAGGAGCCAAGCTCTTGTCACTTTTTGTGACATAAAATTGTTACCACACACCCCCAAGTATATATGTGAACACAAAAGTAGGAAAATGTGACGGAACTGAGAGGGGTACAAACATGGCACGCAGAACTACCAACCCAATGTAAAGGTTTATTTAGATAGAATGGGGTCCACCTGACAGACATAGGTTTGGACATTTTTTATTTAAGTATTCACACAGCAACTGAAGCTTACACAGTATCCTAGAAAGGGGTGGAGAATCAGGTCCCTAATAAGGGGTTACTGTCCCCTCCATGGCAGCAGCTCATCAGCTAAAAAAGATGGCCATTAGAAAGGGCACACCTGGGTTGGTGGGGGGTATTAGTACATTGTGAACAAACAACAAGTAGGCAACCAATATACAGACCAGGATTTGGTTGGCCTGGAAACTGGATGAAATAATAAATGGTAGGACAGCATGATGCGGCTGTCCGATTTCTCCAACATCTTGCACAGTGCACCTTGATAGGAATAGCCACTGCTTGTTGCTGGCATTAGTAGCATGGGATTTATTTAATGTCTGGGTATTTGCGATTTAGATTGGCCACTGTTGGATACAGGACACTGGGCTTTATGGACTCCTGGTCTGACCTAATATGGTATATATCTTATGTTCTTATGATGATGAGGGACAATGATGTAGATTTAAATAAATAAATAAAAAAAACACTCTTCCTCCACAGCAAATGCATTAGCATAAGATTATTGAGTTAGATAACATCCTGGTTTATTTAAAGCTGTGGCCTATAATTTCCACTGTTTTGGGTTTGGATTGAAGATTAAAGTTATATTGGAAATAATAACTTTGGTTTTAAACAAATATCCCAGTGTTTTATTGGGGGGGGGGGGTGGGGTAGGACAAAGGGTGCAGCATGTCTGTTTTTTTTAAGTTCTGTGGCACCGAAACAAATGTATTTCCAGATTTTTTTTTTAATAGTCTCACTTGCCTTCCCACCAAAAAAAAAAAAGCCCACACCTAGGAACTCTTGCCTCTTTCATACACACAGAATTTTGAAAGTTATGCATTTCCTCATTTACAATGTTTTATGTCTATAAGCTAAAACAGAAAAATATAAAGTTTACCCATATATAGCTTGCGTTACAATCACAACTTACATTTTTTTCAAACAAGACATTTTTCCAACATTTCCATGCAAGAGACAGGGCCCTCAGGATTTCTTCCGGGGTCAGAGACACCTAATGGGTTAATTACACACAAACTGAAAGGAGTGAGCCGCAATTCTCGCAGCCAGGACAACATGCCGCAGGAGAAGCCAGCAGTACAGGGCAAAGAGAAGCACAGCGATCACGCTCAGCTCCGCCACTCCCCTGCGCTATCAACCGGCCCGCAAGCCCCACGCTCCAAACTGACCCCCCATCGACGCCCACAGTCCTGAACTCCCCTCAAAACTTTTCCTCAGCTCCATCGAGCCTCGCCCGCCTCCTGTCAGCCCCGGACGCTCCTACCTTCGTAGTGCAGGTCCACAAGCACCAGCAGCAGAGGCAAGAAGGAGAGCAGCTTATCGGCACAAGCAGCGGGAGACACCATAGCGCGAGAAGGCCCCGAGAACCCCAGGCTGTCACCGGGCACCACACTGGTAGCTCTGCCGCTCGCAGCGCTCTTCTACCAGCTCCAGGTCCCGTCGCCTGGTCGTGGTGGGTCCGGATTGGTGAAGGCCGCCTCTGGGCCCGCCCCTTTCTCTCCGTAGGATAACGTGGAGGCAGGGGAAAAGGGTTCAGTGTCAGGGGCTCGCTGCGTGGAGGGCAGCTAATGTCCAGCCCCTGGCTCGCGGCCTTGTGACGTCAGAGCACGCACATCGCTCGGGGCTGAGAGGAGCAACACCGATGACTGTCGTTAAGTTACCTGGGCTGTCTGTAAGCCAGGCCTATCGCTTCCGGATGCTGCAGCCCGTGCGGCTTTTCCGCGCTCCCTGGCACCTATTTTTCTTTTCCTAAAAAGTTAGGTCGGCAGGGTGTTAGTAGTGTGCGCAAGAAGCAAGCAGTTTAAGAGAGCTGAAGAATTGGCCTCTCGGAAAAGTTTTAAAAATCTCAAATTATGATTTTATGTTACTATGAAACAATCTTGTCTTACCGAAAAAAATAGTAGGGTCCCCCCTCCCTCACTTTCTTTTATCTAAATTATGTCCTGCAGTGCAAGGATCTAGACATCTGGCAATCCGATACAGTTTTTAAGCTATCCTCTCTACATAGGAAATGCAAGCAGACTATAATGCTTTGAATAGATAATAAGAATCTACCTTAATTAACATTCTCTTTTAGAAAATAAGCAGCTTCCTTGGTTTCTGGCTTCATCTTCTGATCTACTCGGGTTTTTAAATCCTCTGTTCCATTTCGTTTCTCTCTCTGGTAGACATTAGGAGGCAGCAGTAGAACCATCTTTAGAGAAGGGCTTGGAGTGTTAATGAACTGTGGAGACCAGCGCATCATTACTGCCTCTCCCCCTTCCCCCGACTCTCACTTCTCAGCACGGTTCTCGCCCTTCTCTCATCCCTGCTCTGTGGCTCTCCTCCCTATTCTTTCCTCTCACTTTCCATTATATATATTACAAGCCGTTAAGCCCGTTAAAACGGGCTACATTACATTTTTTTTCAGTCCATTTTCAAACACAGCCCCTCCCCTCCCCCCCCCTCACACCTCCCTCTCCCCTCAACCCTCTCTCCCCTCCCCCCTCACACCTCCCTCTCCCCTCAACCCTCTCTCCCCTCCCCTCCCTCCCACCTCCCTCTCCCCTCTCTCCTCTCCCCCTCTCCTCCCTCCCTCCCACCTCCCTCTCCCCTCAACCCTCTCTCCTCCCTCCCTCTCCTCCTCCCCTTCCTCCCTCCCCCTCCCCTCCCACCTCCCACACTCTCACCACCGAGTTCACAGCTCCTCCCCCTCCCTCCCTCAGCACCGAGTTCACTGTTCCTCGCCGCCCCCTCCCCTCACCACCGAGTTCGCCGCTCCTCGCTGCCGCCGCCGCCACCCCCTCCCTCACCACCGAGTTCGCCGCTCCTCGCTGCTGCCGCCGCCTCCCTCGCTCACCACCGAGTTTGCCGCTCCTCGCTCACCACCGAGTTTGCCGCTCCTCGCTGCCGCCGCCACCACCCCCCTCGCTCACCACCGAGTTCGCCGTTCCTCGCTGCCGCCGCCGCCACCCCCCTCCCTCACCACCGAGTTCGCCGCTCCTCGCTGCCGCCGCCCCCCTCACCACAGAGTTCGCCGCTGCTCCTCGCTGTCGCCACCGTCGCTCCTCACCGCCATGTTTTTCAACAGCTGACGCTCCGCTTGACCGACGTGCTCGCCCGCACATGCGCTGTAGAGCTGCTCTCTACTGCGCATTTGCGGCACGTCAGTCAACCTTCATTTATTAGGTTGATATTATATTCTCCTCTTCTTCCTCTTCCACTCTGCTCTCTGAGC